>NC_084557.2:40838191-40908191 GCF_033978685.3 Nerophis lumbriciformis
ATCCATCCATTTTCTACAGCTTGTCCCTTTCGGGGTCACGGGGGGTGCTGGAGCCTATCTCAGCCGCGTTCGGGCGGAAGGCGGGGTACACCCTGGACAAGTTGCCACCTCATCACAGGGCCAACACAGATAGACAGACAACATTCACACTCACATTCACACACTAGGGCCAATTTAGTGTTGCCAATCAACCTATCCCCAGGTGTAGGGCTGCAACTAACAACTAATTTGATAATCGATTAATAATCGGATAAAAGAGACAAACTACATTTCTATCCTTTCCAGTATTTTATTGAAAAAAATTCCAAAGACATGCAACTTCTACTACACGGATTTCACTTAAAGCGGGTATTTTTGGGAACGTAACCTCAGCGTTAAAGGGTTGATTTTCAAAATTGTCTTTCAGATTTTTTGCGTGGCAGCACTTTGTGCTGATAAAAATTTCCTTCCCCCCCCCCCCTCAATTTCCCTCCTTTTTTCTTCAAAGGGTGCTCACATCTAGGGCTGCAACAACTAATCGATTAAAATCGATTATAAAAATAGTTGGCCATTAATTTAGTCATCGATTCGTTGGATCTATGCTATGCGCATGCGCAGAGGCTACTTTTTTATTTTGTATTTATTTTATTTTTTTATAAACCTTTATTTATAAACTGCAACCTTTACAAACAGCTGAGAAACAATAATCAAAATAAGTATGGTGCCAGTATGCTGTTTTTTTTTTTTCAATAAAATACTGGAAAGGATAGAAATGTACTTTGTCTCTTTTATCCGATTATTAATCGATTAATTGAAGTAATAATCGACAGATTAATCCATCCATCCATCCATCCATCTTCTTCCGCTTATCCGAGGTCGGGTCGCGGGGGCAGCAGCCTAAGCAGGGAAGCACAGACTTCCCTCTCCCCAGCCACTTCATCCAGCTCTTCCCGGTGGATCCCGAGGCGTTCCCAGGCCACCCGGGAGACATAGTCTTCCCAACGTGTCCTGGGTCTTCCCCGTGGCCTCCTACCGGTCGGACGTGCCCTAAACACCTCCCTAGGGAGGCGTTCGGGTGGCATCCTGACCAGATGCCCGAACCACCTCATCTGGCTCCTCTCGATGTGGAGGAGCAGCGGCTTTACTTTGAGCTCTTCCCGGATGGCAGAGCTTCTCACCCTATCTCTAACCCGGTGGAGGAAACTCATTTCGGCCCCTTGTACCCGTGATCTTGTCCTTTCGGTCATAACCCAAAGCTCATGACCATAGGTGAGGATGGGAACGTAGATCGACCGGTAAATTGAGAGCTTTGCCTTCCGGCTCAGCTCCTTCTTCACCACAATGGATCGATAAAGCGTCTGCATTACTGAAGACGCCGCACCGATCCGCCTGTCGATCTCACGAGCCACTCTTCCCTCACTCGTGAACAAGACTCTGAGGTACTTGAACTCCTCCACTTGGGGCAGGGTCTCCTCCGCAACCCGGAGATGGCACTCCACCCTTTTCCGGGCGAGAACCATGGCCTCGGACTTGGAGGTGCTGATTCTCATCCCAGTCGCTTCACACTCTGCTGCGAACCGATCCATTGAGAGCTGAAGATCCTGGCCAGATGAAGCCATCAGGACCACATCATCTGCAAAAAGCAGAGCCCTAATCCTGCAGCCACCAAACCGGATCCCCTCAACGCCTTGACTGCGCCTAGAAATTCTGTCCATAAAAGTTATGAACTGAATCGGTGACAAAGGGCAGCCTTGGCGGAGTCCAACCCTCTCTGGAAACGTGTCCGACTTAATGCCGGCAATGCGGACCAAGCTCTGGCACTGATCATACAGGGAGCGGACCGCCACAATCAGACAGTCCGATACCCCATACTCTCTGAGCACTCCCCACAGGACTTCCCGAGGGACACGGTCGAATGCCTTCTCCAAGTCCACAAAGCACATGTAGACTGGTTGGGCAAACTCCCATGCACCCTCAAGGACCCTGCCGAGAGTATAGAGTTGGTCCACAGTTCCACGACCAGGAAGAAAACCACACTGTTCCTCCTGAATCCGAGGTTCGACTATCCGGCGTAGCCTCCTCTCCAGTACACCTGAATAGACCTTACCGGGAAGGCTGAGGAGTGTGATCCCACGATAGTTAGAACACACCCTCCGGTTCCCCTTCTTAAAGAGAGGAACCACCACCCCGGTCTGCCAATCCAGAGGTACCTCCCCCGATGTCCACGCGATGCTACAGAGTCTTGTCAACCAAGACAGCCCCACAGCATCCAGAGCCTTAAGGAACTCCGGGCGGTTCTCATCTACCCCCGGGGCCTTGCCACCGAGGAGCTTTTTAACTACCTCAGCAACCTCAGCCCCAGAAATAGGAGAGCCCACCATAGATTCCCCAGGCACTGCTTCCTCATAGAAAGACGTGTTGGTGGGAATGAGGAGGTCTTCGAAGTATTCCCTCCACCGATCCAAAACATTCGCAGTCGAGGTCAGCAGAACACCACCCTCACCATACACGGTGTTGATAGTGCACTGCTTCCCATTCCTGAGGCGGCGGATGGTGGTCCAGAATCGCTTCGAAGCCGTCCGGAAGTCGTTTTCCATGGCTTCCCCAAACTCCTCCCATGTCCGAGTTTTTGCCTCCGCGACCGCTGAAGCCGCACACCGCTTGGCCTGTCGGTACCTGTCCGCTGCCTCAGGAGTCCTATGAGCCAAAAGAACCCGATAGGACTCCTTCTTCAGCTTGACGGCATCCCTCACCGCCGGTGTCCACCAACGGGTTCTAGGATTACCGCCAAGACAGGCACCAACAACCTTGCGGCCACAGCTCCAATCAGCCGCCTCGACAATAGAGGTGCGGAACCTGGTCCACTCGGACTCAGTGTCCAGCACCTCCCTCGTGACATGTTCAAAGTTCTTCCGGAGGTGGGAATTGAAACTCTCTCTGACAGGAGACTCTGCCAGACGTTCCCAGCAAACCCTCACACTGCGTTTGGGCCTGCCAGGTCTGTTCGGCATCTTCCCCCACCATCGCAGCCAACTCACCACCAGGTGGTGATCGGTAGAAAGCTCCGCCCCTCTCTTCACCCAAGTGTCCAAAACATGAGGCCGCAAATCCGATGACACAACTACAAAGTCGATCATGGAACTGCGGCCTAAGGTGTCCTGGTGCCAAGTGCACATATGGACACCCTTATGTTTGAACATGGTGTTCGTTATGGACAATCAGTGACGGGCACAAAAGTCCAATAACAAAACACCGCTCGGGTTCAGATTTGGGCGGCCATTCTTCCCAACCACACCTCTCCAGGTTTCACTGTCGTTGCCAACATGAGCGTTGAAGTCCCACAGTAGAACGAGGGAATCACCCGGGGGAGCACTCTCAAGTACTCCCTCGAGTGAATCCAAAAAGGGTGGGTACACTGAGCTGCGGTTTGGCGCGTAAGCGCAAACCACAGTCAGGACCCGTACCCCCACCCGAAGGCGGAGGGAAGCTACCCTCTCGTCCACCGGGTTGAACTCCAACGTGCAGGCTCTGAGCCGGGGGGCAACAAGAATTGCCACCCCAGCTCGTCGCCTATCACTGCCGGCAACGCCAGAGTGGAAGAGAGTCCAGCCCCTCTCAAGAGAACTGGTTCCAGAGCCCTTGCTGTGCGTCGAAGTGAGTCCGACTATATCTAGCCGGAACTTCTCCACCTCGCGCACTAGCTCAGGCTCCTTTCCCCCCAGCGAGGTGACGTTCCACGTCCCAAGAGCTAGCTTCTGTAGTCGAGGATCGGACCGCCAAGTGCCCTGCCTTCGGCTGCCGCCCAGCTCACATTGCACCCGACCTCTATGACCCCTGCTATGGGTGGTGAGCCCATTTGAGGGGGGACCCACGTTGCCTCTTTGGGCTGTGCCCAGCCGGGCCCCATGGGGACAGGCCCGGCCACCAGGCGCTCGCCATCGTGCCCCACCTCCGGGCCTGGCTCCAGAGGGGGCCCCCGGTGACCCGCGTCCGGGCGAGGGAAATCTGGGTCCTTTGCTTTTATTTTTCATGGAGGTCTTCGAGCTGCACTTTGTCTGATCCCTCACCTAGGACCTGTTTGTCTTGGGAGACCCTACCAGGGGGCATAAAGCCCCCGGACAACATAGCTCCGAGGATCATTGGGACACGCAAACTCCTCTTCCACGATAAGGTGGCAGCTCAGAAATTAGTTGTTAGTTGCAGCCATACTCACATCGCTGTAAGTGATTAATTAAAAAAAGCTTTGATCTATGTTAAGATGCTTGGATTAATCGTTTGAGTGTAACTACCGGTAATAAAAATGGATCAAACCAGGACCGCGTGGATTGCCTGGAACTTTAAATACGCTGGCATAGTTTTGCACGGCCGCTGCAATGGCACGCACATGAAAGTGGTGGTTGTGATCTGTGTGGCATTAAACAAAGGATCTTTTTTTTTTTTTTTACTTTTTTTTTTTTATCAATGCACCTGTTTTAAAACTGCAATTTCATTGTTGATAATGGGAATTTACTAGAAAAAAGAATGAAGGTTATGGCATGTCGGAAAATTGTTTATATCAAACTATTTTTACTAAAATGCACATTGGGGTTATTAAGTGTTTAATCTGATAACGCCATTAGTTAAACAAACTAGTCAGTAGATTACCCGATTACTAAAATAATCGATAGCTGCAGCCCTAATACAGAATGGGATATACAGTCGTCCCTGGCAGCTTCACCACATCGTAGATTTAAAAAAACATTTTTCAAAGCATATTCTACAACATGAAATTAAATCCTATAAAACATCAAAATGGTGAAAAAATCTGCAGTAGTTTTTTGGTCTAATTTTGGGCAATTTAAATATCGCCATGGTTCTCAAAGTTAAAGGGGAACTGCACTTTTTTGGGAATTTTGCCTATCGTTCACAATCTTTATGAGGGACAAGAAGATAACTTTTTTTTTTTTTTTTTTTTTTTTTTTTGCTTTCTAACTTATAAAAAACGGCTCGTTTTTGGTGGCTAGCAATGAAGTAATGGAAGCAATCAATTCTACCTCTAAATCACTTTAAAATGCATTCGTAAACCGTCAACAATCCTTCATTTACCTTCCGTAACCTGTATAATAACCAAACTGTAGCGACTTTTTTAGAAGTGTGAACACTGAGGAACTCTTTTTCTGGCGTAGTAGCACATGGGCGGGCTACGGTATTAGCCGTAAAAGCTAACTATGGAAAGAGACAAGCTAGTTTCTACGTCAACACGAAACACATTTGAGTTTGTAATGCACAACACTGTGATCCGACACGACACCAATCTGTAAAAACATGAACAATCATATTACAGTATCTGTAAAGTATTAGCCCACATTTTATGTTTTGTTTGTACACAGCTAGCTAGACAGTGTATGTACTGTAGTGTACGGTGATGGGGTGCCTGAATCGGAAATAAATAACGGATATAAGTGCGCCAAAGAATTAGTCCAGGCTGTGCATAAAATGACCAAAATATGGTAAATATTGTACATACTACATATTGTTATGAAGGTGTCTGTTACTACATTATATATATATATATATATACATATATATATATATACTTGCAGTGTGTATATTGTACATATTAAATATTGTCATGAAGGTGTGTTACTACATTATATATATATATATATATATGTATATATACATACATATATATATATATATATATATATATATATATAATATACTTGCAGTGTGTATATTGTACATATTACATATTGTTATGAAGGTGTATGTTACTACATTATATATATACTTGCAGTGTGTATATAAAACGTTGATGGAGGGTTTTGAAGGCTACTCCCATCTGTCCCATCTTGCAAGCGTTTTTTATCTTTAAAATTCTAAAAAAAAAATAACACAAAAATAAAAAGACGGGTGTTCTTGTCTTTTATAATGATTGTGAACGATAGGCAAAAGCAAAAAAAAGTGCAGTTCCCCTTTAAAAATACCACTCATCCATCTTTAAGAATATGATACCAATATTCAGGGTGTCCCCAAAAAATTGACATAATTTATTATGTAGTATGAGTACCGTACATCTTTCCAAAACTCTGATACCAATGGAGTAAATCTTTCAAAACTCTGATACCAATGGAGTACATCTTTCAAAACTCTGATACCAATGGTGATGATGTTTTTTTCTCTATGATGCCAAATATGAATGTTTGATGTGTTTGATTAGTGATACTACATGGCACGCTTAAGATGTAACGGAGAGATTTGTCATTGGTGGTTATGCACCTTTAACGTTGAGTGCCCCCGCCAAGATATGAACCATTTGGATAATTTCGGAACAAGCGTCTTTTCGTGTCATCCTCGCCAGTATCAGGTCTTAAATGGCTGTCAAACTGCACCAACTTGTCGAAATACCTACTCACACTTTTTCTGTGCAGGTGAGAGGCAAGATTTGTGATCTAGAATAAAAAGTAAAGAAGCGTAAAAGCAGTAGACTACTCAATGATGTAATCCTAGGGACACACAGGAAGTGATCACGGTGCCGTTATAGTTTGTCTGTGTTGGCGCTCATAATAATAATAATAATATCACTCATACTTGGTTGATATTCAAATCACAAAATGTAAATGGAGTATTGTAGGGCCATTTTTTAATGGTTTTTTATTGGATTTTATGAGCGAAAGAGAGGAGCTCCCATTGGCTGCGCTGTAAGCGGACTTTTACAATGCATTAAAAAAAAATCCATCCGTCATGTCTTTCATAATGATTGTGAACGATAGGCAAAATTTAAAAAAAAATTAAGTGCAGTTCCTTATTAATAAACTTCTTTAGGTTTTGCTCACTTGTACTTTCTTTTATTTAGACTCAGTGAGTTGGTGGTTTGCAAAACACTCATAGCAAAAATGCGTTTTAATAACCCCGAAACAAGATAAAGTACAAATATCAAAATAATACTTAAATGGGGAATACTTAATAACGTTAAAAGTAGGGCTGCAATTAACGATTATTTTGATAGTCGATTAGTCAACGATTATCTTAACGATTAGTCAACTAATCAGATAAAGCGTAAACATATTTAATGGCTTTAATTTTCCATCGACTTCTAAATGCAGCTTAAGTTATTTTAGGCATGTTCTTATGAATAACAAAGATGACTAATTCATTCATATTTATTTATACTGTAACTGTGCTGCTCATTCAGCTGTTACAAAAATTAAAATGACTAAACAATTGTTTCCATTTTAAAGAAAGGAAATGCAAGGTACCAAAGTCTTTTTTACAGCATTGCAAATTGATGCTGCTTTAAAAGGTACTTGAATTGATGTAGACAAAGTTTAGCTGGCTGACTTTGACTAAAATGATAGTTCAAGTTATTTTATTACACATCTTTGTGTCACTCTTGTTAGCTAGCTAGCAAGGTAGAAGCTGACACTCTTACCGAGGTTGAGACCGACATCATGTCTCCACTTTAAATGCTGGCGTATCACAGCCATAAAAACAAGGTCCTCTTTGCAAAATGAGCTAAGTGTTGATGTTTTTAACAAGAATAAGAGGAAATATCTTCACACGTTACATGTTTTTGAGAGTGACCCGCTTCCTCCCGTAAAAACACGAGTGATGACGTCACGACTGGTTT
Source organism: Nerophis lumbriciformis (assembly GCF_033978685.3). Taxonomy (NCBI): domain Eukaryota; kingdom Metazoa; phylum Chordata; class Actinopteri; order Syngnathiformes; family Syngnathidae; genus Nerophis; species Nerophis lumbriciformis. The sequence continues at coordinate 40,845,783 of NC_084557.2, forward strand.
CGACATGATCGGCGACAAATTTTATTGTCCACTTATTGTTGTCTGAGTTTAAAGTATATTGTGCCTTCTTCGACTCTGCTCCTTTAGTCTGGAGTGTGTGCCCCTTTTCTCATCATTTCTTGATTACCTCTTGAGGAACTTCGAAGAAACTCTTATCCTTTTCGTAATTTGATCAATTCCAACAGCCTGAAACAAAGTAAGCTTAGGGCATTTTTCTTTGAGAAAAGCAAAACGCCGCCCAGAACGCTATGACAACAGACGCTCGCTGGCCCACCACTTCAACCCTTGCATGGTTAATGAGCTGGACGTGACGTCAGGTGAATACAACCTATTATGGTTGTGGTACATGGTGTAATGTTAAGTGTGACCAATAGATGGCAGTCATACATAAGATACGTTTGGACTGCAAGTTGACGCCTGTTTAATAAATGACACTAGCAAGTACTGGTAAGAAAGCAAGACTAAAATGTTGTTTCATTGAGAACATAGAACATTACACACGGTGCTCAAAAACCCGTCAAAATATTTTAGTACGAATTTTGTACGCTACAAAGCCGCACTGCTTGATGGATTGTCAGAGCATTACTGCCACCCTGGTCATGTGTACTGCTGTCCTTCAACATACAGGTATTATTATGATGTGTGTATAAGGACCCTAAAATAGGACCGATTAGGAGACGTATTATCGACGTTTTGTTTGACCTATTTTGCAAAACCAACTTTTTTTTACCTATTGGTACCTGCTGTTGTGTATTTGGGATCTGCGTAAATCTTAAAAATGTACACGCGTCCGCCATTGTAGTCCGTGCCGTAGTCAATAAGCTCCTTGTTATTCTCTTTCCTCTTGTTGTCTGGCATTCATCCTCCGCTTTCAAAGTGGAGCCACGTAAATAAGACCGCCCACAAAACGGCGCATTCTGAAGAGACGGTTATAAAGCGGCTTGAAGATGGTCTGTAATACATAATAATTTTTAATAATCTGTAATACATAATACTCTGTAATACATTTTGACCAAAGAACCACAATTACATGTTAAGTAGACCACAAGGAAGAGTTTAAAATGTAGGGGGAAAAAATCATAATATGACCTCTTTTAATGCGCCTTATAATTCGGTGTGCCTTTTGTATGAAAATAGACCTATTCATCAACAGCACTGCCTTATAATCCGGTGCAGTATTATTATAATATATGTAATAATAAAAATGAAAAGCTCCTGTAATAGATTTGGTGTGAAATACATCTGACAAAATCGAGTTGAGTTGATAACTTGTCCTCTACGATCTTCTCACCCTTTTCAAGTGCAGGAGGACACAAGTCCCAAAGAACATGACAGTAGTAGTGGCTTCTCGATGAGACTAAACTAAACAGATTATGCTGGTCAGTACTGTACAGCCTCAGTCAGCATTGCTACATTGCATTAAGAGTGTAAAGGTGACTAAAGGGTGTTATTTCATGTTTAGAGGGCTCTCATAATGTTGAAAAAATGTATTTAGAAGGTCGTAAACAGTTTTTTATGCTCTGGCTATTAAAATATTGGAATTATAATTAATATTTCCTACTTCTAGGAAAATCATTTATCAGGGTCATGTCCAGAACCAATTAACAGCAATAGGGATGATACTCAAAACCGGTTTTCCCGGTTGTTCAATAAGAAAAGAACCGAGTCCTCGGACTCTAATCCCTTTTTGAGAACCGGTACCCGTTATCGAGACCACTATAGTAAAGAAAAAGAGTTGGTTCTTTATTCAAATCCCTGAGAACGAATCCCGTCCCGACCAGAAATGCCCCGTCGGACATCACAAGAAATGACGTCACGTAGCTCAGTCATTAGGCGCAGATAGCGAAAGCAGGAAAAACAATGGACCGGAAAAAGCTCTCCAAGGTGTAATAAAGTTCAAAACAAAAGGTATAATCCAATGAATAACTTTACTGAGAGATTTGAGCAGGGTACAAACACATGACGAACACTTTTACGACCAACCGGAAACATAGCAACCAGGCTAGCAACGCACCTCCTTTACGGCAGCTGTCGCAACGTTCTTAAAGCAACCGCAGCACATACATATATATACAACATATATGACATCTCCCTTTTTTAACTTTTGTTTTTCTTTCCTTATAAACAAAACAAAATCACACTGTATATGTGTTGTCTGTCTAATTATAAATAATGCAGACGAGGCGTGTTGGCTGAGTTCTTGACGTTTACTTTCACAGCGTGCTCATAACCTCATTCTTAGCTGCCGGGTGATGACATGCAACAACACTTTTCGGGGCTACCGCGCATGCTCGTCGCTCCCGTTGCATGCTGGGTAGTGTAGTTGTTATATTTCCTAGCTCAGAACATCCCATCTTTCCCCCGATAAAGAAATAATGTTAACTCAATAAAGTGTATTTCTTTTTTTAGCTTTAACTTTTCATTTTTTAGCATTGTAACCACATTTGCAAACAACTTTTCTTTTCATAGAATTTTCTTTTAATAAAGAAATAAAGTGCAAAAATGTCAAAGCATCATAACAAACATTTATGTCAAATAGTCCACTTTTTGGAGAGCTGTATTATTTTCAGTTTTGTGCCCAAGGGACTGATTTTATTTAACACTATATTATTATTTATACACCTATAGTGATCACAGAGACAGGTTGTTTTTGTGTTACTGTATATATTTGTTTTTCTGAAAAATCCCACTTAATATACTTTGGGTAACAACAGTCAATATTTATTTATTTATTTATTTATTTTAGGGGGGAAACAGTCAATATTTATTTATTTATTAGATTTAATTTTTTTCTTAAATAATAAAAGTGAGCTTTTGTTAAACCAAATATTGTGTTTTTTTCCATATACAACAACCTATCTGGACTCAATAAGAGAACCGATAAGGAATCGGTTCGATAAGAGAATTCGATAATAGGCTCGAACTCGATAATTTCTTATCAAACATCATCCCTAAACAGCAATAAACGAGGGATTCCTGTACACATCTGCAATATAAGACAGAGCACTTAGTAAAATATATTTGCATATGAGGCTGTATTCCGTCCAGGGTTGTATGATATACCGGTATTAGTATAGTTCTGCGATACTAATGAATCATATTCTGTACTATACCGCCTCTGAAAAGTACCAGTCCTCCCAAGTTTTCTAGTATGTTCACTATTTTATAATTTGTTAAAATAATGCCAATAATGCAATTTGTTGTGGTCCCCTTTATTTATAAATAAGTATCGAAATATATTTTGGTACCAGTACCAAAATATTGGTATCGGGACAACACTAATTTCGCATTTGTGTGTTTATTCTTCAGGTTACGAGCCGATGACAGGCGACTGTATTCAAGCTAAATATTTTGTTAAGCCCGACCGGTGGACCACCGAGGCTCATTCTGTCGCCCCTCTACGCTACTGTCGTCTCAATCAGGTTTCTGCCTCCTTGATAGCGTTGCTCCTACCATTTCACTTTGTACTGTCTCAATACGAATCTATAAACCATGTCATGACCTGTGACACAGGTGTGTGTGACCAGCGTGTGCGTCAACAAGGGCGTGGTGGAGGACAGTGTATTCTTCTGCCTCGACTCGCTGATGCTGCCCGCCGACTACAAGCCTTTGCGCGGCCACCTGGTCAATCTGGTGATGGTGGAGAGCAACCAGTCCTTCTACCGCTGGAGGGCCCTCTGCATGGCGCCGTGCACGGAAGGGTAGGAACTACTGCCACTTACACTCTGCCAATATGCAGAAATCTTCTTCGTTAAAGTTACATAAAAAAATTAGGAAACTGATTTCTGCAGATGGGTGGGAATGTCAAAAGTAGGATTTTTGATAGCGCTTTGCAGGTCAAACAGAATCTGTTGCAGAGCGCTGGTAAACATCCAATGTGTATGTACAGTGGAACTTCTTTAAGTTTGACAACTCGTACATGATTACCAACTCATCAAGTCCCAGTCCACTGTGTTCTTCCTAATACTAAAAATAGCCCGCTTCAAGGGGAACTGCACTTTTTTTTTTTTATTTCACCTATAGTTCACTATCATTATGAGAGACAAACGGGCAGGGGGGTTAAAGATGATAAAAAAATGCTTGCAAGATGTGGCTAAAGGGAGTCACTGTGGTAGACTTCAAAGCCTCTAAAACAACTTTAAAACCCTCCATCAACGTTTTATATACACACTGCAAGCGTATATATATATAATGTAGTAACAGACACCTTCATAACAATATGTAATTTTTTTGGTATACACACTGCAAGTATATATATAATGTCGTAACAGACACCTTCATAACAAAATGAAAGGTTTTATATACACACTGCAAGTACCGTATATATATATAATGTAGTAACATACACCTTCATAACAATATGTAATCTGTTTTATATACACACTGCAAGTCTATATATATATATATATATATATATATATGTATATATATATATATATATATATAGTAACTAGGGCTGGGCGATATGGCCTTTTTTTAATATCTCGATATTTTTAGGCCATATCACGATACACGATATATATCAATATTTTGCCTTAGCCTTGAATTAACACTTGATACATCTAATCATACCAGTATGATGATTCTATGTGTCTACATTAAAACATTCTTGTTCATACTGCATTAATATATGCTCATTTTAAACTTTCAGGCAGAGAAGGAAATCACAACTAAGTCAATTTACCAAAACTGTATTTATTAAACAGTGGCACAAACATTCATGTCATTTCCAAAACAGAAAGTGCAAGATTGTCAGAGACATTCTAAATCAAGCTGTTAGTGCACTTTTGTGCATGGTGTCACGAAGATGACTTATCAAAACAACACTAAATTAAAGTGCACTTTTTGTACAGAACGCCACTACAATAGTTTAAAAACATGTCACACAAAATATTTCAATAAGTGTCAAATAAAAATGAGCTGCATAATAGGAAATCAAATAGTGTTCGTCCTTCGCTATGTGGTAGGTTCCTGCGGACATTATCTCCGTTTGTTGTCGACTCTTTTTTTCATACGGTGCTGATCTGGAAATGTTTGCCTCGGCATTTTGATGGTGTGGGCGTGTGGCACCGAATGGAGATGTTGACATGCAGAGTAAGCACTCTTCATTCTCTAGCGGGTGACTTTTCAAATGATGCTACATATTAGCAGTAATGCTACTTTTTGTAGAAGCACTTTTGCCCCACACTTGACAAATTACGGTTGACTGTTCGACATATTCCCACTTGAAGCCAAACCACCGTCAGACGATGGACCCCCTGCTGTTTTTCTTGGGAATTAATTCTTCCTTCATTTGTTTCCAGATTCGCACCTTCTTTCTCTCGTATTACCACTCGCATCACAGCTAACGTTACCCATGCCGCTACCTCTCTGCTCCGCGAGGGCGTATACGTATGTGACGTATGACGTTACAGTATGTGACGTATGTAGAAGGTGCGCTTGCTGTCTGTGAGAAGGAGACACAAGAAGGAGTGGGAAGAGCCTGTCGTGTAATGCCAGCAGCTAAAAGCAACTGCGTGAGAACGTATACTCGAATATCACGATATAGTCATTTTCTATATCACACAGAGACAAACCCGCGATATATCGCGTATATTGATATATCGCCCAGCCCTAATAGTAACAGACATCTTCATAACAATATGTAATATGCTTTATATACACACTGCAAGTATACATATAATGTAGTAACAGACATCTTTATAACAATATGTAATATGGTTTATATACACTGCAAGTATACATATAATGTAGTAACAGACATCTTTATAACAATATGTAATATGTTTTATATACACTGCAAGTATACATATAATGTAGTAACTGACATCTTCATAACAATATATAATGTTTTATATACAGACAGCAAGTATTTATATAATGTAGTAACAAGACACCTTCATAACAATATGTAATATCTACAATATACACACTGCAAGTATTTATATAATGTAGTAACAGACACCTTCATAGCAATATGTATTATGTTCAATATTTACCGTATTTTGGTCATATTAATCCTGGTTGGAACTAATTAGAATAGAATATATCTTTATTGTCATTGTACATTGTACAACGAAATTGTAGGCAAAAACTAATTTAGTGCAAATTCATAATAACACATAAAAACATAAGAACATAGATAAAGAGATAAAAATACCAAGCACACAGCTCACATGCACAGTCATTATTGTCTTGTGTTCAGTGACACTATTGCCCTCGGGTAAAAAGTGTTCTTAAATCGGTTTGTCCGGCATTTTATTGTCCTGTATCTCCTGCCCGAGGGCAGCAGCAGTTCAAAAAGTTTATGTCCAGGGTGAGATGGGTCCCTTATGATGTTTTGGGCCTTTTTGAGGCACCTGGCACTGTACAGTTCTTCCAGGGAGGGGAGAAAGCAGCCAGTGATCTTCATGGAAGTTTTTATGACCCTCTGAAGTGCATTTCTCTCTGCCACCGTGCAGCTGGCATACCATACACACATGCAGTATGTCAGCACACACTCTATTGAGCAGCGATAGAAGGACACAAGCAGTTTTTGTGATAGTTGGTTCTTATTGAGGAGTCTCAGAAAGTAAAGTCTCTGCTGTGCCTTTTTGATGGTCACTGAGGTGTTCATACTCCACGACAGGTCTTCCTCGATCTGGATCCCCAGGAACCTGAAGTTAGAGACCCTTTCCACGTAGTCCCCATTGATGTGGTTGGATGTTTATCGTTTTTTTCTTCCGGAAGTCGATAGCTGGAGATGAGCGGGTGAAGCCACGTCTCCATGATGAGCAGAATGCAGCTGTCCCCGACTATCTTATTTGTCGCAATCTGCAGCTTCAGCTCGTCCAGCTTGTTGGCGAGGGATCTTGCATTCGATAAAAAAATGCTGGGAAGCGATGGTTTGAATGGCAGCTTGCGGAGCCTAGCTAGCACGCCAGTTCTGCAGACCCGCTTTTGCTTCCTGTCCTTCCTCCTCCTTCTCCTGGGAAATGTAATCCACGGAGAGCCCGGTGTCCTGGCTATGTCCGCCGATATCTCGGGTAAGCAAAGAAACTAAGCTGTGATGTCTTGCTCACTCCGTAGTCCCAATTTAAGAAGTTCGGGTCGACTGTAATGTGGACAGACACACACACCATAAAAGCAAAAATATCAAAAACTTGCACTAAAAAAAGAGAGCTCTGAACCGCTGCGTCTATGCGCGCCGCCATCGGCGCATTTATTTCCGTTTCTATACCAGCGCACGTCTGACTTCTGGCAACAACCCCTTCCAGACACAAACAAGTGAGTGTGTTCTAATCATGACAGATTAGGTAACAAACAACAAAGACAACTATTTATGGACAAACGAGGATTCACAACCTTATCTTGTTGAATCTGAATTTTTGGAGGACAAACTGCTGCTTCTAGAAGCCAGTACGAATGAAGAGTGCGACGTTGGAGCAGACTGAAGCCGAGAGAGTGAAGTGAAAGGGAATCGAAGCTGCAAAATGTGGAACTTGACGCCAGGCTATTTTGACAGAAATTGAGTGCTTACCCAAATAAACCGTAAAAACTTCCCCGGCCAGCTGGACCAAACAGACAACTGTCCATCGAAGAGTCACACTTTATATTGATCATGATACTCGCAGCACGTCATGCGTGTTAGTACAATTACAGTACATACATACACTATCTGGCTTAATGTTTTTCAGTCAGTACAGATTGATGTCGTATCGCAGTGCTGTGCATTAAAACTCAAATGTGTTTCTTGTTGTAGAAGGCAGCTTATTTCTTGCCGTAGTTAGCTTTTACGGCTAATACCAAAGCACGCTGATGTGTTAGTACGCTAGAAAAAGAGTTCCTTAGTGTTCGCTCTTACAATAACAATGTTGCTACCGTTTGGGTTATTATACAGGTTATTGTATTGTTGGCGCTTTTTAAAGTGATTTAGTGGTAGAATAGATTGCTCCTATTAGCTGCATAGCTAGCCACCAAGAACAAGCCTATTTTTTATTTTAGAAAGAGGAAAAAAAAATGTTGACTTCTTGTGAACGATAGCCAAAATTCCCCAAAAAGTGCAGTTCCCCTTGAAGTTGACATATACATACATGGTCGACAGCTTTTATTAACATAAAGTGTGAGACTCGATGGGTTCCTTTTCATGAAAAATTGTTATGTTTATGACATTTTTTGTTGTTTTTCCATTATCGCTGAGCAGCAGGAAACCACAAGAGCAATATAACTGTCTAGTTACACTGTACTAACGTGCACACAGCGACTTCAAAATAAAAGCCTGGCAGTGTTAGCATGTACAATATTTCAACAGCAACTAACATTCTTTTTTTAAAAGAAAGATTTGCACATGCACAAAGGCATATAAAGTAATCATATGAAAACAGAAGAATCTAAATAAAAATGGAGGAAAAGGACTGTCAGAGGAAATTCACCCATCCATTTTCTACCGCTTGTCCTGTTCGGAGACGCGGGGGGTGCAGGGGTCTATCTCAGCTGCTTCGGGCGGAAAGCGGGGTACACCCTGGACAAGTTGCCACCTCATCGCAGGGCCAACACAGATAGACTCCTGTATTACTCATTCTCTCGCGGTCTCTGGTGAAAGTCACAATTAAAAGTGCAAATAAAGCAGTGACTAGTTTCATTTTCTGTTATGTCTACGTGAGTCAGCCAGTCTGAAGGGTGTCGACTTATTTGAGTTCCATACTATTCCCAAACAGTTTTCCTATTTAGGAGCAATACAGTCCCTCACCACATGGTGCTTCAAATATTGCGGCTTATCCACATTACTGTTTTTTTAAATTATTTTTTAAGCATATTCTACAATTTTTAGGTCCTAAATTAAGCATTTTTAAGCACAAAAATGGCTACCGTATTTTTCGGACTATAAGTCGCAGTTTTTTTCATAGTTTGGGTGCGACTTATACTCAGGAGCGACTTATGTGTGAAATTATTAACACATTACCGTAAAATATCAAATAATATTTAGCTCATTCACGTAAGAGACTAGACGTATAAGAGTTCATGGGATTTAGCGATTAGGAGTGACAGATTGTTTGGTAAACGTATAGCATGTTCTATATGTTATAGTTATTTGAATGACTCTTACCATAATATGTTACGTTAACATACCAGGCACGTTCTCAGTTGGTTATTTATGCGTCATATAACGTACACTTATTCAGCCTGTTGTTCACTATTCTTTATTTATTTTAAATTGCCTTTCAAATGTTTATTCTTGGTGTTGGGTTTTATCAAATACATTTCCACAAAAATGCGACTTATACTCCAGTGCGACTTATGTTTTTTTCCTTCTTTATTATGCATTTTCGGCCGGTGCGACTTATACTCCGGAGCGACTTATACTCCGAAAAATACGGTATACAGACAAAAAATATTAATATTACAGTAATATTTGCAATAGAAAAGAACAAACGATGCAAATCGCGCTGTTCAGTATCATGGCCACTGATTGGATCAGCCTCAGGCAGCATTACTATATTGAATTAAAAGAGTGTAATAGTATGGAAGTAGAATTGTCTCACATCAACTTGTATACATCAATATGATATTAATACATATGCATATATTAATAAATATACAAACACAAATGTGATATACAAATAAATAAATAATTTGTATAAATATACGCGTATTTGTAAATATATTTTTGAGGTTTGAAAATATATACAAATAAAATGTATAAATATAAAAATGTGACATACAAATAAATCAAGAATTTGTATAAACGCGTATTTGTAAATACATTTTTGAGATTTTAATATAAATATGCTTGATTTTTGTATTTGTATTTAATTTGCATATGTGGATCGCTTTTTTGCTTTTGTGTCGATGAGACATTCCTACCACAAACCAGATGCACAAATAAATGTGACCGAGTTTGAATGTGGAGTTACACACTCCCCTGAACAACCAGCAGAGGGCACTGCAGCCAGAGTGGTCTGGGTCACAGAAAATGCTAATTTATTCAGTTAATCTGAAAGATCGTGCTAGCTGCTTATTTTATTGTATCAATGCCATTTAATGACCTTGTCCCAATGTAGATACTGATCTCTTATCATTGCAATGTGTGTCAAATATCCCAAATGAGTAACACTTACAGTGGATCCTGCTTGATCTCTGGCTGCATCATTCATGTTCACTCATGACACACTGAGACCATGACTTAGAAGATTTCATTCTGGGTTCAAAAACATTGCGGTCTTGTGCTTAATACTATGATTAAAAAATCTAGCAAAAAGCATTTTTCAGCATATTTGGTAAAAGATGACAACTCAATTATTGAAAGTATAGAAGAAATAGCTGAGGAATTCATTAAGTTTTTTGTGAATGTTGGCCCAAATCTGGCAAAAAATATTAATTTTAATATGAATGATGACAAAAAGTTAAAGGGTGTATCTGACATTAAAAAAATCAATGTTTCTTGGTGGAGTTTGTGAAAGTGATGTGTTAGAAGTGGTCAGAAAGTTTAAGAACAAAAAATCTGTCGATGGTAACAACGTGGATATGTCACTTGTTAAAGAAGTGATGGATTGTGTCCTGAAACTGTTTACTTATGTGTGTGATAAATCTTTATTAACTGGAACTTTTTCTGACAAAAGGAACATCGCTGAAGTTATTCCGATTTTATAAAAATGGTTAAAAAAAAACACATATGGTCTGAAATTATAGACCTGTGTCTCTCCTACCTCAATTTGCAAAAATTATTGAGAAGTTATTTGTAAATAGACTTGATAAGTTCATTGACAAACATGAGCTACTGAATGACCATCAGTATGGGTTCAGGAGTAATCGATCGACATCCCTAGCAGTGATGGACTTTGTAGAAAACATAGCTACAGCAATAGAAAAAAAGCAACACACCTTTGGAGTATGTATTGACTTAAGTAAAGCTTTTGACACAATCGATCATTCCTTACTTCTGCAAAAATTGGAAAACTATAGCATAAGAGGTGTTTCACAACATTGGTTAAGTAGTTATTTAAGTAATAGATCTCAATATGTGGAAAATAGTAAGACTAAATCACAGCTAAGAAGAGTAACTTGTGGGGTTCCACAAGGCTCGGTATTGGGACCCAAGTTATTTATACTTTATTTAAATGATATTTGTTCAGTATCTAATAAATTGAAATGTATTATGTTTGCAGATGATACAAATGTATATTGTTCAGAAAAAGACTTGAAGGAAGTGTTGAGGATAATAGAGGTTGAGTTGCTTCAGCTAAGAAAATGGTTTGATAATAAGTTATCATTAAATAAGAACTAAATTTATGGTGTTTAGTGGTGCAAGGACAAATTGTGAAGCAAAATTTAAATTAAGTATATGAAACTAAATTATTTGGAATAATAATTGATCATAAATTATGTTGGAAACTGCATATTGAATATATAAAGGGAAAAATATCCAAATCCATTGCTATTCTTTATAAAGTAAGACACATGCTGAATAAGAAATGTCTGCATATGTTGTATTATTTTTTTATTTTTTCATATTTAACATTGTGTTGAAGTTTGGGGAAATGTTTATAAAACTAACATAGACCCAATAATTAAACTTCAAAAAAAGGGTAATTAGAATAATACACAAAGCGTGCTACTATGAACTTACCAATCCATTATTTATAAGTTCTAATGTGTTAAAAGTTTCAGATATTGTGTTTTTTAAAAACAATGGAAATTATGTTTCGAGTAAAGAACAGCCTTCCAGCTTGTATTCTTTGGTTATTTAAATTAAGAGGAGAAAACTATAATTTACAGAGATAATGATTTTTGAAATAGGTTAAGTAAGAACGAATATAAAATACAAATGTATTTCAGTTTTAGGAGTTAAATGGTGGAACAAGCTCAGTGATGAGTTGAAGACATAGCTAGATAGTACTTTATTGATTCCTTCAGGAGAGTTCCCTCAGGAAAATTCAAATTCCAGCAGCAGTGTACAGAATTGAGATATAATTTAAAAAGTAAATAATAGGGGTATAAATGGAAACAAAATAGAAAAATATTACAATAAGAATAAAAATAAAAAGCAACAATGAGGATAAAAATATAACAGTAAAATAAGAATATAACAAGAGAAACTAGGCAGTAGTGACTATGTTGTGAAAAAGTATTGCACTGTTATTGTTTTGCATCCCCCTGTCATAAAAAAAAAGTAGTTCTTTAAAACATGTAGTTAAAGCATGTAGTTCTTAAGGTTGAAGAAAGCATTGAAAGGTGAAATGATAGAAAATTATAAAATATAGTAACAATTTCATCCCATTGATTTTTTTTAACGTTGATGTTCCAGGTAATCTAATTTTCAGTTAATGTAGAGAATAGGCAAATATAAGCCTTGGCTTCAGCCTCTTCCTTTTTCGGTCATTCTTTTTATTTTATTTTTGTGTGTAAATTTGTATGATTGTTAAATATGTATAATCTGTACTGTTAAACTGATCACACAAAATGGTTGATTATATGACCGAAATAAACTTATTTCATTCATTCATTCTCCTAATATGGCAAAGTCATGACGTAATATGACCCTCCCTAGTGTGCCTCTGATTGGCTTGCCAGTGTCTGACCATGTCTGTGACCCAGACCGCTCTGGCTGCAGTGCCCTCTGTTGGTTGTTCAGGGGAGTGTGTAACTCCACATTCAAACTCGGTCACATTTATTTGTGCATCTGGTTTGTGGTAGGAATGTCTCATCGACACAAAAGCAAAAAAGCGATCCACATTGCAAATTCGATACAAATCCAAAATCAAGCATATTTATATTCAAATCTCAAAAATATATTTACAAATTCACGTTTATTTATGCAAATTCTTGATTTAATTGTATGTCACATTTTTATATTTATACATTTTATTTGTATACATTTTCAAATCTCAAAAACACATTTACAAATATGCATTTATTTATACAAATAATTTATTTGTATATCACATTTGTATTTGTATATTTATTAATATATGCATATGTATTAATATCATATTGATATATATACGTTGATGTGAGACAATTCTACTTCCATATAATAGTGACTAAAGATTGTTATTTCATGTCTAGAGGACTCACACAATGTTGAAAAACAAATTTAGGCCGTAAACAGGTTTTTATGCTCCAGCTTTGAAAATATTTCATTGATAATTAATGATTCCTACTTTGCGGAAATTAGTTAATTATGGTCATGTCAGGAACCAATTAACAGCAAAAAACGAGAGATTAATTTAAGCAACTGTGCAATATAAGACAAAGCACTGCTTAAAAAATATTTGCATATGAGTCTGTATTCCGTGTTTAGGTTATGACATACAGTACTCAGCTGGCATAAACGTGTAAAAATAAGTTAACTCTGAGGTAAAAACAAAAAAAAAATCTTAGGGTTTAATATGAATATATGCTACACCACACCTTTTGAAGTATCTGTTGCCAAAACAAGTCACAAACAAGCTCTGTGTGCAGCTAATTCTCTGAGTCTCGCTGAACTGAGAGGGTTATGTGCTCTGTGACTTCTCATGATGAGTACATATTGGAGTAGGAGTTGCTAAAGAGACAAAGGGAAAGCACAACGCATGACATCTTTGTGCAGCTGTAGATGTAATTGATCAGTTTTTCTTGCTTCTTTTGGTTGCAGTTTGAAGTCAGACCCGACACAGATGTCCATGACTGAAATGGAGAGTTTGTTAGAGAATAAAGGAGGGCTGGATGTATCTTCCTATGGCCAGTTTGGAGATTTGATGAGGGGCGAGCGCCGGCAGCTGGTGCTATGGATACAGTAAGCGGACAAATGGCGTTGTAACCACAATTATAAATCATCAAAGAGAATGCCCGTATGTCTTTTAATGCCAGTAAAAGTATTCTACTTACAGTAAGTACATTTCTGCTTATGTACTTATAAGTGTGGAAAGATCATCAAGAAGTTGTTTTTACGAGTCCTTGATAGGTCATGGAAACATTGGGAAATGTGTGGGAACCAAGTGGACTTTTATCCTCCCTCTGCTTTCTGAATAGGAACAAAGGCTCAGAGACACACCGGCTCAAGACCTGCGACTTTGCCGGTTGGGACTCGGAAGAACAGTTTTGTTTCAGTAAAGTCAAGACGGGATGCGAAGAGCAGCCCAGGTCAGGGTCCTCTGGGGATCCTGCAGAAGAGCAAGGCCATCATGCAGATGAAGCCGATAGCAAGGAAGCATATGTGTCCCCTGGTGTGAGGAGAGAAGAACGAGAGGTGGATATTCCTCCAGGAGAGCGTCTGTCTATTGCAGTGGCGTGCCAAGCAAAGTAAGTAAGTTTAAAACCAATTTGATGACAACACTGAATTGAATAGATTCAAGTGGAAGGGGGTTTTTTTGGCTTCGCCCAAGTCTGGGCATGCTGCCGCATCACATAAAAACAGTCTTACGAGTGATTGTCGCGTGCGCAGCTAAATTCCGTGTGTGGGAATTTTGCTCAGGAGCCTGGGAAGCTGTGACGAGCTGCTGTTGCTGCACTTCTCCTCTTTCATCATCGGGAGGCGCCTGGAGGTCACGGTGTGCAGTGAAGAAGAGAGACTTTTGTGTCCCTCAGCGCCCTACAATCCTGCGAATGCCAAACATGTTCCACTTCCAGCTACCCCTTCTCATGTGATCACTTTAACTGCTCCTACGGATACTTTCAGGTATTCGTGTGACAATAACCCTGCCCACTGTTGCACACTATTGTGTATTATCATCCAATTATGCTGATTGTGTTGTTGTACACGTCACAGAGAAGCTCTGATGACAGTGAGGTCACACAGTGCAAAGAAAGTCAAACAATGAGCCTTTAATTGGTCTCTTAGTGTAAATTGAACTCTTGTACGATATTCTAATTTAATGAAACACACGTATGTAAGTTGTTGATTTATTACTTCTTTCAGTAGTTGATTAACATCAGTCAATAATGAATCAAACACCTGACTAATCACAGTGTATACAGCTGTGGAGAACACCTTAGACAGAAAAGAGGCGTGCAAACTGACTGAGCCAGTCAGACGCTGTCTCTTTGTGTGATACATGTGAAACATTTACAGTTAACTATAGCAAGTTTTAAAGGGGTCATATTACGATTTTTTTCTACATTTAAAACACTTCCTTGTGGTCTACATAACATGCAATGGTGGTTCTTTGCTCAAATATTTGCATAGATTATGCTTGTTTCAATGTTTCAAGCTGCTTTCTGACCTCTTAAAGGTGGACTGCACTTTTTTTGGAATTTTGCCTATCGTTCACAATCATGAGAGACAAGAACACACGTCTTTTTTTTCTTTTATTCGGATTTTATAAAGATGATAGAAAATGCTTGGAAGATGCGGCTAATGGGAGTCACCGTTGCAGCCTTCAAAACCCTCTAAGACAACTTCAAAACCCTCAGTCAGTCTAAATATATATATATATAAATATATATATATATATATATATATATATATATATATATATATATATATATATATATAACAGACACATTCATAACAATATATTTTATGTTCAATATTTACCGTAGTTTGATCATTTTAATCAACTGACTTCCGCGCATTAATTTCCATTTCCATAGCAGCACATGTCCGACTTCTAGCAACAAATGTGTTGTGTTTTAATCATGGCAGACTTGGTAATAAACAAAGAAGATTTACAACCTCATATCTTTTTTAACATCAATGAACAGAGCACTTCTAGAAGCGAGCACAAAAGAAGAGTGAGACGTTGGAGCAGACTGAAGCCGATAGAGTCAGGTGAAAGCGACTCGAAGCTGCAAAATGTGGACTTTGGAGACAAACTATCTCGACATAAATGGCATGCATACCCCCAATAAACCAGAAAAAACGTCCTCGGTCAGCTGGACCAAGGAGACAACTGTCCATCGAGTTAGTTACATTTTAATATTGATTATGATACACACAGCACGCCATTTGTGTTAGTACAACTACAGTACATACACTGTCTGGCTGGCTGTGTACAAACAAAAGATGAAATAATGCTTTACAGATACTGTTATATGATCATGTTTTTCAGTCAGTACAGATAGGTCAGGGGTCGGCAACCCAAAACGTTGAAAGAGCCATATTGAACCGAAAATACAAAAAACAAATCTGTCTGGAGCTGCAAAAAATGAAAAGCCGTATATAAGTCTTAAAATGAAGGTAACACTTGACGTAAGTGTCCATATTAGCTATAATAGCCTACTATCAAAATGACTATGTGTCGCAGACTGACAGAAATGTTGAAATGTAATATTTATTCTACTCATTTGTACAACATTAGAAACCATTAGTAAATCAGATGCTACTCAGAAGGTGAGATAACTCATGGAAATTACTGGCTTTTAATGGCCAAAGGTATAGATGTGTGTCCCCAAGTTAAAGGAAATGGCAGGCTGTCTTCTTTTAATAGATTTATTACAATCTTTGTTAGCTGGGTAATGTTTCCTGTGGTCTGGAACAGCATGGCACACAAACAACTATCAGAAATGCAGCCAATATTACATACAGATAATGTGTCATGAGACATGCAAACCTAAATTATATACAGAGGATAAAAGTAAAGGTAATTAAATGAGCTCAAATATACCTACACATGAGGCATAATGATGCAATATGTACATACAGCTAGCCTAAATAGCCTGATTAACCCTCCAACATGTCAATAACATCAACAAAGCGCACAGCATGAAACTTATGGTGGACAAAATGAGACAAAGACGAAGTGGAAGATTTTACATGTTAACAAACTGTTGCGTCACAGTCCACACTATGGTGAGTTCAAGAACCGCCGAAATTAGTAGGACAAAACGATGTTCACCAAATACTCATATCAAACATATTAAACAGTGGGCTTTCTAACAGTTGGGAAGGTTTGTGTCATGTTTGTCCTCAAACAAAAACCATACTAAAACAAACAAACAAAATGTTTCCCCATCTTTTTCCGTTTTCAATCCTTTTTTAAAAATGCTCTAGGGCGGCGCTAAAGAGCCGCATGCGGCTCAAGAGCCGCGGGTTGCTGACCCCTGAGATAGGTGTTGTATCGCAGTGTTGTGCATTACAAACGTGTGTTGTCGTAGATGCTAGCTTGTCTATTTCCATAGTTAGCTTTTACGGCTAATACCGTAGCACGCCAATGTGTTATTTCGAGAGAAAAAGAGTTACTCAGTGTTCGCTCTTACAATAACAATGTCACTACAGTTTGGTTATTATGCAGGTTACTGAACCAATAAAGTATTGGTTATATGTTTTGAATGCATTTTTAAAGTGATTTAGAGGGAGAATTAATTGCTTCCATTAGCTACATTGCTAGCCACCTAGAATGAGACAATTTTTACATGTTAGAATGCAAAAAAAGCACAAAACTTGTGTCCCTCATAATGATTGTGAACGATAGGCAAAATTCCAAAAAAGTGCAGTTCCCCTTTAAAAGTAGTAGTAGAGTGGGAAAACAAGTTGACTCTATATTGAAGCTATTATCATATATATCTGATTAAGACACCAACAGAATCCAAAGTTTGCGAATAAATAAATAAGATCAAAATAGTATTAATCTCACAGAGATTCCCGAGCCATTTTGCAAGATATAGAGGAAGCCAGTCATGTGATTGCGTAAAGTTGTGCCAGGAACCAAGGATCAGCAACAATGCTAATCAAGCAGACTTTGTGAGAGCCAACAACTATTACTTTGCCCGAACACAAAGAGAATGAGCAGTAAGTTTTAGAAAGCCGACTTCTACCTGAATGCAGTTTCATTATGACATTAGCATCCGCAGCATTTCTAGGGCCTAAACAAACAAACTAACAATAACAAACCAGAATAAAAACAATAACTGTAATATATCCACTCTCGCTGGGATGCCGACCGACAGCACGCTCACATAATTCTGTTTAGATGAAGATTCAATCAGTCCTCACAAAGGGTAAAAAAAAAAAGTTGCTGTAATAAGCGTCTTTTTGTGTTTTTTCGCCAACTTGGGGACGTGGAAGTCGACCAG
The DNA here is from genome assembly GCF_033978685.3 of Nerophis lumbriciformis. Lineage (NCBI taxonomy): Eukaryota > Metazoa > Chordata > Actinopteri > Syngnathiformes > Syngnathidae > Nerophis > Nerophis lumbriciformis. Next base: position 40,863,753 of record NC_084557.2, read on the forward strand.
CCTGTCGGTCCATGGCCACATTTGTCTACGAACAGGTGATAGATGCATGAATTATAATTTAGAATTTACTTTTTGAAAGTTTGAGACCAAACGGAAGCAGCCGCCGTCTTACTGTGTGTCAACAACAGCAGCATAAGCTAGCATTAGCTCACTGCTATCAATGCGCCACTAAAATAGTCTGTCTACGTTGGTGCTTATAATAACAATATCACTCATATTTGGTTCATTTTTAGGTCACAACATGTAAATGGTATATTGTTGGCAGTTTATGGATGTTTTTAGAGAGTATAATGAAAGGACCCTCCATCTTTTGTATCAATCGTTAGCTATTTATTTTTGATTTTGAATGCATAAACAAGCCAAGCATATGTGTTCTTGTCTTACATAAGTGTACAGCTCCACTAATGGACATTGGAGTGTTACTTTCAGGTGTACAGCTCCACTAATGGACATTGGAGTGTTACTTTCAAAGGCAAAATTAAAGTATTGCTAGAAACATAATTTTATATGGGACTTTATTGTATTATATGTATAGTACATGTTCCAAAAAGAAAAAAACATAAAACACCACCAGAATTAGAGATATTACAAGTCAAAGTGATGAAGCTTAGTGTTACGCTCATAACTTGGTGTAACTAAACATTACCCTATAAGATGAAGGCAATTGCATTTTATTGATATTTGAAATGTATTCAATGTTTATAAATGAATATTTAAATATACTAAATGTAAAAAAGGGAATAAATATTCAAAATAAGATCATTAAATGAAATCTAGTTTGGTTACGCCATCATGAGCGCAACACAAGGTTGTAAAAGTTTCAACTACAATTCTAAATAAGATGTCAAAAGCAAACTGAAATCAAATACACACAGCTTAAAGATTGATCAATACCTATTTAAATTTAGTAATACATAAATATGATGATTTATCAAAATATAAAATAAATATACCTGAACAGAACGCTCATGATGGTTACACCAAAAAGTAACGCTATGAATCTTTTTATTATCGTTGATTTTAAATGGTCAAACTAATGCATATTATATATGCATACCCTAGTAAACAAAAAAAAAGTCATATTTATTTTGATTGTTACATTTTGAAGTACATTTGTGCAGGTGGGTGCGAATGTACCCATTATCAGAGCTGTACACATAAGGATTGTTATGTAAGACTTTTTAATTTTTTTAAAAGTTGATTGCTAAATTAGAGCTCCTGAATATGTGTACACTTTATAATCTGACAAGTCGACTAATCGTTAAGATAGTCGATGACTAGTCGACTATCAAATAGTTGTTAGTTGCAGCCTTACTACATGCACATGCATCGTCCACTATTACCATTTCTAATACAAAGTATAGTATAGTTTCTCCTTATATCTGTCAGTAGACTCCATATGGAAGTTCTAAAATCTTCAACAGGTGGGGAGAGGACGGGGTCAAAGTGCAGTCACCTAAATAGGACCGTCCAAAAAACGGCGCATCCTTAAAATACCAGTAGAGGGGAAAAACACGTTGACATTTGTTTTTGGACAAATGAGGATTTGCAACCTTATCTTTTTGAAGCTGAATATACGGAGGATGAACTTCTGCTTATAGAAGCGAGCATGAAGGTAGGGTGAAACATTGGAGCAGACGAAAGCCAAGAGAGTGAGATCGGCGTGACTTGTGGGCATAAACGCAAAAGTTGGAGTCAAGCTATTCGGACATTAATGGCGTGCTTAGCCAAAGTCAACTTGAAATAACTTGACTTTTGAGTCACTTTACTATTGATCATGATACATGCAACAGGTCATGCATGTACAACTACATACACTGTCAAGCTAGCTGTGTACAAACAAAACATGAAATAATACTTCACAGATACTGTAATATGATTGTTCATGTTTTTCAGTCAGTACAGATTGGTGTCCTTCGGCATTGTGTTGAGTATTACAAATTCAAGAGCGATTCAGCTGCTGACGCGAAAGCTATCTTATCTCTCTCCGTAGCTAGCTTACGGCTAATGCCTTAGCATGCCGTTCCAAGACGATTTCTTACTATGCTAGAAAAATAGTTCCTCAGTGTTTGCTCTTCCAATAACAATTTTGCTACAGGTTGGTTATTATACAGGTTACGGAACGTAAATTAAATATTGTTGGCGCTTTTTGGATGCATTTTAAAGTGATTTAGCGGCAGGATGGATTGATCCCATTAGCTGTATTGCCAGTCATCAAGAACGAGACGTTTTTTACGTATTAGAATGCAAAAAAACGCGTCTTCTTGTCTCATAAGGATTGTGAACGATAGGCGAAATGTAAAAAAAAAAAAATAAGGTGCAGTTCCCCTTTAACATGGTAGGCAGTGTTAGTTTGTTAGTCACCTGCAGTATTAACAGCAGACTACTTGCTTCCGTTGCCACCGCTGCTGGTGGTAATTCTCCAACCACTCGGAGGGGATCAAAAACTCTTCATTCATTCAATGTTATCATTTGCTGTGTGTGCTAATGTTTTGGTAGTATTTTCTCAATGTGATGCAGTATCCACTTTGCAAGTACTGCAAGTTTCCTTGTTGTCTTCTTTTCTCGTGAATAACTCTTGACGTCGGTGCTGCTGATCGGCGCCGTGCATGGCAACGTCAACAAAACAAAAGATTCCCAGGGATCGAAACACCGGGATCTGGTTTTCAACAAAAAACTACTTTTAGATTCCCATCCCTGCCTGTGTACCAGACTTGAGTCATGCCACCTGATGTTTGTGATTTACTTTCCCTTCTCCAGACTTTCCAAACGCCGACTGCCATGTTTCCTACCTTCCTACAATGTGCCGCAGTCATTGAGACACTGTGTGGCTGGACAAAAAGATGTCCTGGTAGTTCGGCCATGCTTAGGAGAGGTGAGGTGGTGTTCCAGTGATTATTTACATAAGAAGTACTTTTTATTGTGTGCGCGTGTGTGCAGGAGCTGTCAGCATCCAACGCACAGGACCGTTTTTCCACCCTTTTGTGGCTGGAGGAGCTTAATGCTGAGAAGGAACTGGAAGAATTCACTGTCCATGGTTCTCTGCTCAGGAAGGGAGCCGTCTACCTTCACCTAGAGGTCCTTGGCTTAACAGAGGGGAGGCCCTATCTCAATATAGGCCAGTCATCGCTCCAGAGCAAAAATTATATTTTTACTGCAATGTGTTGACACAAGATGTTTCCACTTTTACAGGCGACAGAATCGTATTGAAAAGGCCACAGAGCAACGGCGTGGTCGTGGAGTGCGTTAGCTGTGTTGTTGAGGTAAAGAAACACGACATACACACCCTTCAGGTGTGCGTAATAATCCTTGATTTGACACTTAGATCAATGACGAGGACGTTAGTCTGAAAGTGAACTCGGAGTTTCAGCGCTGCTACCTAGGAGAGCCTCTTGATGTGGAGTTTTCTTTAAACAGGTGAGTAAGTGCACAGTTACTTATGATTTAGTGGGTCACAGAATAAGGTCTTTTCTTCTCAATTATTTTCTGTTACCCCCCCAGGAAGTTGAAAACATTGTGTCCCACCACTCTCCACTGCGAGTATTATTATTAGTATAATTTCTCTATAAAATTGTTATAAGCGTAACCGATAACAATTAGTAACACTGTATCCTTTTTAACAGTAAAGAAAACAAAAATATAAAATACAGATTAATTTACAACAAAGAATATCTTTAACATTTTTAGTCTGTAACCGAAAACATGTAAAGTTTCATGAAATAAAATAAAAATAAAAAATCCTTAAACTATAAAAAAAAACTCAGTAATTCTACATTAAAATTTATCAGCAACATTAACTCGGGAGCACAATACATAAAACAGTTTAGCCTACAAAACATACATGAGTTAAACAATTTGTGCTGATTTATTTTTTGTAATATCACAATGAGGAAGTCAGGATTTATGGCTACAATGAGCATGTACACAGCTTTTCGAAGTGGGATTTGAATCATGATACTGAAAGCGTGCATGCAAGCATTCCCCCGCACACCCTTACGTGGGCCTGCCCCACTATTTGAGAAGAACTGCCTTAATGGATTTAGTTGCTGCTTTGTGAATGGTTTATTAGAAGTATGCATTATCATTAATAACGTGGCTACATTTGTACACTTTATTACCAGGATAACCATGAGGCGTTGTCACCATGCAGTCGAACAGACCAAATCTTTTGCTGAGAGTAAGTACAAGTGTATTTTATCATTTAATTCTGTTTTTATTATTCGTTTTAAATTTGGGTTGATTGATTTTTGGGGTGACTTGATTGATTGATTTATAATTGATTTTTGGTTTAACGCGATTCTTGTAAAATATTTGTGTATAAATTATAAAAAAACATTTTCAAAACAGGTTATAGGTTACAAAAGCTCCTCCTGGCTGCTGACATACGACTTACCTGCACAGTATCAACCTTAAAAACGTATTTTTCAAAATGTATTTTTGAAATGTTATTTACAAAAATCTCATCATTTTAATCAAGCTAATAAAAGAAAATAGAGCAACTCTAACCCAATGCCAGCTTTTCAATAGTCAAGCTAATAATTTACAAAGCAATCAAGACATAAAAATAAAATACTTATTAAATACAATACCAACATTTATTAGAAGCAATAGTATTAATAATATTATAAATGATAGTAGTTTAAAGTTTTTAATTCAAAATTGATTTTCGAAAATTATTAATCGATTTTGACTCAAAATATAAAAAAATCGCGATTTGTATGTGAATTTTTTATTTTATTTGTATTAATTTTTTTAGCACTCCATGTTGAAAACATGTATTAATTAAATAATTGCTGTTTCTGTTTTCATATGTTAATGAAAGCGTAAAGGATCAAGTCACCAAAAGTAACACTAGGGGGTGCTGTTTTGTTGTCAAACTTTATCCTCATTCTGAGGAAATATAACATTTTACTCAGCAGTACTAGTAAGTAATATGTGTTCAAGAGTACTTTATATTCTGTGATTTTAAACATCTGTATGTACACATTTTTTGGATGGAATTTTTATTTTATTTTATTTATAATGGACTTTTATTATAATAAACCTTGTTTTTCCATTGTTGTGTAGTTTTCTTCCCCTCCAGAGTGACACCTCAGTCCCCTCTATTGGCAGTGAAGTGGGTAGATGAAGATGACACAAACAAAACACTGGATGGAAATAAGGTACATATAAAAACTAGGACTGTCAAAGTTCATGTGATAACGCGTTAACTATAGATTTCAATAACTGCACACATTTTTTTACCGGGAGACAAAGCACATGTTTGCACAATTTTGATCCTCTGGCCGTGATGTAGCTGGGGAAACTTGGCTGCAGTTCCCTAGTTAGTGATGAGCTACAAGCGGGAAAATAGCGAGCAGAAATGGAGAAAGAAAAGGCTACATAATGGAAATATAATGTTCAAAGCCATGGCAAATTGTTCTCCAAAATAGAAAGAACCATTTTTCACCGTGAGACAATGACTGCAGCAAATACCTGCTGCGCTCGTTGTTCAGAGGTGGGTGGTGCTTCTCTTCCGTGTTTAGATTACAGTAAAGGAGCAGTGATAACATGAAATGTAGATTGTTACTGTGACTACTTTAGTTAAAGTAAGATGATATAAAAGCTCAACAGAAAGTAAAAACGGTAGGCAAGAAGGCGAAAGGGAACATTTTTATTGCAAAGTCGATCCGACATTAAAACATGTCAGGACACTTTCTCAAACCCCACACTTTCCCTGCTTCAAAATAAAAGCGCTACACTATACATTTGGTTTAACTACAATAACAAAATAATGTCTTATGTTACTAATGATAATGCTTTGTCAAATATGTTTTGTAATGTTATTCTGTGATATTTGCACCTAAAAAAGAATGCTAGTACGTCTAGAATATTTTTGGCTGGCTGAAATATTGTGTAAATTCTTTTATAACTTGTTCTGGTCAAGTCCACAATTACAGAATGATTCGCAGGCTGAATATTACATTTTATTAATAAATAGAGAAGGTGAAAACATTGCCATGCAGCAATATGACAACCATTCATTTGTACAACATTTAATGTACAAAGCACCAGAAGCATTTATTCAGGGAGAAAAATCACAGATTACATTAGCAACCATCTTTAACAATCAAAGCATGATCGTAGCAATCCACATTTTGTGTTATTAATGCGTGAAACTGGTATTTAATCATGGAAGTGTAGCTCCTTCTCTAAATACAAGTGCTCCTAAAGCAGAAATACAAAATCTGGCAAGACACCAACGCACTGCAGGTGTTTGTTTTTTGTTTTTTTTTTCATTAAAAGCGTGTTTGTCCTTTATGCTTTTTTAAACAGCTCAAAACAAAATGTTTAAATCACAATTTATTAAAGCAAATTATTTGTCCAGTCATGTTGCTAAAACTTGAAAATTATCTCTCTAGTGTACACTGACTAATGATGAAAAATCCTATCTATCTGCAATTAATCGTGATTAGTTTTGAGTAAACTACAAACAAAATGTGATTTCCGCAAATAAATATTTTAATCGTTTGACAGCCCTAATAAAAACATATGAAAATGATGTGTAATTTCTGAGTTGAAACAATTGTATCAGCAGGCGGCTGCTAAAGAAAATGAACAGTTGGCAAGCATTTCATTTGACATGAAGTCAAAGGCCACACAGACCAAAGGTACACATATTTAATAATGTCACCTCAAGCAATGTTTGCATCCTAACCCAAATGTTGATTCTAGATGGTGCAGTACCAGTCAAACCCATCCCAAGCCTGGGACACTTCTTCAACCCTAACCTCAACCCTTCTCAGAGGGACGCAGTGAAGAGGATCCTGGCTGCAGAGTGTCGCCCCACCCCTTATGTGCTGTTTGGACCCCCTGGCACTGGAAAGACTATTACGCTCATAGAGGCCATACTACAGGTGATCACAAACACAGATTAGATATACCTTAGACTGCTCACTGTACAGTTTAACAGCAAACCAAATGTGTAGTATCACATAAAGCTAATGTAAAGTAGCAAAACAACAAAAGAATAAAAGTGCTTAGTATATTTTAAAGTAAGTAGATAGAACGATGTTACAACAGAAATCAATCGGTAAATTAGCCAGTAGATTGTATTTACATTTGCATTATTTTCTAAAAACTATTCTCATTGTTACCACATACATCAGCAGCAATATTAGTAGCCTTTGTAACTTCTTTTGAAATGTTTTTATTTTGCCAAATATATTGTGCTATATATTATCACAAGAGGCTGCAATATAGAGTTTAGTATTGTGCTATATATAATCACAAGAAGCTGCAATATCGATATTAGGCCATAATGCACCGTTTTCACAGTACCGGTATATAGGTATGACCACTCCCTCAACTTCACCTTCCACTTCCTCAGCAAGACACTTGTCTTCTTAGAGTTGTGTTTGGAGTTCTTATCATGTTGAAAAGCAGTTTCTTAAGGATGGGGATCATGCACTGCCTCTCAATGTCAGTGTCATGTTTGAATTCACTTTTCTCCTCAAATGAACCGCAGCCAGTTCAACCTCATCTCAGCAGCACTCGTGTAACCTCAAACCCTGATGTGGGGGGTATGTCGTACATGTGAGATAATGTTCAAAATATGTAGCTAAACAACCAATGAAAATGTTATTAATGTGGAGTTATAAAACCCAAGTGTCTCCATTGAATGGAAGTCAACAGTAATGTGACAGTGTTTCCACTTGCAGGTGTACCACTTTCTTCCAAGCAGCCGGGTTCTGGTGTGCACGCCCTCCAACAGTGCGGCCGACCTCATTTGCATCCGCCTGCACGACAGCGGCTTCCTACACGCCGCCAGTATGGCTCGCATCAATGCTTCCTGCAGGCAAGAGAAGGTATTACAGCACATCGCCAGCCACCAATATCAACAATGCGGTTGCCATGTAATCATCGGTGTTATCAGATGATTGTCATTTGTTTTCTCACAGTGCATTCCTGAGATGCTGAGACAGTACTCAAGGGCAGGAGAGGACATCAGTCAGGCCTCCCTTTACCGCATCGTGGTGAGCACCTGCTCCAGCGCTGGCATGTTCTTCAATCTAGGCCTACAGTAAGGTCTACTCTAAAGATTAGTATCTCCCCACTTCAGTCTCATTTCGATTGGTGTTGCTGTCTTTGTGTTTTTTTCTCTCTCAGAGTGGGACATTTTACTCATGTATTCCTGGATGAAGCAGGCCAGGCCACAGAACCTGAGTCTCTCATTCCCATCAGCCTAATCTCGGAGAAAGACGGACAGGTCAGTACTTGCTGGAGGTCATCCATTATCTATAATAGACGAGATTGTACTGTCTTTTTTCTGTTTCCTGCCGGCTCAGCTAGTGTTGGCCGGAGACCCCTGCCAGTTGGGGCCCATTGTGAAGTCCAAGGTGGCAGCCGCTTTCGGCCTGGGCGTGTCCATGCTGGAGAGGCTCATGGCTAATCCACTTTACGCCAGGCAGGAATGGGGGTACAACCCAAAGCTGGTTGGTGTGCTCACACTTGGAATGTGTAGATGTAGTATAAGATGGTCTGAAAGTATCTTTTTTTACAGGTGACCAAGCTGATCTACAATTACCGCTCTCATGAAGCCTTGCTCACGATGCCCTCCAAACTTTTCTACCACGGAGAACTGTGTGTTAAAGCCCCCAAAGCTGTAGTGGACTCCCTCTGCATGTGGAAAACCCTGCCCAAAAAAGGCTTTCCTCTTCTCTTCCATGGTGTCAGGGTGAGAATGTAGTTGTTTTGTGCATTATGATCACTGTTTAAGATTTTAGCCCCTTCATGCACACTATCATCGATGGTCTCCTGCAGGGCAAAGAAATGAGAGAGGGTAACAACCCGTCATGGTTCAACCCAGTGGAAGCCGTGCAGGCCATGATGTACAGCTGCCAGCTGGCCAAGAAATCCTACAAACCTGTGGCTGCTTCAGAGATTGGAATCATTGCCCCTTACAGGAAACAAGTTGAATATCACATTGTTTGCTTTTTCTGGTTCATCTACTTTCCCTTAGGGCTGCAACGATTAGTCGACAAATGTCAACAATAAAATTTGTCGCCGAGAATTACATTTGTCGTTAATAGTTGTGATGTCATCACTCGTGTTTTTCTGGCCGGAAGTGGGTCACTCGCTTATTCTTGTTAAAAACATAAGTACCTTGCTTATTTGCAAAGCAGATCTGGTTGTTATGGCAGTACATCTGTGATACGCCAGCATTTAAAGACATTTCGGACATTTGGAGGGAGGATGCTGTCTCAATCTCGGTAAGAGTGTTATCTTCTACCTTGCTAGCTAGCTAACAAGAGTGAGACAAAGTTGTGTGAAAAATAACTATCATCTTAGCCAAAGTTAGCCAGCTAAACTTTGTAAAATCAATTCAGGTACCTTTTTAAAGCAGCATCAATTTAAAATGCAGAAAAAAAAGACACTAACAAACGTGAACCGCGCGCGTTCACAGAGAGACTGACAGGCACCAATGTGGAGGTATCATAAGATTAAACATCCAATCTATTAAATATCCAACATTTTAATTATTAATAAAAATATATAATTCTGCACATTCAGTCTATTAGAGTGCTAAAACTGCCAAAGAGTTAATCAATAGTCAATATACCAGTGTGCAGCTTTTTAAACATCACAAAATGTTTTTCTTTTTTGAAAAGTTCGATTTTGTGTTTTGTTGTTTTTCATTCTGATATTTTAATAGCTTTTAATACATAGACAATGTTAATTGTTTTTTTAGCACTTTGTCTTTCATTTAAATGGATATTTTATTAGTCATTTAAATTTTTCTAACAGTTGAATGAGCAGCACATTTACAGTATAAATAGATATTAATGAAGGATTTAGTCATATTTGTTGTTCGTAAACACATGCTTGAAATAACTTAAGCTGCACTTAGATAAGTCGATTGAAAATTAAAGCCATTAAATATGTGTACGCTTTATCTGATTAGTCGCCTAATTGTTGACCAATCGACTATCAAAATAATCGTTAGTTGCAGCCCTACATTTTTTATATACATTTTGTTGCAGGTCATTCCACACACTAATGTTTTTGAATTTTCACCCTCTAGTGTGAAAAGATTCGCATCCTTCTGGCTAAAGCGGGCCTGTCGGACATCAAAGTGGGCTCGGTGGAGGAATTCCAAGGACAAGAGTTCCTGGTTATCATCGTGTCAACGGTAGGCAAAGACAGAAGACTAAAATTATATGAGTCAATCTGGTGTTTTTACTGTAAAGATGAGAAAATTGACGTTCGCCTGCAGCTATTTTTTTTATTTGCCCTTGGTATATTTTAAAAATCACATCTTTATGGATGAGATATTACACCATTGTTAGATATGACACCAACTTGATTTGTCACCTACTGTATAAGACAAAGCTAAGATGTGGATGTTTTTCCCTTACTCACTACTTCAGAGTTCACTAACTACTAAGGGTGCTCAAAAAAATAGATTGACATCCAAATGGCGAATTGTATTTATTTGGTTTCTAAATCATTTTATATTTGTCGAACTGATTTAAGAAGAAAAAAAACAAATACATATTTGGATTAAAATAATTTAACTGTTATTGATATAAACATATTGATACTGTCACTTTTAGATATTTGTGTTTTTTAGAATTGCATTATGTCTTAATTATTGCTTTGTAAATGTATATCCTAAGTATTGTAAAGCTGGGATTGGGTTAGAGTTGGGGTTGCTCTACTTTTATTAGATTGATTTCAACCTGTAAACTGTTTTGTAAAGGTATTATAATTGATATACTAAATAATATAATAGGAGAATCATGTTCAATTGAGAATCAAATTGTGAGATGCCCAAAGATTCCCACCTCAATTTACTACGGTCTCAGTGCGTTGCGGGTTTTAAAGTACTGTTAAGTACTTTGAGATTTGTGTAGCCATTTGAAGGGGGAACTGCACTTTTTCGGGAATTTTGCCTATCGTTGACAATGAGAGACAAGAACACACTTTTTTTTCTTTTTTTTATTATTATTATTTTAAAGATGATAAACACTTGAATCATGCGGGTAATGGGAGTCACCGATGTAGCCTTCAAAGCCTCTAAAACAACTTCGAAACCCTCCAACATTTTATATCCACACTGCAAGTATATAGTAACAGACACCTTCATAACAATATGTAATATGTACAATATACACACTGCAGGTATATATATATAATGTAGTAACAGACACCTTCATAACAATATGTAATATGTACAATATACACACTGCAAGTATATATATAATGTTGGAACAGACACATTCATAACAATATGTAATATGTACAATATACACACTAAAAGTATATATATAATGTAATAACACACACTTTCATAACAATATGTAATATGTTTTATATACACACTGCAAGTATATATATAATGTAGTAACAGACACCTTCATAACAATATGTAATATGTACAATATATACACTAAGTATATACAGAACAGGCCAAAAGTTTGGACACACTTTCTCATTCAATGCGTTTTCTTTATTTTCATGACTATTTACTTTTTTTGTAGATTGTTACTGAAGGCATCAAAACTATGAATGAACACATGTGGAGTTATGTACCGGTTAACAAAAAAAAGATGAAATAACTGAACATGTTTTATATTCTAGTTTCTTCAAAATAGCCACCCTATTCTCTGATTACTGCTTTGCACACTCTTGGCATTCTCTTGATGAGCTTCAAGCACACCTGTGAAGTGAAAACCATTTCAGGTGACTACCTCTTGAAGCTCATCGAGAGAATGCCAAGAGTGTGCAAAGCAGTAATCAGAGCAAAGGGTGGCCATTTTGAAGAAACTAGAATATATAACATGTTCTAGTTATTTCACCTTTTTTTGTTAAGTACATAACTCCACATGTGTTCATTCATAGTTGTGATGCCTTCAGTGACAATCTACAATGTAAATAGTCATGAAAATAAAGAAAACACATTGAATGAGAAGGTGTGTCCAAACTTTTGGCCTGTACTGTATATATCATGTAGTAACAGACACCTTCATAACAATATGTAATATGTTTTATATACACACTGCAAGTATATATATAATGTAGTAACAGACACCTTCATAACAATATGTAATCTTTTATATACACACGCAAGTATATATATAATGTAGTAACAGACACCTTCATAACAATATGTAATATGTACAATAAACACACGGCTAGTGTGTGTGTGTGTGTGTGTGTGTGTGTGTGTGTGTGTGTGTGTGTGTGTGTGTGTGTGTGTGTGTGTGTGTGTGTGTGTGTGTGTGTGTATATATATATATATATAGTAACAGACACCTTCAAAACAATATGTAGAAAGTTCAATACTTACCGTATTTTGGTCATTTTAATCATTTCCGGGACTGATACCTTTAGCGCATAGATTTCTGTTTCCATAGCAACGCATGTCTGACTTCTGGCAACATGTGTGTTCCTACTTTCGGAATCAAACACGAAGGTGTTTTCTAATCATGGCAGACTTGGTAACAGACATCAAAGACGACTATTTTTGGACAAATGAGGATTTACAACCTTATACTTTGGAAGCGAAGGAAGAGTGAAACGTTGGGAATTAAGCGATTTTGAAGCTATATATATGGAACTTGTAGACAAGCGATTTCGACATAAATGGATTGTTTACCCAAAATCAACTGGAAACGTCCCCGGCCAACTAGACCAGACGAACTGTCCAGCGAGTGAGTCACTTGAATATTGATCATGATACACGCAGCACGTCATGTGTGTTAGTGCAACTACAGTACATATACTGTCTGGCTAGCTGTGTACAAACAAAACATGAAATAATACTTTACACAAACTGTAATATGATTGTTCATGTTTTTCAGTCAGTACAGATTGGTGTTCTATCACAGTGTTGTGTATTACAAACTCCAAACAAGTTTTGTGTTGTTGTAGAAGCTAGCTTTTACATCTATTACCAAAGCACGCCGATGTGTTAGTACGCTAGAAAAATATTTCCTCAGTGTGACAATGTTGCGACAGTTTGGTTATTATACAGGTTACAGAATGTAAATTAAGTATTGTTGACGGTTTTTGAATGCATTTTTAATGTGATTTAGAGGTGGAATTGATTGCTCTCATTAGCTGCATTGCTAGCCACCTAGAACAAAACGATTTTTATATGTTAGAAAGCGAAATAACCCCAACCTTTTTTCTCCTTGTCTATCTTAATGATTGTGAACAGTTGGCAAAATTTCAAAAAAGTGCAGTTCCCTTTTAAGTTTTCATTTGAAAATGCATATAATTTAGATGTGTATGTGATAAAGCTGTGTAGAAGGCTTATAAAGATTTTCAAAGCATACTGTATTTTCTACAATAAAGAGTGCTCATACTTCATGGAAATTCACCTACCACGAGGGTCTTAAACTTATGAATGTACCAATATACAATAATAATAATAACTTGGATTTATATAGCGCTTTTCTAAGTACCCAAAGTCGCTTTACACATAGAACCCATCATTCATTCACACCTGGTGGTGGTAAGCTACTTTCATAGCCACAGCTGCCCTGGGGTAGACTGACGGAAGCGTGGCTGCAATTTGCGCCAACGGCCCCTCCGACCACCACCTATCATTCATCATTCAATTCACCGGTGTGAGTGGCACCGGGGGCAAAGGGTGAAGTGTACCGCCCAAGGACACAACGGCAGCGATTTTTGGATGGTAAGAGGTGGGGAGCGAACCTGCAACCCTCAGGTTTCTGGCACGGTTGCTCTACCCACTACGCCATGCCGCCCCCACAAGAAGTGTATTGACTTTTTTGGATAAGTGTCCAGTCTAGGAGGTACCTCAGATCTTGCCTGAAGTCCGTAGTGGGATAAGCGGTATAGAAATTGCAATGACATTCATGCACAAAGTGTATAAGATACGTGGCCTTCGCTGCAAAAAGTTTGGACACCCGCCTGATTTATATCGTGTGACACCAACCAGGATGTATGTTGAGTAGGTAGAGGTAGTTTTTATTGGCTTACGCACATCCTCCATGGAGTTTTATTGAAATTAAAGTAGTGGGTAAAGTGTTGGCAGAAAATTGTATTTACTTACTGTAAGGTTTTGCATTAATGTCACTAGTTTTTCATGGATATCATTTTATAAAAGGTTAATCTACAAATGTGTCCATTCAACATTTGAGTACTGTAGGTTCGCTCTAATGAATCGGTGAAGAGTGATGATCTGCAGAGTACGCTTGGCTTCCTTACCAACCCTAAACGCTTCAATGTGGCCATCACACGCTCCAAAGCCTTGCTGCTGATCATAGGGAACCCCCACATTCTCATCAGGGTGAGATGAAACAAGCAATTTAATCTATTATTTATGTTTGTATTACATGAATGATATACAGTATGGGTTTTCTCCTCCCTAGGATCCATGCTTCGGGATGCTCCTTCACTATTGTTACACCAGCGGGGCGTATGTAGGCTGCGACCCCCCTTCCTCCATAAGAGACACTAAGATGTAAGCATGCTTTTAGAAATACAAAATAAAAATAAAAACTTGGCCACCATTTTGACACCATTAAAAACAGAAGTATTGTGAGATTTCAGCTCAGTGAGCAGCTAAAGAATAAGCCCAACTACTTCACTATGTATTTTTGTATTTTATGTGATTCCACGGATTCAACATATGTGACGATAACCATGTAACAGGAAAAAGAACTTACCAGGATATATTTAAAGTTCTGGACTGTTAAGTACAGTATGATTAATACAGTGAATTGAATCTCAATGACATGTTAGTGATGCAGATGCTAACACAATTAGCATAGTCTGAAAGCACATTAAAATGCCTTGACATAAAAAAAAAATGATGGCACATTTTTATCGTTATTGTTCCCCTTGTCTGTCAGGCATCTTCAAAGGGATAACAGTTTTATTACACAGAGGTTGACTTATTTTTATGCTGTCAATCATGTCTGGCTGCCCAGTACAATATGAGCAATATAATTAATTATATAATAATGGTAATGATATCATTACTTTGACAAATGAGTTCTGCCAAGCAGATGCGAGTATAATTGGCATGTAGAAAAACATACGGCTAATGACATTATGACATTATTACGACCTACTATGAGAAATTTGCAAACAATCCGCACATTTCCATCCTTCTTGTCCAGGTGTTTTCAAAGGGTTAGCGGTTTTAGTTCATTTTGTTGTATTCATTCTTATTATGCTGTACTTTGCAGTTGGTAACTTCTGAATGAAAAGCAAATGCATTTAACCTTATTGCTGACATACATCATGAAGTGGTCCTGTATGTCCACAGAGCTGCAATAGATCCGTGTGCTGCATGATGACGCTGCTGCTGCTGCCGGAGTGAACATCATCTAAGTTATTTCCATGTTTTCTTGTCTAAGTTTGCCATGTGAGTGATCGTCGTTATCTATACCGCTTTCACAAACCCATCTTTTTTTGTCTCGCGGCCAAAGCTCAGCTCGGTAGGATACAAATAAAAGATGACGTCTGTAAACAATGTGGCCCGTTTCTTGTTTAATTTAGCTGATGCGCTTGACCGTGCGTAAGATTGTCCATTAAACCTGACGCATATTCCTGGCCGGTTGCATCATAGACAAAACAACTATCATGTCTTAGCCGAGAGGCAGGAGGAGCTTGAAACGTCTGTGACGACTGCGTGTAATAACCGCCGTCTTGTTCGCCTTAGCGGAGGCACGAGCTGGAGGTTTTTTTTGCGGGGCGACTTGTCTGTTGGCGTGGCAGCGTCTGCCCGCTGAGACCCGGAGACTGGATGTGACAATTGAGTGTTAGTGACAGTCTGCACCACCAATGTCAGTCCTACTGGAGCCCAGCAGGATGCAAGGGATTGGGGGGGGGGCAATTTGTTAAGTTAATGAGCCTCTTATATGTTGGGAGGAGACAGCTTTTATCTGAGGACCCCCCCCCTCTCCGACACCCCTTACACTCTCTTAGTCCTTTCTTCCCCAGAAACCACCTTGTCTTTGATGTGGCCACTGGAGAAAAATATCCAATCGTTTCCAGGAGCTGGACTGTTGAGTCATGCACTTAAAAACACATTGCATAAATAAATAAAATGATAAATGGGTTTTACTTGTATAGCGCTTTTCTACCTTCAAGGTACTCAAAGCGCTTTGACAGTATTTCCACATTCACACACTGATGGCGGGAGCTGCCATGCAAGGCGCTAACCAGCAGCCATCAGGAGCAAGGGGTGAAGTGTCTTGCCCAAGGACACAACGGACGTGACTAGGATGGTAGAAGGTGGGGGTTGAACCCCAGTAACCAGCAACCCTCCGATTGCTGGCACGGCCACTCTACCAACTTCGCCACGCCGTCCCATCAGTGCACCAAGATTACAAGTCCACATTTGGGCACAATTATGTTTTATATGAGAGGTCACATGTAAAGAACACACGTTAGAATGCAGTAGAGCAGGTTTGTCTAATGTAAAACAAAATAGAATTAGAAAATAATAAATTTTTATACAAACCCCGTTTCCATATGAGTTGGGAAATTGTGTTAGATGTAAATATAAACGAAATACAATGATTTGCAAATCGTTTTCAACCCATATTCAGTTGAATATGCTACAAAGACAACATATTTGATGTTCAAACTGATAAACCTTTTTTTTTTTTGCAAATAATCATTAACTTTAGAATTTGATGCCAGCAACACGTGACAAAGAAGTTGGGAAAGGTGGCAATAAATACTGATAAAGCTGAGGAATGCTCATCAAACACTTATTTGGAACATCCCACAGGTGAACAGGCAAATTGGGAACAGGTGGGTGTCATGATTGGGTATAAAAGTAGATTCCATGAAATGCTCAGTCATTCACAAACAAGGATAGGGCGAGGGTCACTACTTTGTCAAAAAAAATTGTCAAGTGCGTGAGCAAATTGTTGAACAGTTTAAGAAAAACCTTTCTCAACCAGCTACTGCAAGGAATTTAGGGATTTCACCGTCTACGGTCCGTAATATCATCAAAGGGTTCAGAGAATCTGGAGAAATCACTGCACGTAAGCAGCTAAGCCCGTACCTTCGATCCCTCAGGCTGTACTGCATCAACAAGCGACATCAGTGTGTAAAAGATATCACCACATGGGCTCAGGAACACTTCAGAAACCCACTGTCAGTAACTACAGTTGGTCGCTACATCTGTAAGTGCAAGTTAAAACTCCTATGCCAGGCGAAAACCGTTTATCAACAACACCCAGAAACGCCGTCAGCTTCGCTGGACCTGAGCTCATCTAAGATGGACTGATACAAGGTGGAAAAGTGTTCTGTGGTCTGACGAGTCCACATTTCAAATTGTTTTTGGAAACTGTGGACGTCGTGTCCTCCGGACCAAAGAGGAAAAGAACCATCCGGATTGTTATAGGCGCAAAGTTGAAAAGCCAGCATCTGTGATGGTATGGGGGTGTATTAGTGCCCAAGACATGGGTAACTTACACATCTGTGAAGGTGCCATTAATGCTGAAAGGTACATACAGGTTTTGGAGCAACATATGTTGCCATCCAAACAACGTTTGTTTCAGCAAGACAATGCCAAGCCACATGTTACATCAACGTGGTTTCATAGTAAAACAGTGCGGGTACGAGACTGGCCCGCCTGTAGTCCAGACCTGTCTCCCATTGAAAATGTGTGGCGCATTATGAAGCCTAAAATACCACAATGGAGACCCCCGGACTGTTGAACAACTTAAGCTGTACATCAAGCAAGAATGGGAAAGAATTCCACCTGAGAAGCTTAAAAAATGTGTCTCCTCAGTTCCCAAACGTTTACTGAGTGTTGTTAAAAGGAAAGGCCATGTAACAGTGGTGAACATGCCCTTTCCCAACTACTTTGGCACATGTTACAGCCATGAAATTCTAAGTTAATTATTATTTGCAAAAAAAAAAAGTTTATGAGTTTGAACATCAAATATCTTGTCTTTGTAGTGCATTCAATTGAATATGGGTTGAAAAGGATTTGCAAATCATTGCATTTCGTTTATATTTACATCTAACACAATTTCCCAACTCATATGGAAACGGGGTTTGTACCAAAGGTCACATTTTTATAGATAGTCATCCTTCATGTATGTGTTTTTTCGTTTGGCTATGGCCTATTAGTCCAAAATATGCATATTCAAACAAATTTGGTATATTTTTGGCCTAAATAAAGCAATTTCAAGCATAAAAATGGCGAAATGAACTCAATATAATACATGTAAGGTAGTGCATAGCATATTAACGAACAAGTTTTGGTATTTTTCCAAGTTACTGAATGTTGGGTAAAATGATTCTAACGGTGTGTATGTGGATGTTGTTTTATGTCTTGAGAGCGCGAGTTATGTTTAAGAAAAATATTTTGAATATCAATAAGTTTTTGTTTTTTTTAATCCCTCCAGCTATGAAACTATTCTATTATTGAATAATAATTCCTCCTCTTGCGGTAATTCACTTATCGCGGTCAGGTCTGGAACCAATAAATACCGCTTAATAAAACAATTAACAGCGAGAAATGAGGGACGAATGCATATTGACGTTGTCTTTGTTCTAAAAAAATTTAACTGTTTCTTTCTATAGCCTACGGTGACCAACAGGGCCAAAATATAAAAAAAGACTAAAGATGTTTTGTTGCTGCTGTTTCAGTTACATTGTTTTCTTTATTTGTTTTTTTGTAAATATTTAAAATAGTGGAAAGAGTTATTTGAAAATGTTTATCACCTCTCAAAAAAATAAATTATTGTGATTCTTTTTCCACAAATGATTCGTAAGGCACAACCAGTAGAAAATTAATGGATGCGTGGATTTAAAACCATTACCACGCACCATTAAAAAACACATGCAAGCTAAAAATGGTGCAAATGTTAAACACATAAACTCCTAAAACAACTGCACGATAAAAATGTTGCAAGTTCACTACAAAAAATGGAAGTGGTGGTGGCAGACCTGAGGAAAAACTGTCTTTAAAGACTTACACAGTATTGTATCAATATTATACTGATTTGACGTTTGTTCTGTGTGTTCCGTAACTCTTTTTGCATTTTTTTAAGGCCTAAAGCAAACAAAACTCAAAATACCGTTTTAATCTGAAATGCTATGTGGAAAAATAGTATGGAAAACCTTTATATAGCTTGCAGTAAATTGAATTTTTTTTTTTTAACTTAATAGATAATTGCTCTATATTTGAATTTTGATGACTAATTTGTGATTATAAAAACTGAACACAAAACAAAAATGAGAACACATTTTCATGTATAAAAAAACATTGAAATGTACTTGATATAACTCTTATCAATTTTGAAAAATGTGCTTAAAAGAAATACTGTGGCCAGAATTTTATTATTTTATTCTGTACTCATATTTTAAATGAATTATAGTATTATTTAGACAGTGTTGTGTTCTGTTGATGTTAGACCTTCTTACCTCCGCCAATTACCTTATTTGACCTTTTCAAAGGGTTGGTACATAAACCGGGGAAGAAATGATTGATGTTTTTGTGTGGATCTGGGCACAAATGTGAATACAATGCAACATAGTGCATTTTGGGCGCATTTTTCTTTAATTGATCAATACATAATTCATTTGAAAATAATTGACTTATTGGCACATTTCTCAATGCAAGATCACTCCAAAAGTGGGAGGGAGGGCATCTCTTGTGCACTGCTCCCCTTTAAGTAACCGCTGCAATTTTCTGTTGAATTTAGGTCTAGGCCCTGACTGGACCATGGCAAAAACGTTAATTCTCTCCCTCTGTTTGAATTTTTGAAATACGGTTTCAGCTTTCAGGGCCAAAATGTGACTTGTGTCTTGGCAGACAGGTGCCCATCCATCCCATATAAGTGAGGCAGGCAGGCTGCACATTAGCAACACAGACAGCGTGTCTACAGGGCGGCCATTAGGACCAATAACAGACCCCTGCTGGGCTCCTGGCAGGAGGAGCGCGTTAAATATGTGGAGCCATTGTCCTCCTAAATTGGTCTGTGACTCTAATTGCCTAGTTAGTCCCCTCTCACGGGTCGCACTCGTCTACCCGTAGTGGAACCAGCCTATATCAGAAGGGGTTGTAAACAAACAAAAGTTAAATTGGGGGCCGATGTCGGGCTGCAGGCTGAGCTTGTCCACATCATCAAGTCCTGGATAAACTTCCATCTGGCCACTGAGTCCTCTGATTCAAGGAAGGGAAAGTCCTGAAAAGGCCTAGAGGGCATTTAGGCATAAGATAGACATCAACAATTGGAGGCAGACGACATCAAACCATCCAAACATGCTCCATTGTCATTCTAGTGATGGACTATACAAGCTCAAAGTGGAGACCAGTGATCCTTTTGGACAAAATCTCTGGTGTCTTCGCTCGGGCGTTGCCATAAGAAGGACATTGAAACTGCTTTGGACTCTCAAATGCCCTCACTAGAATATATATTTGCAGTAGCTAATAAAGCAGCCAAAGGAAGGCAGCTTGCATCAGGCAGAATCCAGATCAAAGATTGGGTGACTTCAGTCAGACGCTGCTTTGATAAAGAAAGCTCCAATTAAGGAAGCTGGCTGCCAAGAAGAAGTAGACGTTCTGTCTGCTGCACGAGTAGTACTTGTCTAAATTTCATGTCATAAAAGTTTCCATACACTTGTAAAGAACATTATGTCATGGCTGTCTTGAGTTTCCAATACTTTCTACAACTCTTTATTTTTTTGTGATAGAGTGATTGGAGCACATACTTGTTGGTCACAAAAAACATGAAGTTTGCTTCTTTTATGAATTTATTATGGGGCTACTGAAAATATGAGCAAATCTGCTGGGTCAAAAGTAATCATACAGCAATGTTAATATTTGGTTACATGTCCCTTGGCAAGTCTCACTGCAATAAGGCACTTTTGGTAGCCATCTACAAGCTTCTGGTTGAATTTTTGACCACTCCTCTTAACAAAATTGGTGCAGTTCAGCTAAATTTGTTGGTTTTCTAAAATTTACTTGCTTTTTCAGCATTGTCCACACGCTTAAGTCGGGACATTGGGAAGGCCATTCTAAAACCTCAATTCTAGCTCGATTTAGCCATTCCTGTACCACTTTTGACTTGTGTTTGGGGTAATTGTCCTGTAGGAACACCCAACTGCGCCAAAGACCCAACCTCCGGGCTGATGATTTTAGCTTGTCCTGAAGAATTTGGAGGTAATCCTCATTTTTCATTGTCCCATTTAAAGCACAAGTTCCATTGGCTGCAAAACAGGCCCAGAACATAATACTACCACCACCATGCTTGGCGGTGGGCGTGGTGTTCCTGGGATTAAAGGCCTCACCTTGTCTCCTCCAAATATATTGCTGGGTACTGTGGCCAAACAGCTCAATTTTTGTTTCATCTGACATCACATGGACAAAGATAAGACCTTCTGGAGGAAAGTTCTGTGGTCAGATGAAACAAAAATGTAGCTGTTGGGCCACAATACCCAGCAATATGTTTGGAGGAGAAAAGGTGAGGCCTTTAATCCCAGGAACACCATGCCCACCGTCAAGCATGGTGGTGGTAGTATTATGCTCTGAGCCTGTTTTGCTGCCAATGGAACTGGTGCTTTAAATGGCACAATGATAAAGAAGGAGGATTACCTCCAAATTCTTCAGGACAACCTAAAATCATCAGCCCGAAGGTTGGGTCTTTGGCACAGTTGGGTGTTCCAACAGGACAATGACCCCAAACACATGTCAAAAGTGGTAAAGGAATGGCTAAATCAGGCTAGAATGAAGGTTTTAGAATGGCCTTCCTGCAGTCCTGACTTAAATGTGTGGACAATGCTGAAGAAACAAGTCCATGTCAGAAAACCAACACATTTAGCTGAACTGCACCAATTTTGTCAAGAGGAGTGGTCAAAAATTCAACCAGAAGCTTGTGGATGGCTACCAAAAGTGCCTTATTGCAGTGAAACTTGCCAAGGGACATGTAAGCAAATATTAACATTGCTGTATGTATACTTTTGACCCAGCAGATTTGGTCACAATAATAAATCCTAAAAGAACCAAACTTCATGAATGTTTTTTGTGACCAACAAGTATGTGCTCCAATCACTCTCACAAAAAAATAAGAGTTGTAGAAATTATTGGAAACTCAAGACAGCCATGACATTATGTTCTTTACAAGTATATGTAAACTTTTGACCACGGCTGTATATATGTGTGTGTGTGTATACACATACATACAACCAGTGTTCATTTTGTTGACTAAAAATGTTTGTCTTATCGTCAACGACCCATTTTCCCCTGACTAAAGCAGGTATTGTTGTGAATTGAGTTTTGAGACGCTCTGCCATCACCTTCATAAATGCATTATCCTTTATACCTTCCGTTGAAATTTTCGTCTCCGAAAATGTTGGGGAATTTCATCGAGTAAAACTAAAATCAATTTAGATGACTAAAAATTACTCAAACTAAAACATATTTTCATCAAAAGACTGGTTAAAACTAAACTGCTGTCAAAATGAACAGTTTTATTCAACAAAATTAACACTGATATATATGTATATGTATATATATATATATATATATATATATATATATTCCATCCATCCATCCATTCTCTACCGCTTATTCCCTTTTGGGGTCGCGGGGGGGCGCTGGAGCCTATCTCAGCTACAATCGGGCGGAAGGCGGGGTACACCCTGGACAAGTCGCCACCTCATCGCAGCATTCCATCCATATATATATATATATATATTCCATCCATATATATATATATATATACTGGTAATGATTATTACAGTACAAAGAACAAAAGAAATCACAAATAATGCATTAAAAAACTAAAATACATGCTATTGATTGGACATTGTTTGCCGCAGACTACAAAAAACGGTGATGTATTTTGGGTGTTCCCAGAGTCTAGCAGGCTCCTGGGGCCAACCTTGGAGTCTAGTAGGCTCCTGGGACCCACCTTCACTGGGCAGTGATTTCCCGTTGACCCCCTCCTTCCCTCCCTCCCGTGCACCCACCCTCCTTGTGCCCCCCCGTCTGCAGCCATGACAAAACAAGTCGTTGTCTCCAAACACATCGTCTCTTTGATAGCTGCGTGATAAGAGTGTGACAACTGTCTCTGGGTGCTCTTTATAAAGCCGCCCCTCTGCGTCCCCTCGGTCAGCCACACCGCCGCCTGTCCTCTTCGCAACATGTCCGCCGCGCTCGTCCTCATCATCGCTCTCTGGGCGTCCCCTCTGGCGGCCTTCGACCTGGGCCAGTCCACCCGGTGCGTGGCCATCCCCCACCAGATGAAGGTGTGCAAGGACGTGGGTTACTCCGAGATGCGCCTTCCCAACTTTTTGGGCCACAGCAACCTGGAAGGGGAGGTGGTGCCTCGCTCGGAGGACTGGAGGCCGCTGCTGCAGACGGGCTGCCATCCTCAGGCCCAAGCCTTCCTCTGCTCGCTCATCGCTCCCGTCTGTCTCGACACGTAAGGACACTTTCCTCTTTGTCTTCTCCCACTTGATTTCTAACGGCCGGACGTTGCTCTGCTTTCAGTTTCATCCAGCCCTGTCGCAGCCTGTGCGTGGCGGTGAGGGACAGCTGTGCCCCCGTGCTCGCCTGCCAGGGTCACCCTTGGCCAGAAGCACTTGACTGCGAGCGCTTCCCCACCGAGGAGGACACCTGCTTGTCTCCTCACGCCAAGTTCAGCCACTTTGCTAAAGGTGAAACGCCGCACTCACGCTCTGCTACAATACTAAACAATATTCATTAGGATTTGAATTTATTCTATATATTGTAGTTTTTCCTTAAATGTATCGACGGCAAAGGTCGTAAGGGGAAAAAAAGCACCCAGAAGATCATAGCACTTACAAATTTATTTATTTTTATTGTCATTTTAAACTTCAGTGTTATAAAAAAAAAATGGTTTACTAGTTTTACGATTTTACATAAAAAAACAGGATTTTTTTTTCATTATTCTTTTTTAAAAATATACAGCAAAAAATAATATATTTTTTTGATGTTTATATACTAATTTAATTAATTGAATGTTGTACTCACTTAAAATTACTCACTTACAAATAATCTGCAATTGTGTGGAAAAAGTTACATGAAGTCAAATAATTGAAAGCATGTCAAAATAATTGATTCAGTAATGTCAACAGCAACAGGTTTTGTGGTCCATGATTGTGCTCCATCAATTCTGCCTAGCAACAAGAAATGGGTGACTTTTTTTGCAACCAAACAAAAAATTAGTTTGCAACCAAAAAAAGATTTTCAAACCAAATATTGGATTTAAAAAAAAAAAATGCAAACAAAAATAAGTTTTTGTTGGTGTCCTTTTTTTTGGTTGGAAATATTTTGGGGGGGATACAATGCAACTACAATCTTGTGGGCGGGGTTTCCTCTGAACAATATGTTAGAAGCCTTTTTATTCCAAATATTTTAGTTTTTCCTTAAATGTATGGACGGCAAAGGTCGTAAGGAAAAAAAGCACCCAGAAGATGGTAGCACTTACAAGTGTTATTTTTCTGTTGTCATTTTACAATACTAAACAATATTAATTAGGATTTGAACTTATTCTAAATATTTTAGTTTTTCCTTAAATGTATGGATGGCAAAGGTCGTAAGGAAAAAAAGCACCCAGAAGATCATAGCACTTACAATGTTTTTTTTTCTGTTGTCATTTTAATCTACAGTGTTATAAATAAAAAAAAATAGGTTTACTAATTTTAGGATTTTACATAAAAAAACAGGATTTTTTTTTTCATTATTCTTTTTAAAAAAATACAGAAAAAACATTTTTATTTTTTTTATATTTATATACTAATTTAATTAATTGAATGTTGTACTCACTTAAAATGTTTTTTGTTTTTTTTGTTTTTTACAAATAATCTGCAATTGTGTGGAAAAAGTTACATGAAGTCAAATAATTGAAAGCATGTCAAAATAATTTATTCAGTAATGTCAACAGCAACAGGTTATGTGGTCCTTGATTGTGCTCCATCAATACTGCCTAGCAACAAGAAATGGGTGTCTTTTTTTGCAACCAAACAAAAAATGAGTTTGCAACCAAAAGAAGATGTTCAAACCAAATTTTGGATTTAAAAAAAAAACAACAACAAAAATGCTAACAAAAATTATTGTTGGAGCCTTTTTTTTTGGTTAAAAATATTTTTGGGGGGATACAATGCAACTACAATCTTGTGGGCGCGGTTTCCTCTGAACAATATGTTAGAAGCCTTTTTATTGTAGATATTTTAGTTTTCCCTTAAATGTATGGACGGCAAAGGTCGTAAGGAAAAAAAGCACCCAGAAGATCATAGCACTTACAAATGTTTTTTTTCTGTTGTCATTTTAAACTACAATGTTATAAAAAAAAAATAGGTTTACTAGTTTTAGGATTTTACATAAAAAAACAGGATTTTTTTTTTCATTATTCTTTTTTAAAAAATACAGCAAAAAATATATATTTTTTAATATTTATATACTAATTTAATCAATTTTATGTTGTACTCACTTAAAATGTATTTTTTATTTATTTTTTTACAAATCTGCAATTGTGTGGAAAAAGTTACAAGAAGTCAAATAATTGAAAGCATGTCAAAATTATTTATTCAGTAATGTCAACAGCAACAGGTTTTGTGGTCCATGATTGTGCTCCATCGATTCTGCCTAGCAACAAGAAATGAGTGACTTTTTTTGCAACCAAACAAAAAATGAGTTTGCAACCAAAAAAAGATTTTCAAACCAAATATTGGATTAAAAAAAAAAAAAAATGGAAACAAAAATAAGTTTTTGTTTTAGTCTTTTTTTTTGGGTTGGAAATATTTTGGGGGGGATACAATGCAACTACAATCTTGTGGGCGGGGTTTCCTCTGAACAATATGTTAGAAGCCTTTTTATTCTAAATATTTTAGTTTTTCCTTAAATGTATGGACAGCAAAGGCCGTAAGGAAAAAAAGCACCCAGAAGATCGTAGCACTTACAATTATTTTTCTGTTGTCATTTTACAATACTAAACAATATTAATTAGGATTTGAATTTATTCTAAATATTTTAGTTTTTCCTTAAATGTATGGACGGCAAAGGTCGTAAGGAAAAAAGCACCCAGAAGATCATAGCACTTACAAATGTTTTTTTTCTGTTGTCATTTTAAACTATAGTGTTATAAATAAAAAAAATAGGTTTACTAATTTTAGGATTTTACATAAAAAAACAGGATTTTTTTTTTCATTATTCTTTTAAAAAAAATACAGGAAAAAAAATATTTTTTTATATTTATATACTAATTTAATTAGTTGAATGTTGTACTCACTTAAAATGTTTTTTTTGGTTGTTTTTTTTACAAATAATCTGCAATTGTGTGGAAAAAGTTACATGAAGTCAAATAATTGAAAGCATGTCAAAATAATTTATTCAGTAATGTCAACAGCAACAGGTTTTGTGGTCCTTGATTGTGCTCCATCAATTCTGCCTAGCAACAAGAAATGGGTGTCTTTTTTTGCAACCAAACAAAAAATGAGTTTGCAACCAAAAAAAAATGTTCAACCCAAATTTTGGATTTAAAAAAAAACAACAAAAAATGCTAACAAAAATTATTGTTGGAGCCTTTTTTTTGGTTAAAAATATTTTTGGGGGGATACAATGCAACTACAATCTTGTGGGCGCGGTTTCCTCTGAACAATATGTTAGAAGCCTTTTTATTGTAGATATTTTAGTTTTCCCTTAAATGTATGGACGGCAAAGGTCGTAAGGAAAAAAAGCACCCAGAAGATCATAGCACTTACAAATGTTTTTTTTCTTTTGTCATTTAAAACTACAGTGTTATACAGAAAAATAGGTTTACTAGTTTTAGGATTTTACATAAAAAAAACGATTTTTTTTTTTTTTCATTATTCTTTTTTAAAAAATAGAGCAAAAAATATATATTTTTTTATATTTATATACTAATTTAATCAATTTTATGTTGTACTCACTTAAAATGTTTTTTTTATTTATTTTTTTACAAATCTGCAATTGTGTGGAAAAAGTTACATGAAGTCAAATAATTGAAAGCATGTCAAAATAATTTATTCAATAATGTCAACAGCAACAGGTTTTGTGGTCCATGATTGTGCTCCATCCATTCTGCCTAGCAACAAGAAATGAATGTATTTCCATGCTGCTGTTTTGAGGCATGTTAAAAAAAAGAATGCACTTTGTGACTTCAATAATAAATATGGCAGTGCCATGTTGGCATTTTTTTCCATAACTTGAGTTGATTTATTTTGGAAAACCTTGTTACATTGTTTAATGCATCACAACAAAATTAGGCATAATAATGTGTTAATTCCACGACTGTATATATCAGTATCGGTTGATATCGGAATCAGTAATTAAGAGTTGGACAATATCGGATATCGGCAAAAAAGCCATTATTGGACATCTCTAATTTAAACTAATTGTGTCAAAAATGTGACATTAAGATTGACAATAAAAAATAAACCACTAGGGGGCATACTTCCATGTGTTTTGCTTTCTTGACTTTTGTTCATTTTCCTTGTAAAATGGTTGCAATATTTGACTCACGTTGTGTTTTAATGACAGATTTGCCCAAAGCGGCCTGTCAGAACTGCCCCACAGTGGTAGAAGCTCCTGCCATGAGAACAGTCCTGGATGCTTTTTGCCAGCATGACTTTGGTAAGAATCATCAGCCATGTCGGTCTTGTGTCTATATATTAAGCAAGAGCAGGCATTTAAGACACTTCTTCTGTCATCTCCACAGCCGTCAGCGCCAAGCTGCACCGCCGCCGCCTCCTCACTGGCGACCCCGAGTTTAAGGTGGAAGGCCGGGTGGAGTTCATCCGCCAGGGCCCCCTGTTGCCGTACGACACCCACCACCTCCTCCACCAATGGCTGCTCATCAACCTGCCCTGCTCCAACGCTCTGGTGCGACCCGGCCGCTCTCAACTCTACGTGCTGACTGGCTCCGTGCAGGCGGACGGCATCCTCGCCATCACTCGCCTCTTCCCCTGGCACAGGAAGGATGCAAACATCGCCATGGCAACACGCAAGTGGAAGCGTCACAGATGTCAAGTTTGAGTTGTTTTTTCCCTTGTGAATTTTTTGGGGAAAAAACTTGATGAGTTTAAGAGCTGGTCTCATTTCTGCTCCTATAGCACACTGAAATAGAACGCACTCCAACTTGTACATAATGTTTATATTTTCTCTAGATTCTATTTTCTATTTATGACTTGTTTTGAAAACAATAAAATAATACGTTATACCTTTTGTTTGTATTCATTACGGCTTGTAATGATGTCAAGCAAAAATACATCCTTACTGACTTCTGCACAGCAAGGAACTTTTCGAATTTGACGTACCCAAAAAAGCTGTTCCTGTTCCCCTCACGTTTCTGCAGACAGAATTAGCACAGCTCAATTGGGTCCCCCAAAACCTGTTCCTGTTACATCTACTTGGCCACTTGTTGCTAGGCAGAAATCACAATCTTACTTAGACTTAGACCAGTGGTTCTTAACCTGGGTTCGATCGAACTCTAGGGGTTTGGTGAGTCGGCCTCATGGGTTCGGCGGAGGTCAAGACACACCCGACTCATCGTGTAAATAAAAACTTCTCCCTATCGGCATATTACGGATACGGCAACAGCAGAAGTCACACTGATTTGCAGGTGTGTAATTTGTTGTGAGTTTATGCATTGTGTTGGTTTTGAACAAGGTGATGTTCATGCACGGTTCATTTTGTGCACCAGTAAAAAAAACATGGTAACACTTTAGTATGGGGAACATATTCACCATTAATTAGTTGCTTATTAACATGCAAATTAGTAACATATTGGCTCTTAACTAGTCATTAAGTACTTATTAATGCCTTATTCGGCATGGCCTTATTATAACCCTAAGCCTCTAACCCTGGCCCTAACCCTAACTAAATAACTCTAAATTAAGTCTTTGTTACTTAGAATATTTGCCCCTAATGTCCAAATAACTCTAAATTAAGTCTTTGTTACTTAGAACAGTGGTTCTCAAATAGGGGTACGCGTACCCCTGGGGGTACTTGAAGGTATGCCAAGGGGTACGTGAGATTTTTTTTTTAATATTCTAAAAATAGCAACAATTCAAAAATCCTTTATAAATATAAATAAAAACCTATCTTTTTTTCCAAATAGTTCAAGGAAGACCACTACAAATGAGCAATATTTTGCACTGTTATACAATTTGATAAATCAGAAACTGATGACATAGTGCTGTATTTTACTTCTTTATCTCTTTTTTCAACCAAAAATGCTTTGCTCTGATTAGGGGGTACTTGAATTAAAAAAAAATTCACTGAAAAAAGGTTGAGAACCACTGACTTAGAATATATTCCCCTAGTGTCCAAAAAACTCTAAATTAAGTCTTTGTTACTTAGAATATGTTCCCCATACGAAAGTGTTACCAAAAAAATATAACTTTGTCTTGAATTTGAAAAAAAACATTTTATTTTTCACTAAAGAAGGGTTCGGTGAATACGCATATGAAACTTGTGGGGTTCGGTACCTCCAACAAGTTTAAGAACCACTGACTTAGATCTAGACTTAGACAAACTTTAATGATCCACAAGGGAAATTGTTCCACACAGCAGCTCGGTTACAAAGGATGGAAAGGACAATGCAGGTATAAAATAGACAAAAAATGTACCGTAGTAGCAATATACATACAAGACATATATATATAATAAAACATATACCGTATTTTTCGGAGTATAAGTCGCACCGGCCGAAAATGCATAATAAAGAAGGAAAAACACATATATAAGTCACACTGGAGTATAAGTCGCATTTTTTGGGGAAATTTATTTGATAAAACCCAACACCAAGAATAGACATTTGAAAGGCAATTTAAAATAAAAAAAAAATAGTGAACAACAGGCTGAATAAGTGTACGTTATATGAGGCATAAATAACCAACTGAGAATGTGCCTGGTATGTTAACGTAACATATTATTGTAAGTCATTCAAATAACTATAACATATAGAACATGCTATACGTTTACCAAACAATCTGTCATTCCTAATCGCTAAATACCATGAAATCTTATACGTCTAGTCTCTTACGTGAATGAGCTAAATAATATTAGTTGATATTTTACACTAATGTCTTAGTAATTTCACACATAAGTCACTCCTGAGTATAAGTCGCACCCCCGGCCAAACTATGGAAAAAACTGCGACTTATAGTCCGAAAAATACGGTATATATACAAACCCTGTTTCCAAATGGGTTGGGAAATTGTTAGATGTAAATATAAACGGAATACAATGATTTGCAAATCCTTTTCAACCCATATTCAATTGAATGCACTACAAAGACAAGATATTTTGATGTTCAAACTCATAAACTTTATTTTTTTTTGCAAATAATCATTAACTTAGAATTTCATGGCTGCAACACGTGCCAAAGTAGTTGGGAAAGGGCATGTTCACCACTGTGTTACATGGCCTTTCCTTTTAACAACACTCAGTAAACGTTTGGGAACTGAGGAGACACATTTTTTAAGCTTCTCAGGTGGAATTCTTCCCCATTCTTGCTTGATGTACAGCTTAAGTTGTTCAACAGTCCGGGGGTCTCCGTTGTGGTATTTTAGGCTTCATAATGCGCCACACATTTTCAATGGGAGACAGGTTTGGACTACAGGCAGGCCAGTCTAGTACCCGCACTCTTTTACTATGAAGCCACGTTGATGTAACACGTGGCTTGGCATTGTCTTGCTGAAATAATCAGGGGCGTCCATGGTAACGTTGCTTGGATGGCAACATATGTTGCTCCAAAACCTGTATGTACCTTTCACCATTAATGGCGCCTTCACAGATGTGTAAGTTACCCATGTCTTGGGCACTAATACACCCCCATACCATCACAGATGCTGACTTTTCAACGTTGCGCCTACAACTATGGTTCTTTTCCTCTTTGGTCTGGAGGTCACGACGTCCACAGTTTCCAAAAACAATTTGAAATGTGGACTCGTCAGACCACAGAACACTTTTCCACTTTGTATCAGTCCATCTTAGATGAGCTCAGGTCCAGCGAAGCCGACGGCGTTTCTGGGTGTTGTTGATAAACGGTTTTCGCCTTGCATAGGAGAGTTTTAATTTGCACTTACAGATGTAGCGACCAACTGTAGTTACTGACAGTGGGGTTCTGAAGTCTTCCTGAGCCTATGTGGTGATATCCTTTACACACTGATGTCGCTTGTTGATGCAGTACAGTCTGAGGGATGGAAGGTCACAGGCTTAGCTGCTTACGTGCAGTGATTTCTCCAGATTCTCTGAACCCTTTGATGATATTACGGACCGTAGATGGTGAAATCCCTAAATTCCTTGCAATAGCTGGTTGAGAAAGGTTTTTCTTAAACTGTTCAACAATTTGCTCATGCATTTGTTGACAAAGTGGTGACCCTCGCCCCATCCTTGTTTGTGAATGACTGAGCATTTCATGGAATCTACTTTTATACCCAATCATGGCACCCACCTGTTCCTAATTTGCCTGTTCACCTGTGGGATGTTCCAAATAAGTGTTTGATGAGCATTCCTCAACTTTATCAGTATTTATTGCCACCTTTCCCAACTTCTTTGTCACGTGTTGCTGGCATCAAATTCTAAAGTCAATGATTATTTGCAAAAAAAAATATTTTGTCTTTGTAGCATATTCAATTGAATATGGGTTGAAAATGATTTGCAAATCATTGTATTCCGTTTATATTTACATCTAACACAATTGGCGGAACTCAACTGTGTTCCCCAAACCGAACCTGTTCCTGTTCATGTTGCTCGGCCACCTGTTACTTGGCAGAATTTGCGGAACTTGTGTGGCCCAAATCCTGTCCCTGCTGTTCTTCACACAGTAGGTCAAAGTCCTGGTGTACAGTCCCTGTGTGCCGCTTAAACCTGTTCCTGTTCCTGCTCATATTACATTGGGACGGCCACTTGCTGTTAGGCAGTACCTGTGTTGTATTATCATGTGTGGCCCCAAAACCTGTTCCTGTTCACATAAAGTTAACCTGCTCACTTGTTTACTCACACAATTTGCAGAACCCAACCCGAATTGTCCCAAAAGCAGAATTGGTGAAGCGCAATCGTGTGCCTCAAAACCTGTTCCTGTTACTTCCCATTTGTTGCTAGGTAGAACCTGTGGAGCACAATTGCATCCAAAAACTGGATGTAATATGTTGTACCACTGCTTGCTGCTGGGCAGAACTTGCAGGGAACAGTTTTGTGCAAGCCTCCAGTCCTGTTCCTGTTCCAGGCTATTTTATTTATTATAATCGTATGTGGCCCCAAATGAATTCCTGTTCACTTTACATTTGCTCGGCATGGCTGAATCTGTGAAATGAAATCATCACTGCTCGAAAAATCAGGCAAAACCTGCAAGTAAGTTTAGCATGTGCACTTTAAAAATGCACCTTTCTAATAAAGGTATTAACGTGACTAACCTTTTATTGTTGTGGTTCTGGACTTTAGCAGCCAATTAAAGTATGTCGCTATAATAATCCCTCTCATCAACTTATGGATGCTGCACACATTGCTGCAGTTTTTCCGCCTGAGTTTCCTTTACAAAGCCTTGAAATAAACGAGTCATGTGACAACATAAATACGCTCGTCCAATCTGCACCAGCATCGCCCCGGACGTCTGCCGCCAAGAGAGGAACCATGACGAGAGGTCAAAGCAAAACATGTATTTCTTTGTTTTGATAATACTTTTATTTCTTTGTTTTAGTAATACTTGTATTTGTTTTAATAATACATGTATTTCTTTGTTTTAATAATATTTGTATTTGTTTTAATATCTTTATTTGTTTTAATAATGCATGTATTTTTTTGTTTTAATATTTTTATTTGTTTGTTTTAATACTTGTATTTGTTTTAATAATACTTTTATTTCTTTGTTTTAATAATACTTTTATTTGTTTTAATAATACTTCTTGCATTTCTTTGTTTTAATAATACTTGTATTTGTTTTAATAATAAATGTATTTGTTTTAATATTTTTATTTTTTTAAATAATACTTGTATTTGTTTTAATAATACTTCTTGCATTTCTTTGTTTTAATAATACTTTTATTTCTTTGTTTTAATATTTATATTTGTTTGTTTTAATAATACTTTTATTTTTTTGTTTTAATAATACTTGTATTTGTTTTAATAATAAATGTATTTGTTTTAATATTTTTATTTGTTTTAATAATACTTGTATTTGTTTTAATAATAAATGTATTTGTTTTAATAATATTTTTATTTGTTTTAATATCTTTATTTGTTTTAATAATGCATGTATTTTTTTGGTTTTAATATTTTTATTTCTTTGTTTTAATAATACGTGTATTTGTTTTAATAATACTTTTATTTCTTTGTTTTAATAATACTTGTATTTGTTTTAATAATACTTCTTGCATTTCTTTGTTTTAATAATACTTTTATTTCTTTGTTTTAATATTTGTATTTGTTTTAATAATAATTGTATTTCTTTTTTTTAATCATACTTTTATTTCTTTGTTTTAATAATACTTGTATTTGTTTTAATAATACGTGTATTTCTTAGTTTTAATAATACATGTATTTCTTTGTTTTAATAATACTTGTATTTATTTGTTTTAATATGTGTATTTCTTTGTTTTAATTTTTTTTATTTGTTGTAATTATTTGTTTTAATAATGCATGTATTTTTTGTTTTAATAATACTTTTATTTGTTTTAATAATACTTTTATTTGTTTTAATAATAATAATGTAAGGCACTTTACATTTGTTAAAATCTCAAAGTGCTACAAAGTATAACATTTAAAAAAATAGAAAGTTAGAATATATAATACAAAAAATTCAAATAGAAAGGAAAACATGACACATGACGTTTTAATAATACTTCTTGTATTTCTTTGTTTTAATATTTGTATTTCTTTGTTTTAATCATACTTTTATTTCTTTGTTTTAATAATACTTGTATTTATTTGTTTTAATAATACTTGTATTTGTTTTATTATCGTTTTAATAATACTTGTATTTCTTTGTTTTAATATTTGTATTTCTTTGTTTTAATAATTATTTTATTTGTTTTAATAATTTGTATTTATTTGTTTTAATAATACTTGTATTTGTTTTAATAATATTTGTATTTATTTGTTTTCATGAATTTCCCCACAGGGACCAATAAATCTATCTAATCTAATAATACTTGTATTTATTTGTTTTAATAACAATTTTATTTATTTTATTAATACTTTTATTTATTGGTTTTAACCATTTTGTTTTAATAATACTTGTATTTGTTTAAATAATACCTGTATTTATTCGTTTTAATAATACTTTTATTTCTTTGTTTTTATGTTTTCCCCACGCTCCACGCAGGTTATTTTGCAGTCCTCACACTGCTGCAACTCTCTCTGAGGGTCAGGAGCGCGCCGATCTGCGCTTTTGGAGCGAAGTGCCATGTTCCCACGCTGGCAGACGTCTTTGAACGCGTCATCCAACAATCGTCCAGGATGCACAGCATTTCCAGCGACCTGCATGCTGAGTTTGTGAGGATTTATAGGAAAATGTATAATAAGTATTGGCTTGGGATCAACCTGCAACACTGGACATCTCCAATGGCCGGGAATCGAACCTGTGTCGTCTGCAGAAAAGGCAGCAGAGCTATTATTGTAGGAAATAGAATATTTAGATCGTTATTATTATTACATGGAAATCATTGTAATGTAGTGTCGTTAGTTGTAATGTACAGTATAATACAATAATATCAATGTTGTACTCACTTAAAATATTTTTTTTTGTTTTCTTTTTTTACAAATAATCTGCAATTGTGTGGAAAAAGTTATATGAAGTCAAATAATTGAAAGCATGTGAAAATTATTTATTCAGTAATGTCAACAGCAACATGGTTGTGCTCCATCAATTCTGCCTAGCAACAAGAAATGGGTTCTTATTGTGCAACCAAAAAAATATTTTTAAACCATCCATCCATCCATCCATTTTCTACCGCTTATTCCCTTTTGGGGTCGCGGGGGGCGCTGGAGCCTATCTCAGCTACAATCGGGCGGAAGGCGTACTTGTGGGCGGGGTTTCCTCAGAATAATATGTTAGAAGCCTTTTATTGGTCAGTATGTTCATGTCTTTGGTCTGTTTGTAGGCGGAAATAATCAGCAGCCACGCCCACTTGGTCACTATCCTCCATGACTGACCAATGAAAGGGCTTTTAACATATTGTTTAGAGGAGACCCCGCCCACAAAATTGAAGTTGAGTTGTAACCAAAGTAAGAATTAGTAAAAGAAAACAACGATTTCAACCAGAATAAAATATTCGAAACTAAAAAAGCTATTTACACCCAAAATTATTTGTAACCAAAAAAAAAAGATATCTAGTCCCAAAAAACGATTGGTAACAAATAGAAAAAAAGATTTGTAACCCCCCAAAAATATTTTTAACCAAAAATATCTTTAACCACAAAAACAATTTGTAACCAAAAAAAAGCGATTTCCAACCCAAAAAAAACAATTTGTCGTTAAAAAAAATCAACAAACTATTTGTAACAAAAAAGCAACAAAACGATTTACAACCAAAAACGTATTTGCCACCAAAAAATGATTTGTAACACCCTAAAATATTTCCAACCTCAAAAACAATTTGGAACCAAAAAACTATTTACAACCAAAAAATATTGTTGATAAAAAAGATTATTACGCCAAAAAAACTATTTGTCTGCACACAAAAAAATTTTAGACTAAAAATGTAACCAATTCTGTTAACTCATTTTTGTTTGTGTTCATGTGTTTGCATAAAAATAAATGTCTCTCCATACAAGTGGCCATCCAAACATGTTATCAGAAGCAGGTTTTGGGATGAGCAGACGTGAACAGGAACAGGAACAGTAAGAGGTCCTGGGACACGTGTACTGTTTGTACTTGATGAATTCTGCCGAGAAACGTGACTGGAGAAACGTAACGTGAACAGCAACAGGTTCTGTGACACGTTCCTGGGATTGTGCTCCTCAAACTCCAACAACTGCTGTGTGGAACAGGAACAGCTTCAGGGGCGACTGTAGTTGGAAGTCTGCCTAGCAACAAGTAGCTCATGTAACAGGAACGGCTTTGTGTGGAACAGGAACAGCTTAGTGTGGAACAGGAACAGCTTTTGTGTGGAACAGAAATAACTTCAGGGGCGTATGTCATTGGAAGTCTGCCTAGCAACAAGTAGCTCATGTAACAGGAACAGCTTTTGTGTGGAACAGGAACAGCTTTTGTGTGGAACGGGAACTGCTTCGTGTTTAACAGGAATAGCTTCAGGGGCGTATGTCGTTGGAAGTCTGCCTAGCAACAAGTAGCTCATGTAACAGGAACAGCTTTGTGTGTAACAGGAACAGCTTCAGGGGCGTATGTCATTGGAAGTCTGCCTAGCAACAAGTAGCTCATGTAAAAGGAACAGCTTTGTGTGGAACAGGAACAGCTTTTGTGTGTACCAGGAACAGCTTTGTGTTTAACAGGAATAGCTCCAGGGGCGTATGTCATTGGAAGTCTGCCAGGCAACAAGTAGCTCTTGTAACAGGAACAGTTTTTGTGTGTAACAGGAACAGCTTTGTGTTTAGCAGGAACAGCTTCAGGGGCGTATGTCATTGGAAGTCTACCTAGCAACAAGTAGCTCTTGTAACAGGAACAGCTTTTGTGTGGAACAGGAACAGCTTTTGTGTGGAACGGGAACTGCTTTGTGTTTAACAGGAATAGCTTCAGGGGCGTATGTCGTTGGAAGTCTGCCTAGCAACAAGTAGCTCATGTAACAGGAACGGCTTTGTGTGGAACAGGAACCAGAGGTGGGACCAAGTCATTGTTTTGCAAGTCACAAGTAAGTCTCAAGTCTTTGCCCTCAAGTCCGAGTCAAGTCCCGAGTCAAAACAGGCAAGCCCCGAGTCAAGTCCAAAGTCAAGACTGGAAAGTCTCAAGTCAAGTCCTAAGTCCTGCATTTTGAGTTTCGAGTCCTTTCAAGTCCTTTTAACCACAGACTAATATATTAACACAGATTGTGTATGCTTTTCAAACGCTGTATTTATTTATTAAAACAAGTGCATTTTAAATTGCAGGAAAGAAAATTGTGCTGACATTGCACTTTATAATAGCACTATTAACCAGTCATTTTAAACATTAACTCATTCCTTTACAGAACAAACACATTGAAAAATAAAGTGCAAATGTACTTATTTGTACAAAAGTGTTAACATTGAAAAAACATGACATATACGTGAACATAACAAAAAAGTTGTACTTTTTATATGTCAGGGCCCTATGCTGCATTGCATTTGCAAAAGACCAAATTAGCCAAGAGTCTGTCAGTCATTTGTGCACGATGGGGGCGTAGTATGATGCCACCATGGCTGAAAACTCGCTCCACTGGAGCACTGGAGGCAGGCACTGCCAAGACTCTCATGGCCACTCGGAACAGTGAAGGAAGAGTCTTCATGTTCAATGCCCAGAACAAAAGGGGGGAGAGAGTTATTTTGGGTTGGTGCACTACTTGTAAGTGTATCTTGTGTTTTTTATGTTGATTTAATTAAAAAAAGAAAATTAAAAAAAATTATTTCTTGTGCGGACCGATACCAATCGATCCACGGACCAGTACCGGGCCGCGGCCTGGTGGTTGGGGACCACTGAGGTAAACAACTAACAGTATGTCAGAAAGCTAGCTAAAACGGTACACATATTCATAATATAGTATACATTTTAACTGACCTTTATTTGACTATTTTTGTCTTTTTTTAGGTGGCTAAAATACGCGGTGCTGCTGACCGCCGTCTAACGTTACGTGTGATATATTGACTAACGTAACCCTGCTTAAAAAAAATCACTGAACAAAAAGTATGAATAAGGTAGTGAACTGCAACAGATTCCCGTGTTTGCAATAACGTTATAACGTTAGCAGTGAGTTTACAGCCTCACTGATTTAACTACACAGCAAATAAAAGTCACGTTACTTAGCCAATAAACGTTATCTTACATTCAAAACTTACCGTTCTTTGTGCAACTTCAAATGCCGGACGAAGTTGGAAGTTGTTGCCTCTCCATCAGTAATTTTCGAACCGCATGTGTTGCATACTGCAAACCGTTTTGTGTTGACCACCTCGTAATTTTTATACCCAAACAAAATATTTTAGGTATCATTTTTTGTTCACTGGCGTGTGGTTTGGACATGTCTTCTTCGTTGGTTGTCCTGCAATTTGATTGGATGAATGCTGTGTGATGAAAACAAAGTAGATCTAATTTGATTGGCTGTTGTACTGACAGCACACCAGCTGACACACGCAACGCTGATAGACAAGTACACAATGAAAAATACGGAGTGCTCCCGAATAACTTTTTCATCTTTGGGTTTTGGGGAAAGTAGCAAGTCATGTCAAGTCATGTCAATTCAAAAGGCTCAAGTCCAAGTGAAGTCACAAGTCATTGATGTTAAAGTCTAAGTCGAGTTGCAAGTCTTTTTACATTTTGTCAAGTCGAGTCTAAAGTCATCAAATTCATGACTCGAGTCTGACTCGAGTCCAAGTCATGTGACTCGAGTCCACACCTCTGACAGGAACAGCTTTTGTGTGGAACAGGAACAGCTTTGTGTTTAACAGGAATAGCTTCAGGGGCGTATGTCATTGGAAGTCTGCCAGGCAACAAGTAGCTCATGTAACAGGAACAGCTTTGTGTGTAACAGGAACAGCTTTGTGTTTAACAGGAACAGCTTCAGGGGCGTATGTCATTGGAAGTCTGCCAGGCAAAAAGTAGCTCTTGTAACAGGAACAGTTTTTATGTGTAACAAGAACAGCTTTGTGTTTAACAGGAACAGTTTCAGGGGCATATGTCATTGGAAGTCTGCCTAGAAACAAGTAGTTCATGTAACAGGAACAGCTTTGTGTGGAACACGAACAGCTTTGTGTTTAACAGGAATAACTTCAAGGGCGTATGTCATTGGAAATCTGCCTAGCAACAAGTAGCTCATGTAACAGGAACAGCTTTGTGTGTAACAGGAACAGCTTCAGGGGCGTATGTCATTGGAAGTCTGCCTAGCAACAAGTAGCTCATGTAAAAGGAACAGCTTTGTGTGGAACAGGAACAGCTTTTGTGTGTACCAGGAACAGCTTTGTGTTTAACAGGAATAGCTCCAGGGGCATATGTCATTGGAAGTCTGCCAGGCAACAAGTAGCTCTTGTAACAGGAACAGTTTTTGTGTGTAACAGGAACAGCTTTGTGTTTAACAGGAACAGCTTCAGGGGCGTATGTCATTGGAAGTCTACCTAGCAACAAGTAGCTCTTGTAACAGGAACAGCTTTGTGTGTAACAGGAACAGCTTTTGTGTGTGACAGGAACAGCTTCAGGGGCGTATGTCATAGGAAGTCTGCCAGGCAACAAGTAGCTCTTGTAACAGGAACAGCTTTGTGTGGAACAGGAGCAGCTTTGTGTGGAACAGGAACAGTTTCAGGGGCTTATGTCTTTGGAAGTCTGCCGAGCAACAAGTAGCTCATGTAACAGGAACAGCTTTGTGTGGAACACAAACAGCTTTGTGTTTAACAGGAATAACTTCAAGGGCGTATGTAATAAGAAGTCTGCCTAGCAACAAGTAGCTCATATAACAGGAACATCTTTGTGTGTAACAGGAACAGCTTCAGGGGCGTATGTCGTTGGAATTCTGCCAAGCAACAAGTAGCTCATGTAACAGTAGCAGCTTTGTGTGTAACAGGAACAGCTTCAGGGGCGTATGTTGTTGGAAGTTTGCCTAGCAACACGAAGCTCCTGTAACAGGAACAGCTTTGTGTGTAACAGGAACAGCTTTTGTGTGTAACAGGAACAGCTTCAGGGGCGTATGTCGTTGGAAGTCTGCCAGGCAACAAGTAGCTCTTGTAACAGGAACAGTTTTTATGTGTAACAGGAACAGCTTTGTGTTTAACATGAACAGCTTCAGGGGCATATGTCATTGGAAGTCTACCTAGCAACAAGTAGCTCATGTAACAGGAACAGCTTTGTGTGGAACAGGAACAGCTTTGTGTGTAACAGGAACAGTTTTTGTGTGTAACAGGAACAGCTTTGTGTTTAAGAGGAACAGCTTCAGGGGCGTATGTCATTGGAAGTCTGCCAGGCAACAAGTAGCTCTTGTAACAGGAACAGTTTTTATGTGTAACAAGAACAGCTTTGTGTTTAACAGGAACAGTTTCAGGGGCATATGTAATTGGAAGTCTGCCTAGCAACAAGTAGCTCATGTAACAGGAACAGCTTTGTGTGGAACACAAACAGCTTTGTGTTTAACAGGGATAACTTCAAGGGCGTATGTCATTGGAAGTCTGCCTAGCAACAAGTAGCTCATGTAACAGGAACAGCTTTGTGTGTAACAGGAACAGCTTCAGGGGCGTATGTCATTGCAAGTCTGCCTAGCAACAAGTAGCTCATGTAACAGGAACAGTTTTTGTGTGTAACAGGAACAGCTTTGTGTTTAACAGGAACAGCTTTGTGTGTAACAGGAACAGCTTCAGGGGCGTATGTCATTGCAAGTCTGCCTAGCAACAAGTAGCTCATGTAACAGGAACAGTTTTTGTGTGGAACAGGAACAGCTTTTGTGTGTACCAGGAACAGCTTTGTGTTTAACAGGAATAGCTCCAGGGGCGTATGTCATTGGAAGTCTGCCAGGCAACAAGTAGCTCTTGTAACAGGAACAGTTTTTGTGTGTAACAGGAACAGCTTTGTGTTTAACAGGAACAGCTTCAGGGGTGTATGTCATTGGAAGTCTGCCAGGCAACAAGTAGCTCTTGTAACAGGAACAGCTTTGTGTGTAACAGCAACAGCTTTTGTGTGTAACAGGAACAGCTTTGTGTGTAACAGGAACAGCTTTTGTGTGTAACAGGAACAGCTTCAGGGGCGTATGTCATTGGAAGTCTGCCAGGCAACAAGTAGCTCTTGTAACAGGAACAGTTTTTATGTGTAACAGGAACAGCTTTGTGTTTAACACGAACAGCTTCAGGGGCATATGTCATTGGAAGTCTACTTAGCAACAAGTAGCTCATGTAACAGGAACAGCTTTGTGTGGAACACAAACAGCTTTGTGTTTAACAGGAATAACTTCAAGGGCGTATGTCATTGGAAGTCTGCCTAGCAACAAGTAGCTCATATAACAGGAACAGCTTTGTGTGTAACAGGAACAGCTTCAGGGGCGTATGTCATTGGAAGTCTGCCTAGCAACAAGTAGCTCATATAACAGGAACAGCTTTGTGTGTAACAGGAACAGTTTCAGGGGCATATGTCATTGGAAGTCTGCCTAGCAACAAGTAGCTCATGTAACAGGAACAGCTTTGTGTGGAACACAAACAGCTTTGTGTTTAACAGGAATAACTTCAAGGGCGTATGTCATTGGAAGTCTGCCTAGCAACAAATAGCTCATATAACAGGAACAGCTTTGTGTGTAACAGGAACAGCTTCAGGGGCGTATGTTGTTGGAAGTCTGCAAAGCAACAAGTAGCTCATGTAACAGTAGCAGCTTTGTGTGTAACAGGAACAGCTTCAGGGGCGTATGTCGTTGGAAGTCTGCCTAGCAACACAAAGCTCCTGTAACAGGAACAGCTTTGTGTGTAACAGGAACAGTTTTGTGTGGAAAAGGAACAGTTTCAGGGGCGTATGTCATTGGAAGTCTGCCTAGCAACAAGTAGGTCATGTAACAGGAGCAGCTTTGTGTGTAACAGGAACAGATTTGTGTGGAAAAGGAACAGCTTCAGGGACGTATGTCATTGGAAGTCTGCCAGGCAACAAGTAGCTCTTGTAACAGGAACAGTTTTTGTGTGTAACAGGAACAGCTTTGTGTTTAACAGGAACAGCTTCAGGGGCGTATGTCATTGGAAGTCTGCCAGGCAACAAGTAGCCCTTGTAACAGGAACAGCTTTTGTGTGTAACAGGAACAGCTTTTGTGTGTAACAGGAACAGCTTTGTGTATAACAGGAACAACGTTTGTGTTTAACAGGAACAGCTTCAGGGGCGTATGTCATTGGAAGTCTGCCAGGCAACAAGTAGCTCTTGTAACAGGAACAATTTTTATATGGAACAGGAACAGCTTTGTGTTTAACACGAACAGCTTCAGGGGCATATGTCATTGGAAGTCTACCTAGTAACAAGTAGCTCATGTAACAGGAACAGCTTTGTGTGGAACACAAACAGCTTTGTGTTTAACAGGAATAACTTCAAGGGCGTATGTCATTGGAAGTCTGCCTAGCAACAAGTAGCTCATATAACAGGAACAGCTTTGTGTGTAACAGGAACAGCTTCAGGGGCGTATGTCGTTGGAAGTCTGCCTAGCAACACGAAGCTCCTGTAACAGGAACAACTTTGTGTGTAACAGGAACAGTTTTGTGTGGAAAAGGAACAGCTTCAGGGGCGTATGTCATTGGAAGTCTGCCTAGCAACAAGTAGCTCATGT
The DNA here is from genome assembly GCF_033978685.3 of Nerophis lumbriciformis. NCBI lineage: Eukaryota > Metazoa > Chordata > Actinopteri > Syngnathiformes > Syngnathidae > Nerophis > Nerophis lumbriciformis. The sequence goes on from NC_084557.2 coordinate 40,906,128, forward strand.
AACAGGAGCAGCTTTGTGTGGAACAGGAACAGTTTTGTGTAGAAAAGGAACAGCTTCAGGGACGTATGTCATTGGAAGCCTGCTTAGCAACAAGTAGCTCTTGTAACAGGAGCAGCTTTGTGTGGAAAAAGAACAGCTTCAGGGGCGTATGTCGTTGGAAGTCTGCCAGGCAACAAGAAGCTCATGTAACAGGAGCAGCTTTGTGTGGAACAGGAACAGTTTTGTGTGGAACAGGAACAGCTTTGTGTGGAGCAGGAACAGTTTCAGGGGCATATGTCGTTTGAAGTCTGCCTAGCAACAAGTAGCTCATGTAACAGGAACAGCTTTGTGTGGAACAGGAACAGTTCCAGGGGCATATGTCGTTGGAAGTCTGCCTAGCAACAAGTAGCTCATGTAACAGGAACTGATGTTTATGTCTCTAAATCCAGGAGCAGGACTCCTACCCCAGCAGGAAGCAGGTAGGAAAGTGGAAGTGTCACACACATGACATCCTGGCACCAGGAGACAAGAAGAATGCACAAAGTCTTGGCGTGAGTGACACACACACACACACACACACACACACACACACACACACACACACACACACACACACACACACACACACACACACACACACGTTCTTACATTTGTTACCTTCTTGAGATCTCCGAAAAATGCCTACCTCATTAGGACCACCCTTTCTAGATATATAAACATTTGGATTTACAACATTAATAATATATACATACTATGCAAATATAAAAAAGCTTGTTGTGAAAAATGAGTTGGAATTTCACAAGAAAAACTTAGAATTTTGGCAGTGTTATAATAAACGTCGTCATTTTACTCAACGCAAGTCAAAATTTTACAAGAAAAACTGAATATTTGTGCAATATTATGATAAAAGTTGGAAGTCGCAATTTTACAAGAAAAGCTCAAAATGTTGGCAATTTTATGAAAAAGTCATAATTTTCCTCGACAAAAGTCACAATTTTATTAGAAAATTGTAATAATAATGGGAATTTTACTTGGCAAAATTATGACAAAAGTCACAATTTTACTCAAAAAATGTCACTATTTTACAAGAACAACAAAAAAATTGGCAATTTGTGATAAAAGACATACTTTTATATGACATGTCATCATTTTGCATAAAAAAGTAGTAATTTTACATAAAGTAATAATTTTGCGAGAAGTTTTACTTGGCAAAATTATGACAAAAGTCATAATTTTACTCAAACAATGTCACTTTTTTAAAAGAACAACAAAAAAATTGGCACTATTGTGATCAAAATCAGAATTTTATTTGACAAATGTCACCATTTTGCATTAAAAAGAAACAATTTTACGAGAAAATATTGTAATATTACAGAAGCAGAAAGAATAGGAGAAATTGTTCCCAATTTTATAAGAAAAAAGCCGACACGTTGTGAGAAAAAGACTGCTTAAAGGCCTACTGAAATGCGATTTTCTTATTTAAACGGGGATAGCAGGTCCATTCTATGTGTCATACTTGATCATTTCGCGATATGGCCATATTTTTGCTGAAAGGATTTAGTAGAGAACATTGACGATAAAGTTCGCAACTTTTGGTCGCTGATAAAAAAGCCTTGCCTGTACCGGAAGTAGCAGACGAGTAGCGTGACGTCACAGGTTGTGGAGCTCCTCACATCTGCACATTGTTTACAATCATGGCCACCAGCAGCGAGAGCGATTCGGACCGAGAAAGCGACGATTTCCCCATTAATTTGAGCGAGGATGAAAGATTCGTGGATGAGGAAAGTGAGAGTGAAGGACTAGAGGGCAGTGGGAGCGATTCAGATAGGGAAGATGCTGTGAGAGGCGGGTGGGACCTGATATTCAGCTGGGAATGACTAAAACAGTAAATAAACACAAGACATATATATACTCTATTAGCCACAACACAACCAGGCTTATATTTAATATGCCACAAATTAATCCCGCATAACAAACACCTCCCCCCTCCCGTCCATATAACCCGCCAATACAACTCAAACACCTGCACAACACACTCAATCCCACAGCCCAAAGTACCGTTCACCTCCCCAAAGTTCATACAGC
>NC_084557.2:40913191-40918191 GCF_033978685.3 Nerophis lumbriciformis
TTTGTCCCGAAATTGTTCACTGCTTCACTGTGCACCCCGCCCTCGTCCCTATTTGAGCATTATAACGTTAACAAGTTAATATTCATTGAAATAAATTCAGAACATTTTTTTTACCTAACGAAAATATAGGCCTAGTCTTTCTAAAACATTTTTTTAACTTCTTAAAAGCCTCGTTCTGCTTGCTGCAACAGCGCACACAAAGTGTGAGGAACACACTATCTGAGGGCATTGGCAACAATAGTCAACACTTTCTTAATGGAAATGACAATAATATTATAATAATGATAAATAATATTATCACGCATTAATATCTCTTAGCCACGAATGCGTGGCCAAGAGATGCCTGGCACGCATTGAATGTCTCTCCTGCATTGGATCAGTCTCCTTTCTTTAACAGGCAAAAGCTTTATAACCTCACTAATGCCTTGCATCGTCTATATTAGATATATAACAATGGGCGGGTGCGGGCGGGTGTGGTTTTGATAAAATGTTGGTTCGGGTGATGGCGGATGGTTGACGACTTTTGTGATGCGGTTGCGGATGAAATAATTGCCTATCCGCGCATCTCTAGTGTCCAGGGTGAGAAGAGTCAGCTGTGATCCGACCCACACGCCTCCTGGTCCTGAAGGAGAACAGGTCCTGGAGGGATGGGAGCCTACAGTATATGACCTTCGTACCATGCACTGCAGTCGATGCTTGTCCCGAACTGTGGCGCCGTTGAACCACACGGTGATGGAGGAGGTGGCACCTTAAGTTTCCTCAGCAGCCGCAGGAAGTACATCCTCTGCTGGGCCTTCTTGATATATATATATATATATATATATATATATATATATATATATATATATATATATATATATATTACTACAAGAGCTAAACTAGGTAACCTATATTTTCATTCTAAAAAGAAAAAAAAAGCTATACAAAAGTCACCACCAATTAAACAGATACATACATTTTTAAGTTGTCTTTACTGTATTTAGGAATAGAAATAATTTATAGAAAATAGATAAAAAGGGCATCCTGTATAAAAAAAAATAGGATTAAAAAATACTTTTAAAATAAAGAACATAAAATGTTTAATTTAGTAGTCAATCAAGAACTTTATGTTATTAAAGGTATAATTTGTTATCCATCCATCCATTTTCTATATCACATAGTCTCATGATTGTGTTATTTGTTTCAATAATAGTTATAATACAGCAGTGGTGTGACGTCAGGGCCAGCAAGGCCTTCTCTGCTGGCCTTACATAACCAGAAATCATGATCATAATTAAAGATAAAAGTATTTTTTTTATTTACTTTCCCTAAATATCTAAAAGTATTCATATTCTCTTCAAGTCATATTATGCTCCTTCCAACGCTGTTGTTTTTAGGTTATACAGTTTTTATCCAATCAGAATTCAGCTAGTTTATGTTGCCATGCTGTACCAAATCTGTCCGAGGCCTTCAGAATCAACAATGCACTGTAAGTGAACGGACACAAACATTTGACAGACAGTTGCGATAGCCAATCAGATCACGAGTTGTTGTCAGTAAGGCCTTCTAGCTGGCCTAAGGCAGATATGTATTGTGACATAAGAACTCCATTACCCAGCATGCCACAGTAGTGAAGAGAATGCAGTAGCCGAGTTTAGCCATGCCGGAAGCGGGATGTTTTTGATGAGCACCTTGTGGAGTAAACTTGAAGAACTCAGCCAACACGCCTCGTATGCATCTTTTATGATTAGACAAGACAACACATATATTTGCAAAGCCATTTTTAAGAAGGATATTTAAAGAGAAACTACATCTTGTGAGGTGATGTCGGCCAACCCCGGAAGCTCGAATGGGTTCTACAGATTGTGAGTTCAGATATTTTAGTTCTTTATTTTTTCACGGTTAATGTGTTTTTTGCCATTTTAATTTAGACAGTACCACATAAGATATGTTTTAATTGCTGATGCTGGTGTTACGATCCGCTCCCCGGATCATAGTTTGTTTATGTTTGAGTCACATGTTTTCAGCACCTTGATTTTGTTTGTGTTCAGTTGCCATGTCAACTGATTACATTCACCTGCCTCTGGTTAGTGTTCGGGACGCGCACCTGTTGCCCGGGCACTAATCAGAGGGCTATTTAGTCTTTGTCCTGGCCTCACTCGGTCTGGCTTCCTAGTTTGTTCCCATACAACTGTTAACGACTACTTAGATTTCATGCTATGCTATTTTTTTCCTGCTAGCTCCCACGCTAGTCCTTTTGTTTTGCCTTTTGTGCTACATGCATGTCTTTTGTTTATTCATCATATGATTTATATTTAAAATAAATCATTTTCCTACCTGCAAGCTGTGTCCGAAGCCGTCTGCATCCTTGGGAGAACCACACCCGCATCACTATGCGACCAAGTCGTTTCAGTAGGAAGCCAGCAGAAGACAATTCTCCCGCACCGGCTAACGAGGAGTGGGACGAAGGTACGCTCATGGTGTTGCGAGCGATGGAAGCCGAGACGCTTCGCTATTCGACGGAGGAGAGGTCGAATCTCATGTGGGGAGCTGGAGGCTCTCTTATCCCCGTCGACTCCCTCTGGTCGGAAGACATCGCCGCTACACAGCAGTACCGTGCGCGCCGTCAAAGACGGAAGCCGGCCAGAAGGTCTTTCCCTGGCCGCCAAGACGCGCCGCTCCTGCAAACTCCTCCCCCGGACCGAAGCAAGCTACATGCAGCTCAAGCTCCCCATCCTCAGACGTTTGGCAACCCAATCGACCACTTCGCCAAACATTTCTCCGATTGGGCTGTCAGTCACATGGACATTTCCAACAATGACGTCATTTCATTGGCGCCCCCCGAAGAGGTAACTCCGCCCACTCCCGATGACGTCATTGAGCAAGAATTTTTTTTTCCATCATCTGCTTCTTTCTGTCAGCCAATTCCAAATAACTTGCATTCTAAGATAAAACATTATCAGGACATTTTTGTTAAGTTCAAGTCTAGTCAGTCACATTCTGATTTTCAAGCCCCGCCCCCAATTATTTTGGCCCCACCCCCTATAGCTCAAGCTCCGCCCACTCCTCTGTTTTCTCCCTCCTGGTCGTCCCTACAGTCCCATGATATTGGGAAGACTAACAGTCAATTTGGACAATTTAAAGAGGAGGAGTATACCCCCCTCCATACCTCCCCCCACCCACCCTTGAAGACGGTTCCAAACCGCAAAGAGCGCGTCTGGTATCCGCGTCTTGAGGGGGGGGCTAGTACTGGGAACTGTGCTAGTGCGGTGGCACAACTTCGGCGTGCTAAGCCGCAACCTCCTGCACGGCCACCGCCACCAGTTTCTCGGCGTGCTAAGCCGCAACCCCCTGCACGGCCACCGCCACCAGTCTTTCGGCGTGCTAAACCGCAACCTCCTGCACGGCCACCGCCACCAGTCCTTCGGCCTGCTAAGCCACAACCGCCAGCTAGGCCACCGCCACCAGTTTTTCGGCGTGCTAAGCCGCAACCTCCTGCACGGCCACCGTCACCAGTCTTTCAGCGTGCTAAGCCGCAACCCCCTGCACGGCCACCGCCACCAGTCTTTCGGCGTGCTAAACCGCAACCTCCTGCACGGCCACCGCCACCGCCACCAGTCCTTCGGCCTGCTAAGCCACAACCGCCAGCTAGGCCACCGCCACCAGTCTTTCGGCGTGCTAAACCGCAACCTCCTGCACGGCCACCGCCACCAGTCCTTCGTCCTGCTAAGCCACAACCGCCAGCTAGGCCACCTCCAGCTGCACCTCGGCTAGCACCTGTTCCTTCACCTCGGCTGACACACCAAGCTTCGTCTCCTGTACCTCCACCACGCCAAGCTCCACCATGCCAAGTTCCAAGGCTGGTTCCCACACCAGCGCCGGCTCCAAGGCTGGTTCCCACACCAGCGCCGGCTCCAAGGCTGGTTCCCACACCAGCGCCGGCTCCAAGGCTGGTTCCCACACCAGCGCCGGCTCCAAGGCTGGTTCCCACACCAGCGCCGGCTCCAAGGCTGGTACCCACACCAGCGCCGGCTCCAAGGCTGGTACCCACACCAGCGCCGGCTCCAAGGCTGGTACCCACACCAGCGCCGGCTCCAAGGCTGGTACCCACACCAGCGCCGGCTCCACGGCTGGTACCCACACCAGCGCCGGCTCCACGGCTGGTACCCACACCAGCGCCGGCTCCACGGCTGGTACCCACACCAGCGCCGGCTCCACGGCTGGTACCAGAACCTGCACCTGCCTCCACGGCGACGACGTCTCCTCCTGCCTCCACGGCGACGACGGCTCCTCCTGCCTCCACGGCGACGACGGCTCCTCCTGCCTCCACGGCGACGTCGGCTCCTCCTGCCTCCACGGCGACGTCGGCTCCTCCTGCCTCCACGGCGACGTCGGCTCCTCCTGCCTCCACGGCGACGTCGGCTCCTCCTGCCTCCACGGCGACGTCGGCTCCTCCTGCCTCCACGGCGACGTCGGCTCCTCCTGCTTCCACGGCGACGTCTGCTCTCTCCTCGTCTTCGTCTCAGCGACCTCGAGTGGTCTGGCTGCGCAAGCGGCACTCTCGGAGGTTTGTTTATGGACGCCAGTGGCGCAAACAGCAGCGACACCCGAGACGTAGTCGTAGAACTCTCCGGCTGCTGAACTTCTGGCGCCACTCACGCCCACCTTCTCGGCAGCCACGAATGTGGCCTTTCCATGGTCGCCCGCCTCGCCTGCGGCAGCGGCGTTCCACTCGCCGCCGCCACCTGACTCTTCCCCGGTGGATTCGGGGACACGTGGCCTGGCGACCCACCACCAAATCCTCCCTCCACCCTCCCTGGACTCTTGAACTGTTTCTTGTTTTTTGGGTTCTAGTTTTATTTCGTGTCAAGGGACATCTGGAATCTGTCCTTTAAGGGGGGGGTACTGTTACGATCCGCTCCCCGGATCATAGTTTGTTTATGTTTGAGTCACATGTTTTCAGCACCTTGATTTTGTTTGTGTTCAGTTGCCATGTCAACTGATTACATTCACCTGCCTCT
>NC_084557.2:40923191-41023191 GCF_033978685.3 Nerophis lumbriciformis
TGGCAATTCTTGTTGCCCCCCGGCTCGGAGCCTGCATGTTGGAGTTCAACCCGGTGGACGAGAGGGTAGCTTCCCTCCGCCTTCGGGTGGGGGGACGGGTCCTGACTGTTGTTTGCGCTTACGCGCCAAACAGCAGCTCAGAGTACCCACCCTTTTTGGATTCACTCGAGGGAGTACTTGAGAGTGCTCCCCCGGGTGATTCCCTCGTTCTACTGGGGGACTTCAACGCTCATATTGGCAACGACAGTGAAACCTGGAGAGGCGTGATTGGGAAGAATGGCCGCCCGGATCTGAACCCAAGTGGTGTTTTGTTATTGGACTTTTGTGCCCGTCACGGATTGTCCATAACGAACACCATGTTCAAGCATAAGGGTGTCCATATGTGCACTTGGCACCAGGACACCCTAGGCCGCAGTTCTATGATCGACTTTGTAGTTGTGTCATCGGATTTGCGGTCTCATGTTTTGGACACTCGGGTGAAGAGAGGGGCGGAGCTTTCTACCGATCACCACCTGGTGGTGAGTTGGCTGCGATGGTGGGGGAGGATGCCGGACAGACCTGGCAGGCCCAAACGCATTGTGAGGGTTTGCTGGGAACGTCTGGCAGAGTCTCCTGTCAGAGAGAGTTTCAATTCCCACCTCCGGAAGAACTTTGAACATGTCACGAGGGAGGTGCTGGACATTGAGTCCGAGTGGACCATGTTCCGCACCTCTATTGTCGAGGCGGCTGATTGGAGCTGTGGCCGCAAGGTAGTTGGTGCCTGTCGTGGCGGTAATCCTAGAACCCGTTGGTGGACACCGGCGGTGAGGGATGCCGTGAAGCTGAAGAAGGAGTTCTATCGGGTTCTTTTGGCTCATGGGACTCCTGAGGCAGCGGACAGGTACCGACAGGCCAAGCGGTGTGTGGCTTCAGCGGTCGCGGAGGCAAAAACTCGGACATGGGAGGAGTTCGGGGAAGCCATGGAAAACGACTTCCGGACGGCTTCGAAGCGATTCTGGACCACCATCCACCGCCTCAGGAAGGGGAAGCAGTGCAGTGCCAACACCGTGTATGGTGCGGATGGTGTTCTGCTGACCTCGACTGCGGAAGTTGTGGATCGGTGGAGGGAATACTTCGAAGACCTCCTCAATCCCACCAACACGTCTTCCTATGAGGAAGCAGTGCCTGAGGAATCTGTGGTGGGCTCTCCTTTTTCTGGGGCTGAGGTTGCTGAGGTAGTTAAAAAGCTCCTCGGTGGCAAGGCCCCGGGGGTGGATGAGATCCGCCCGGAGTTCCTTAAGGCTCTGGATGCTGTAGGGCTGTCTTGGTTGACAAGACTCTGCAGCATCGCGTGGACATCGGGGGCAGTACCTCTGGATTGGCAGACCGGGGTGGTGGTTCCTCTCTTTAAAAAGGGGAACCGGAGGGTGTGTTCTAACTATCGTGGGATCACACTCCTCAGCCTTCCCGGTAAGGTCTATTCAGGTGTACTGGAGAGGAGGCTACGCCGGATAGTCGAACCTCGGATTCAGGAGGAACAGTGTGGTTTTCGTCCTGGTCGTGGAACTGTGGACCAGCTCTATACTCTCGGCAGGGTCCTTGAGGGTGCATGGGAGTTTGCCCAACCAGTCTACATGTGCTTTGTGGACTTGGAGAAGGCATTCGACCGTGTCCCTCGGGAAGTCCTGTGGGGAGTGCTCAGAGAGTATGGGGTTTCGGACTGTCTGATTGTGGCGGTCCGCTCCCTGTATGATCAGTGTCAGAGCTTGGTTCGCATTGCCGGCAGTAAGTCGGACACGTTTCCGGTGAGGGTTGGACTCCGCCAAGGCTGCCCTTTGTCACCGATTCTGTTCATAACTTTTATGGACAGAATTTCTAGGCGCAGTCAAGGCATTGAGGGGATCCGGTTTGGTGGCTGCAGGATTAGGTCTCTGCTTTTTGCAGATGATTTGGTCCTGATGGCTTCATCTGGCCAGGATCTTCAGCTCTCACTGGATCGGTTCGCAGCTGAGTGTGAAGCGACTGGGATGAGAATCAGCACCTCCAAGTCCGAGTCCATGGTTCTCGCCCGGAAAAGGGTGGAGTGCCATCTCCGGGTTGGGGAGGAGATCTTGCCCCAAGTGGAGGAGTTCAAGTACCTCGGAGTCTTGTTCACGAGTGAGGGAAGAGTGGATCGTGAGATCGACAGGCGGATCGGTGCGGCGTCTTCAGTAATGCGGACGCTGTATCGATCCGTTGTGGTGAAGAAGGAGCTGAGCCGGAAGGCAAAGCTCTCAATTTACCGGTCGATCTACGTTCCCATCCTCACCTATGGTCAAGAGCTTTGGGTTATGACCGAAAGGACAAGATCACGGGTACAAGCGGCCGAAATGAGTTTCCTCCGCCGGGTGGCGGGGCTCTCCCTTAGAGATAGGGTGAGAAGCTCTGTCATCCGGGGGGAGCTCAAAGTAAAGCCGCTGCTCCTCCGCATCGAGAGGAGCCAGATGAGGTGGTTCGGGCATCTGGTCAGGATGCCACCCGAGCGCCTCCCTAAGGAGGTGTTTAGGGCATGTCCGACCGGTAGGAGGCCACGAGGAAGACCCAGGACACGTTGGGAAGACTATGTCTCCCGGCTGGCCTGGGAACGCCTCGGGATCCCCCGGGAGGAGCTGGACGAAGTGGCTGGGGAGAGGGAAGTCTGGGCTTCCCTGCTTAGGCTGCTGCCCCCGCGACCCGACCTCGGATAAGCGGAAGAAGATGGATGGATGGATGGATATATATATATATATATATATATATATATATATATATATATATATATATATATATATATATATATATATATATATATATACACACACACACACCCCAGCGGGCCTTTTGAATATCTCCCTAATTCTGAGGTCTCAAAGTTGGCAAGTATGGTAGCAATATAAATTATAACATATATGTAACATTTCCATGTCATATATACAGTATATAATACATACTGATATATTATAGTATTATTATTTAATTTTGTTATTGAAGCATTGTGTTTGTGTGAATTTTATCTCAAGAGGTTTTTTTTTTTTTTTGGTGACTGTTATTTAATTTACTTCTTCCTGTCACGGCACACTGCCAGGCTTCCGTAGTTTCCTCTGGCTTCTGTAGCTCCGCCCCCTTCCTCCTCACTGAGGTGAGTTGTGTCCAAATGAGTGTCGTTTGCGTGTCGTTTTCTAACAATAAACCAACGATTTATTTGTGTAATTCTTGCCGTATATTGTTTACTTTTTATGTACCCATAAGGTATCAAGTGATTTTGTGTGATTTTAACCGCTATTGTGAGCGCTACAAGCGTTTTGTTTGAGTGACGGTGTTGGCGCCATTTGTTCGAAGCAGCCCTCCTTCGTGTCACGTTTGATTGATTGGTTGAAACTTGTAATAGTAGATTGCAAAGGAAGAGAATACATGATATGAAACAGTGAAGTACATATTCCGTACAATTGACCACTAAATGGTAACACCCGAATACGTTTTTCAACTTCTTTAAGTCGGGGTCCACGTTAATCAATTCATGTCACGTGACCACTACGCAGCCGGTGTGCTATTGGTGAAAAGTAAGTTTTCTTTGTGTAGGAAGCAGAACGGTACGAGGAGTTTGTCATTTTTATTTCGTTTTTAGGTACGTGTAATTCTGTAAATGTGCATGTTGTGCTTGTATTTAATTCCTTCCCCACGCAGTTCTTTATATAGTCGGCAGTGTTTACCTTTTGCATCTTATATTGAGTCAATGCTGTATAATGTTGGTGTGTATTTCTTAACCCTTGATTGATTGATTGATTGATTGATTGAAACTTTTATTAGTAGATTGCACAGTTCAGTACATATTCCGTACAATTGACCACCAAATGGTAACACCCGTTACCAGTTTTTCAACTTGTTTAAGTCAGGGTCCACGTAATCAATTCATGGTTCAAATATATACTATCGTCATAATACAGTCATCACACAAGTTAATCATCAGGGTATATACATTAAATTATTTACATAATTTACAATCCGGGGGGTGGCATGAGGGGGGCGATGACCAAGAAGAACGCGGAGTTGGAATATAATTACAACACTTTATGTACATTTTTATATACAGATTTGAACAATTAGTTATTCACTGAAATATATTAATTGTGGTTCTTACAAAAAATATATCTTATAAAATATAAAAGCTAAAATGTCTCTTAAAGCTCTACCCCTTTAATTAGTGCATACTAAATAATTTAACTTTAGCCTACTCTTTATTTTATTTTCAAATTTACTAGCCTGTGGAAAAAGTTAATGTTGATATTTACCTCAGAAGGCTGCAAATAGGAAAGAGGCATTCAATTTTTATTTAAATTGTATTTGATATGCCATTGATATTTCTTAATTATTATTATTATTATTATTTGAAACTCAATTTTGCATTCCGCCCGATTGTAGCTGAGATCGGCTCCAGCGCCCCCCGCGACCCCAAAGGGAATAAGCGGTAGAAAATGGATGGATGGATGGAGTTTGCATGTCACTATAAAGTTATATAATCCTTGTTGTTCAATATTTAATGCAAAACTTGTTTGGGTCCCTATTAAAAGGTTAATTTGTTCAACCTTGGCCCGCGGCTTTGTTCAATTTTAAATTTTGGCTCACTCTGTATTTGAGTTTGACACCCCTGGTATACACCGTTTTGATAATACCTCCTGTGGTCTGGACTGTAGGCCTACCTCCTCTCCAAGTCGAGCCCTTTTCGGCCGTTGGAAATATTTTTCTATACTCATCTGTGTGAAGGAGTGAACATCCAATATTAGAATTTATTACTAACAACAGAACCGCTCTATGTACAGTGCCGTCTAACCTTAAGCGGCAGCAGCTGCTCAACACATGCAGGAGCCAGTGCTCATGGCTTATATCTTACTAAAATCCTTCCCGTTGACTATTTACAACACTACACAGTATTTATTATTATTATTATTATCTATAATTACATTTAAATGGCATTGCATACATGTAAAATTAAATGCTATTTCACATTATTTGACCAGTAGCAGTTACACCCATCTGAACAGGTCAGCCCCCTGTTTAAAGCCTAATCACAGTTGACATCTTGAAATGAAGGGCCTTTAATGGCCAACACATTAACCTGGACAGCTTTTTAAGAGCTGCTTGGCTCAGATTTTATTCTTTTCATTGCATTCACATGCTGCAATGGACAGTGGACAATTTAGCTCCAGTATTAATGCAATATCTGAAGCACCGTCTCCACGTGTGTATATTGACAACAGGGTTATAACCTGGACACGTTAGCTCGTCGAATGAAAACACCTGACTGTTACTACGTGCGTCTGCCCCGCCCCCCGAGCAAACCGCGGCGATGTTAATAAAGCAGCGTCAGGCTGCTCACGTCGGTGAAACGCCAAGACGTCTTACCCTCGTATTTTCATCCGGTCGGTCCGTTCCGTCCTCATCTTCTTCTTCTTCTTCTTCTTCTTCTTCTGGCGCACCAGGTGAATGAATTGCTATTGGCGAGTTACAATGCATAGTAGGCTACCGCCACCTACTGCACCGGTGTTGTAACTACAAGCTCCATTCACAGACAGAGTCTCATTGCTTTTATGAGCGGTAGAGCGAGTCAAAAGCCGAAAAATCCATTTGTGGCGGACGTAATTCTATTGTGGCGGGCCGCCACAAATAAATGAATGTGTGGGAAACCCTGCGTTTACCAAACAATCTGTCACTCCTAATTGCTAAATCCCATGAAATGTTCTTCCTCTGTGTCGCTTCTAAATAATATTTGATATTTTCCGGTAATGTGTTAATAATTTCACACATAAGTCGCTCCAGAATATAAATCGCACCCCTGGCCAAACTATGAAAAAAACTGCTACTTATAATCCGAAAAATACGGTAATAGAAATTAAGGGGGGGTGTATGGTGTGTGGTCATTAAATATGTATTCTGATATATGTTCTTCACAGAAAATGAGCCAAAGTCAGTGAGTCTCAGTTTGAAAAATTAATTAATTGTATCATTTTTCTTTTAATAAAAAATGAAAACGGGTCCCACAGACCCGAACACCACACTTGTACCGCTCAATAGAGCGAGCGGTACAAGGAGTCACAGAGAAGGAGTCTGTGATTTTTACTTCATTTTTAGAATAAAACCTCCTGTAAAGACGTCCATTGTGTGATCGCTGTCTGCAAATTCATCACAAGTCCAGACCCGTTACATCTGGACATAAAAAAACCACCCTTTAGTCACCTTTGCACCCTTTTAATAGTAACACTGTCTGAGGCTCGGCCAATCAGTGTCCATGGTACTGAACAGCATGCTCTGATTGGTTTGAGGCCAATACTGCTGTTGTAGTTTGTATTTTTAGTTCATTTAGCCATTTTTATGCTTGGAAATGCTTAAGTTAGCACCAAGTAATTGTACAATATGCTTAGAAAAATAAAAAAATATGTTAGGTCGTGAAGCCTCAATATTTGCAACGCGATGTGGCACGGGGCGACTGTCTATAACACGGGTGTCAAACGTACGGCCTGAGGGCGGGATCAGGCCCGCGAACAGGTTTTATCCGGCCCACGGGATGAGTTTGCTAAGTGTAAAAATTAACCTGAAGTTTTTGAATGAAAGAAACAGCTGTTCTAAATGTGTCCACTGGATGTCGCAATAGCAATTATTTGTTGAAAATGATCGAACTACATAAATAACATACTGTAATTTGAGTTTATCTTGATAGATTGAAAATTAACACCAATGAGTTGTCTGATGAACATTATCACATCATTTATTAAAATATAAATAACGACAAAGATAGAAGTGTAAAAAAAAACAAAAAAAAACATTATGATTTGTACAATTTCAGAATGTGCTTGTTCTATTTTTAAACAAAGAAAACAATCTGAAGTTGTCTTTATTTTTAAGTTATCGTGCCGTGATTTTACCAGTCCGGCCCACTTGGGAGTAGATTTTTCTCCATGTGGCCCCCGATCTAAGATGAGTTTGACACCCCTGGTCTATATAAAGTAACATCTGAACCAAAGGTTACTACCCTGCACAAGTTAGTCTTATCATGAAACAACTTCCTGCCAAATAAAATACTGTTTGCTTGTCTTCAGATGAAGCTTCTGGGCGTGCTCAGTGGCAACACAGTAGCTCCCGCCCCCCCAGAGGGAGCGCTCCATTCGTCTGGCTCCTACAAGAGAGGAGCGGCGAGCCCCGTGGACCACAACGACCTGCTCCATTGCCTCAGCCGTGACTCGGACAAGGTGAAAAATTACCTTCGCATCCTGCAGTGCTCCACGCTGCCAGGACTGGAATGTTAAGTGGCACGCTCATCTCACTCGTTAGCTACTCAGCCGTGTATGCAAATATAATAAACAAAAATGCAAGCTCGTGTTTTGCTACTCTCTTATGAAGGTGAATGCAACACAGAAGATACAATGGTTGATTTAGAGCTGTAGTAAATAAAGTCACTCGTTTGTGCCATCATGTTAGAAGACAGTGTAAAAAGCTTAAATTGCTTATGGAAGCAAGTAAATGGGGGGGGAAAAAGCTTGTGCTTGCTGCACCCTCTTGTGGTGATGTCATTAATTACATGCTGAATATTAAAAGGACTACAATACTAACATACCATATTTTTCAGACCATAGGGCGCATTAAAGGGTCATATGTTTTTTTTTCTACATTTAAAATACTCTTGTGGTCTACATAACATGTACTGGTGGTTCATTGGTCAAAATGTTGCATAGATGTTTTACAGATCATCTTCAAGTCGCTTCAGGATGCGCCTTTTATTGGGTGGTCTTATTTACGTGGCTCACCTTCGACAGCGTCTTCTTGTCATCTTTGTTGTACGGGTAGTTTTTAACGTTTCCATAGCTGGTCTACTAACAGATATGTTAGAACTTTACGCTACTTTGTATTAGAAATGCCAACAGCGGAAGGCCCCACAACAATAAGATGGAGAAAAATAACATTATTATTACAATGACGGATGTGCGCATATTTTCAGGACTTATGCAGATCCCAAATACACGTAAGGTAAGAAAAGTTTGTTTTGCAAAATATTGCGAAACAAAATGCCAGATGTCTGCCTGCTAATAAGTGCCGTTTTGCGGTCCTTATACACACACCATAATAATACCGTATGTTGAAGCACAGTACGTCTGACTATGGTAGCCATAATGCTCCGACAATCCATCAAGCGGTGCAGCTTCATAGCTTACCAAAGTCGTAGTAAAACATTGTGACAGATTTTTGAGCGCTGTGTAATGTAATGTTCTCAATTAAACTTCAAAGTTATGGGCTTGCTTGCTAGTGTCATTTACTGAACAGGCGTCAACCTGCAGTTCACACATATTTCCTATGTGAGACTGCCATCCACTGGTCACACTTATTACACCTAGTACCAAATAAAATAGCTTCGAGGTCGGTAAGCACAACCACGGTTAACACGTACGTTAGGCGCACTGTTGATTTTTGAGAAAATAAAAATGGTATGCGATAAATACAGGATAGTCTAAATCAGGGGTCCCCAAACTTTTTGACTCGTGGGCCGCATTGGGTTAAAAAAATTTGGCCGGGGGCCGGGCTGTGTATGTGTATATGTATATATATATCAGTGACGTGCGGTGAGGTTGATGGCTGGTGAGGCACTGACTTCATCACAGTCAGATTTACAAACATATGAACCCTAAAGAGTATCTTATTCACCATTTGATTGGCAGCAGTTAACGGGTTATGTTTAAAAGCTCATACCAGCATTCTTCCCTGCTTGGCACTCAGCATCAAGGGTTGGAATTGGGGGTTAAATCACCAAAAATTATTCCCGGGCGCGGCGCCGCTGCTGCCCACTGCTCCCCTCACTTCCCAGGGGGTGATCAAGGGATGGGTCAAATGCAGAGGACAAATTTCATTACACCTAGTGTGTGTGTGACAATCATTGGTACTTTAACTTAACTTTAACTTTACACGTACAAACTGTAGCACACAAAAAAGCACATTTAATAAAAAAAACTTTATTATGGTCTTACCTTTACTTATGAATAAAGTTCATTCGCCGCTGTTGTGCTGGATTAATGAACCCCCTGATGGGTGTGTTATATCAACTAAAGCCCTCACTTAAACTTTCCACGTGCAAGATTGAATCTATTTAAAAAAGTGTAACCGAGGGTTTATAAATGTCGCCTATACTGTATGAAACTACAAAATAACAAACACGGAGGCTCCAGTTTACACGAGGACCACTTTATTTACCTTCTTTCAAAAACCTCCGCTCCACTACAACATGTCATCACTTCCGCTCTTGGCGCCTTCAAAATAAGAGCTCAAGGCATATACTGTATAACAGTGCATAACAGGAACTTAACATCACAAATAGGAAAGCCCATAAAAATAGGTTACAAAAGTTATTTAATAAGAAGCCAAAAAGTGCAAAAACAATAATGTTCATGTTGAAGGAGTTGTGAATTAAATACACCTGCAGTCTGCAGGTGTACCTAATGTTGTGGCCCTGCAGTCATTCACAACTCCTCCAACACGAACATTATTGTTTTTGCACTTTTTGGCTTCTTATGAAATAACTTTTTTAAATAGATTCAATCTTGCACGTGGAAAGTTTAAGTGTGGGCTTTAGTTGATATAACAATTCTACGGCGGGGGTGCAGGAGGCGGGGCTACTGGAGCCTCAGCCAGTGCGTCTTTTGCAGCTGTTTTATGATCGCTCAGCACAAGAAATACGTTACACACATACAGTTGTTGACAAAATACACTGTACATTATATACCTCAGCTAACTAAACTATGGAAATGTATAATATAATTCATATAGCAATACAGTCTCACTGCACAGCAGGCCAGCAGTTAGCCGAGTACAGAATCCATGTTGAGGCATCACCCAACCATGCAAATTTTGCATTTCCTTTGGAAATCGAGGTCCCAGAGTCTGGAGGAAGACAGGAGAGGCACAGGATCCACGTTGCCTGAAGTCTAGTGTAAAGTTTCCACCATCAGTGATGGTTTGGGGTGCCATGTCATCTGCTGGTGTCGGTCCACTCTGTTTCCTGAGATCCAGGGTCAACGCAGCCGTCTACCAGCAAGTTTTAGAGCACTTCATGCTTCCTGCTGCTGACCTGCTCTATGGAGATGGAGATTTCAAGTTCCAACAGGACTTGGCGCCTGCACACAGCGCAAAATCTACCCGTGCCTGGTTTACAGACCATGGTATTTCTGTTCTAAATTGGCCCGCCAACTCCCCTGACCTTAGCCCCATAGAAAATCTGTGGGGTATTGTGAAAAGGAAGATGCAGAATGCCAGACCCAAAAACGCAGAAGAGTTGAAGGCCACTATCAGAGCAACCTGGGCTCTCATAACACCTGAGCAGTGCCAGAAACTCATCGACTCCATGCCACGCCGCATTAACGCAGTAATTGAGGCAAAAGGAGCTCCAACCAAGTATTGAGTATTGTACATGCTCATATTTTTCATTTTCATACTTTTCAGTTGGCCAACATTTCTAAAAATCCCTTTTTTGTATTAGCCTTACACAATATTCTAATTTTGTGACACACGGAATTTTGGATTTACATTTGTTGCCACTTCAAATCATCAAAATTAAATGAAATAAACATTTGAATGCATCAGTCTGTGTGCAATGAATAAATATAATGTACAAGTTACACCTTTTGAATGCAATTACTGAAATAAATCAAGTTTTTCAAAATATTCTAATTTACTGACTTTTACCTGTGTGTGTGTGTGTGTGTGTGTGTGTGTGTGTGTGTGTGTATATATATATATATATATATATATAGTCTTTTTAATCTGTTTTGACATTTAACATTGTCACGTTATCGATGGGAAAATTCATTTTTAGACAATATGATTAGCCTGAGCGGCTAGGAGACACAGAGAGTAACAAGCGGTAGAAAATGGATCGACCCCGAAGGAAATAAGCGGTAGAAAATGGATGGATAGAAAGGAAAGATTTAAAAAAAATCAAATACATTTTTTTTATTTAATTACTTGGGACTTCCCGTGGGCCGGATTTTGGATGCTGGGGGGCCGGATTCGGCCCGCGGGCCGTAGTTTGGGGACCCCTGGTCTAAATATTAACTATTCTTTATATTCCAATAGGAACTTACTGTATATTCAATGAGGTCCTCAGGAAAAAAACATGTCACATCAAATTTCCTCTTTTTATTATTGTGAACATCTATAAACAAATGAGGGACAAATAAATCAAGAAGGAGGTTTAAGGGCTTCTCTCATTTTAAGAATTCAGTTCTTTCCACAAGTCCAATGCATGTGTGTGTAGTCACAGTCCATTAGTATGTCGTCTTTTCTCCTCCTCTTGATTTACGATCATGTGGTTGTCGACGTGGTCTTTGGTGTAGTGTCAGTCTGCTACAATGCAGAGCAAGCTTTGTGCCATTCCACAAACTCGTCTATAAGCACCGGCCCTGTCAATCAAACAAGGTGCGGTGTTCAGCGACAAGAAGGTAAGGTGTGTCTCAAATATTTAAAGTACTGATAGTTACAGAAGGAGACATCGCTGTAGGGGTATGACGACATTTAGTATTGCAAGGCTGAGTTTACACATGCGTCCATGCAATGGCTGACATTTTTGTTTTAAAAATATTAATAAATATGGCATCTTGATTTTGTTTTTTAACAAAATACAAAAAAAATGTAAATACTGAAGTTGCGCGATAGAGCTCGTTGCATCGCGATAATGCATGTTGATGACCAGTGTTGGGTTAGTTACTGAGTTAGAGTTACTAGTTACTTTATTTCAAAAGTAACTCAGTTACTTACACCAAAAAGTAATTCATTACTGTGAAAAGTAACTAGTTCTTTTTTTTCTTTTTCTTTTTTAAAGCTCCCATTAATGCCCTTTTAGCCTTCATTCCAGTACTGTTATTGCACTGGAAAGTAATACAATCTGTTGATCAACTTGAAATGCATATGCATCACTGAACTCAGAAAGCAATGTGGTCTACATTCAACACACAAAGACAAAGATATGTTTCAAAGGGCCAATTTATTTCAGGCCAGAGCAAATTGACAAAACTATTTTAAATAGCTGCAACATAATGGCACTTTAACTTTAAGTGGATAGGATCTTTGATCCAAGACACAACTTACATTTAACTAAAATGTTATTTTCTTTGTGCTCGACAAAAGAAAAGTATTGAGAATGTGTCCATGTTAAGAAACTCGACTTCTGGCTTCACCATGATGTCTTGTTAGTTGTTATGAGAGTAGCGTATGTGTGTGTGTGGCCCTTTAAGATATGACAGCATGTGAGGTGAGTGATGTCAGTGAGTGAGTAGGCGAGAGAGGTGAGGGAATAGCAACAGTGAGTGTGTGCAGGTGCTCTAGCTTGGTTGATGGCTGCGTCCAATAAAGTCACAAAGTTGCAACAAACCGCCGGCCTCGTCATTCACCCTCAGCTGTAAAGACCCACTTCCGGGTAAAGTGAAGGTTGTTAGCCCCGAAGTACATAGGCTCTGGAGGAACGTCTCCCCTGCGCCCCTCAACTACGGTCCACAGTGCAAACCACTTTTAAATCAGTAATCATCGCCTTCGTGGCGGCAAATAAAGTACATTATCATTCCAGGAGGAGGAGGAATGGCAGAACATGCTACATGACACATGGTAGGAGGATATGCCAGCTGCAAGCTAGAGCTCTTGAATGTAAACAAAGCTGGACGAATCTATACCAAACAGTATAGTATCAGGTCGAAATATTTGACTATCAAACAACCTTTTGTCGTTTATTGTTTACAAACTCGGGTAATAGATCCCTGGACAAAAGAAGGCTTTGAGGGCAAAAAACAACAGATTGAAATCAGAGTCCTTTTGAAGAGTAATTGATAGTGTTTGTCCAATTATAATTGCCATCAAAAATTTAATTTTTTAATGATCTTTGAAATGTGAATAATCAGTATGACCAATACTGCCCCTGTACCTACTTGGCGTTGGATCCATGCCCAAAACTAGTGTAAAGTAGCCAAAACAGAAGAATCAGTGTCGATAGAACCAGATATTACCAGAATAATAGTTTTGAGAAAGTACAACCGTAAATGACATGTGACCTACTCTATTTGTCAACAGCTAAATTAGACGCCTTTGAAACACATTTTGAAATGGTTTTATTATCATTTATATACCAAATATAACAACAATGACATTTGTTGCAGACAATTATATTTGCAAACGGTAGTCGCGACATCATCACTCGTGTTTTTCCGGGAGGAAGTTGGTTAAATATTTCCTCTTATTCTTATTAAAAACATGAATACCTTGCTCATTTTGCAAAGTAGACCTTGTTTTTATGGCAGTACATCTGTGATTGGCCAGCATTTAAAGCGGAGACATGATGTCGGACATTTGGAGGGAGGATGGGATCTCAGCTTCTATAATAGTGTTAGCTTCCAGCTAGTTAGCTAACAAGAGTGAGACAAAGTTGTGTGAAAAATAACTTGAACTATCATTTTAGCCGAAGTCAGCCAGCTAAACTTTGTCTACATCAATTCAAGTACCTTTTAAAGCAGCGTCAATTTGCAATGACGTAAAAAAAGACACTAACAAACTCGAACCACATGTACATTTTATTAGTCATTTTAATTTAGTACCAGCTGAATGAGCAGCACAGTTACAGTATAAATAAATATTTATGAATGAATGAATTATCTTTGTTGTTAGTAAGAACATGCCTAAAATAACTTCATGCATTTAGAAGTCGATGGAAAAATTAAAGCCATTAAATATGTGTACGCTTTATTATCTGATTAGTTGACTAATCGTTAAGATAATCGTTGACTAATCGACTATCAAAATAATCATTAGTTGCAGCCCTAATGTACATTAGGGCTGCAACTATCATCGTACAAAACCCGAAACCAGTTAAGTTAGCACGTTGTGTAAATGGTAAATAAAAACAGAATACAATGATTTGAAAATCCTTTTCAACCTATATTCAATTGAATAGACTGCAAAGACAAGATACTGAACGTTTGAACTGGAAAACTTTATTTTTTGCAAATATGTGGGTGTATTAGTGCCCAAGGCATGGGTAACTTACACATCTGTGAAGGCACCATTAATGCTGAAAGGTACATACAGGTTTTGGAGCAACATATGTTGCCATCCAAGCAGAGTCTTTTTCATGGACGCCCCTGCTTATTTCAGCAAGACAATGCCAAGCCACATTTTGCACGTGTTACAACAGCGTGGCTTCATAGTAAAAGACTGTGGGTACTAGACTGGCCTGCCTGTAGTCCAGATCTGTCTCCCATTGAAAACGTGTGGCGCATTATGAAGCCTAAAATACCACAAGGGAGACCCCGGACTGTTGAACAACTTAAGCTGTACATCAAGCAAGAATGGGAAAGAATTCCACCTGAAAAGCTTCAAAAATTGGTCTCCTCAGTTCCCAAACCTTTACTGAGTGTTGTTGATTGATTGAAACTTTTATTAGTAGATTGTACAGTATAGTACATATTCCGTACAATTGACCACTAAATGGTAACACCCGAATAAGTTTTTCAACTTGTTTAAGTCGGGGTCCACGTTAATCAATTCATGGTACAAGTATATACTATCAGCATAATACAGTCATCACACAAGTTAATCATCAGAGTATATACATTGAATTATTTACATTATTTACAATCCGGGGGGTGGGATGAGGTGGTGGTGGTGTGGGGGGGGGGGGGGGGGGGTTAGGTTTGGTTGATATCAGCATTACAGTTATCAACAATTATATCATCAGAGAAATGGACATTGAAACAGTGTAGGTCTGACTTGGTAGGATATGTACAGCGAGCAGTGAACATAGTGAGCTCAGAAAGCATAAGAACAAGTATATACATTTGATTATTTACAATCCAGTGAGGTGGAATGTGGAGGGGGGAGGTTGTTAGTCTAGGGTTGTAGTTGCCTGGAGGTGTTCTTTTAGTGCGGTTTTGAAGGAGGATACAGATGCACTTTATTTTACACCTGTTGGGCGTGCATTCCATTAAAAGGAAAGGCCATGTAAAAATGCCCCTGTGACAACTTTTTTGCAATGTGTTGCTGCCATTAGATTCTATGGTTAATGATTATTTGCAAAAAATAAATAAATATGTTTTTTAGTTTGAACATTAAATATCTTGTCTTTGCAGTCTATTCAATTGAATATAAGTTGAAAAGGATTTGCAAATCATTGTATTCTGTTTTTATTTGGCTGGAGGCGTGTCTTAATGAAATTAAACAATGGATGTCCGCTAACTTCTTGCAACTCAACGCCAAGAAAACGGAAATGCTGATTATCGGTCCTGCTAAACACCGACATTTATTTAATAATACCACCTTAACATTTGACAACCAAACAATTACACAAGGCGAATCAGTAAAGAATCTGGGTATTATCTTCGACCCAACTCTCTCGTTTGAGTCACACATTAAGAGTGTTACTAAAACGGCCTTCTTTCATCTCCGTAATATCGCTAAAATTCGTTCTATTTTATCCACTAGCGACGCTGAGATCATTATTCATGCGTTCGTTACGTCTCGTCTCGATTACTGTAACGTATTATTTTCGGGTCTCCCTATGTCTAGCATTAAAAAATTACAGTTGGTACAAAATGCGGCTGCTAGACTTTTGACAAGAACAAGAAAGTTTGATCATATTACGCCTATACTGGCTCACCTGCACTGGCTTCCTGTGCACTTAAGATGTGACTTTAAGGTTTTACTACTTACGTATAAAATACTACACGGTCTAGCTCCGTCCTATCTTGTCGATTGCATTGTACCATATGTCCCGGCAAGAAATCTGCGTTCAAAGAACTCCGGCTTATTAGTGATTCCCAGAGCCCAAAAAAAGTCTGCGGGCTATAGAGCGTTTTCTATTCGGGCTCCAGTACTATGGAATGCCCTCCCGGTAACAATTAGAGATGCTACCTCAGTAGAAGCATTTAAGTCCCATCTTAAAACTCATTTGTATACTCTAGCCTTTAAATAGCCCCCCTGTTAGACCAGTTGATCTGCCGTTTCTTTTCTTTTCTCCTCTGCTCCCCTTTTCCTTGAGGGGGGGGCACAGGTCCGGTGGCCATGGATGAAGTGCTGGCTGTCCAGAGTCGGGACCCGGGGTGGACCGCTCGCCTGTGCATCGGCAGGGAACATCTCTGCGCTGCTGACCCGTCTCCGCTCGGGATGGTGTCCTGCTGGCCCCACTATGGACTGGACTCTTACTATTATGTTGGATCCACTATGGACTGGACTCTCACAATATTATGTCAGACCCACTCGACATCCATTGCTTTCGGTCTCCCCTAGAGGGGGGGGGTTACCCACATATGCGGTCCTCTCCAAGGTTTCTCATAGTCATTCACATCGACGTCCCACTGGGGTGAGTTTTTCCTTGCCCGTATGTGGGCTTTGTACCGAGGATGTCGTTGTGGCTTGTGCAGCCCTTTGAGACACTTGTGATTTAGGGCTATATAAATAAAGATTGATTGATTGATTGATTTACCATTTACACAACGTGCCAACTTCACTGGTTTTGGGTTTTGTACTTTAGAGTAGTCAGTGTACTGCTTACCCACAGAATGAGTCGAAATAATTGTGTCTTGCATACAGTCGAAGGTGGTGGTGGTAGTGTTATGGTCTGGGGCTACATGAGTGCTGTCGGCACTGGGGAGCTGCAGTTCATTAAGGGAAAAAAATTAACTTGGGACATTCTAAAGCAGATACTTGGCCAAAAAGAAGTAGTCCAAACACACCTCCAAGATGACCAGTGTCTTGCAGATAAAAAAAAATGTTTCTCAGTTCAAACATTAAATATCGTGTCTTTGCAGTCTATTCAATTGAATATACCGTATTTTCCGCACTATAAGGCGCACCTAAAAACCACAAATTTTCTCAAAAGCTGACAGTGCGCCTTATAACCCGGTGCGCTTTATATATGGATTAATATTAAGATTCATTTTCATAAAGTTTCGGTCTCGCAACTATGGTAAACAGCCGCCATCTTTTTTCCCCGTAGAAGAGGAAGTGCTTCTTCTTCTACGCAAGCAACCGCCAAGGTAAGCACCCGCCCCCATAGAACAGGAAGCGCTTCTTCTTCTACTGTAAGCAACCACCCGCCCACGTAGAAGAAGAAGAAGCGCGCGAATATTACGTTTCATTTCCTTTGTGTGTTTACATCTGTAAAGACCACAAAATGGCTCCTACTAAGCGACAGGGATCCGGTTCATGAAAAGACGCAATCTCTCCATCCGCACACGGATTACTATTTCACAGCAACTGCCTAAAGACTTTCAAGAAAAGCTGGCTACTTTCCGTGCATATTGTAAAAACAAGATAGCTGAAAAAAAGATCCGGCCAGAGAACATTATCAACATGGACAAGGTTCCACTGACTTTTGATATTCCTGTGAACCGCACTGTGGATACAACGGGAGCACGTACGGTGAATATTCGCACCACAGGGAATGAGAAGTCATCCTTCACTGTGGTTCTAGCTTGCCATGCTAATGGCCAGAAACTTCCACCCATGGTGATATTCAAAAGGAAGACCTTGCCAAAAGAGACCTTTCCAGCCGGCGTCATCATAAAAGCTAACTCGAAGGGCTGGATGAAGAAAAGATGAGCGAGTGGTTAAGGTAAGTTTACGCGAAGAGGCCGGGTGGCTTTTTTCACGCAGCTCCGTCCATGTTGATATACGACTCCGTGCGCGCCCACATCACGCTGGTTTTTAATATATTATTAAAGTTTGACTGACCTATCTGACTGTTTTTTTGACATTCCTTTAGCGCAGTTAGATGATGCTTATAACACGGGGCGTCTTATAGGTGGACAAAGTTTTGAAATATGCCGTTCATTGAAGGCGCGGCTTATAACCCAGGGCGCCTTATGGTGCGGAAAATACGGTAAGTTAAAAAGGATTTGCAAATCATTGTATTCTGTTTTTATTTACTATTTACACAATGTGCCAACTTCACTGGTTTTGGGTTTTGTATATTCAAGTCAATAAATACTTTGCCACTTTTATTTTACTGCTCCTTTTTAAGTCATTCATTTGTGGTCGTTTGTATTTTTGTTCCACAAATGAAAGACAACTTAAAAAACTTTTAATCCCAATTAATGAAATTCCTTTTGGAATCATGCAGAATTAGCAAAACTTACAAGCTCCGTCTTCGTCGTAGTTGGTCAGGTCAGTACGGATTGTCCTGCTGAACTCCAACACGTTGTACCACTGGTCCTTGTTCACACCCTTGTACTTGGACTGCTGCGGGACACATTTCAAACCCTTTTCTGGTCATGACTAAACAAACCCCTTCCTCCGTCCCCTCACACTTACTTCTAGGAACTGGACGAAGACTGGGAGGAGAGGCCAAGATCTGCCTAGCAACAAGGCCAGCATGGATTTAGCTGTGTCCATGTCCAGGTTCCTCTGGTCTTTATCCTGATGGTGCCACACACGAACACGCATTGGAAAGAACGGTGAGCAGATTTTAAACACTTGGCGACACAAAACAAGACAAGGTAGAAGTCAACTCACCCTGGCAAAGTCAAAAGAATATCTGTAGATGTTTTTAAAAAGGCCAGAGTCATTGAGCTCACCACGCAGGTCATCCAGTTTGCTTTGTAACCTCTGTGTGCAGTCACACCTGCAGACAGGGGCACGTTACAGTACTACAAGCATGTGAAAAAAAAAGTTTTAAATCGGTTTTTTTTTTAACTTCAATAATTTGGAGTGCATGAGAAAGTGGAGAGGAAAACATAGCTCCCTTTAAACACATGATCATTTATTAACTAGTATATCCTAACTATTTGTGTATTTATAAATTAGAAATAAATATACATTATGGGTAGGTATGTCACGGTATGAACATTTCTTATCACGGTTATTTTAACGCTGTAATTTTAAATGTGCTCAATTTTCAAAAACTACTTCTACTAAAATCCTTTAACCAAGTTTTATTTAAAAAACAAACAAACAAAAAAACACAAACACCACATTCAAAATGTATGTATGGACTAGGGATGTCCCGATCCAGGTTTTTGCACTTCCGATCCGATACCGATAGTTTTTGCACTTCCGATCCGATACCGATACTGACCGATAATGGCCTATCCGAGCATGTATTAAAGTTATTTAGCCTACTTAGTTGTCAGAATCATGTTGAAAAGGGTTTTAGTACTCTTGATAACAACTAGCCAGCTGAATTAGGGGAGTTTGAATAATACACAATGGTTGGTAACAAGAAACTGACCTGTTTATTCAAGGATAAACACAAAATAGACAAAATTATACATGACAAACAGAAATGGCATCATTGAAACTAGGGCTGGGCGATATGGCCTTTTTTTAATATTGCGATATTTTAAGGCCATATTGCGATACACGATATATATCTCGATATTTTGCCTTAGCCTTGAATGAACAGTTGATGCATATAATCACAGCAGTATGATGATTCTATGTGTTTTGATTGATTGATTGAGACTTTTATTAGTAGGTTGCACAGTGAAGTACATATTCCGTACAATTGACCACTAAATGGTAACACCCGAATAAGTTTTTCAACTTGTTTAAGTCGGGGTCCACTTAAATTGATTCATGATACAGATATATACTATCAGATATATACTATCATCATAATACAGTCATCAAACAAGATAATCACATTGAATTATTTACATTATTTATAATCCAGGGTGTGGAGGGGGGCGCCGGATGTAAGTGTCAAAAAGACAACTAAAAGAGTTTGATATGAGAATAAATCTAAAGTTAAAATATAGGGTAGAAATGCACCCATTTGCAGGAAATGTAGTCTTGATTTTCAAAATTTTCTTTCAAGTCTTGCATGTCTACATTAAAGCATTCTTCTTCATACTGCATTAATATATGCTACTTTTAAACTTTCATGCAGAGAGGGAAATCACAACTAAAAAAAAATCACTATTTTTTTCATACGGTGTTGACGTGGAAATGTTTGCCTCGGCGATGGTGTGGACATGTGGCACCGAATGGAGATAAGCGTCTCGACAGACCTTACAATATTTGAACAATGATGACGAAAACTGTTTTCTCTGTCGTGTCCGTGTGTCGAAAATTGTTATGCGCTTATTTTTTTTATTTGATTTTGTGCGTGGCATAGATTTGCCGTGCGCTGAAGACGCTTGAGCAGGCGCGCACCTTAGCGGCTGCGCTTGCATCACAGCTAACGTTAGCCATGCTGCTACCTCGCTCTCTGCTGGGAGAGGGCGTATACGTATATGACGTATGACGTGACAGTATGTGACGTGTGTAAGAAGGTGCGCTCGCTGTCTGTAAGAGGGAGACACAGGAAAGAGTGAGAAGATCCTGTCGTGTAATGCCAGCAGCTAAAAGCAACTGCGTTAGAATCCACAGACATGTGGGTGTGCTGGAAAATGCGGAACGGAGCTTAGGGAACAGCAGAAAAGTGGAATGTATTATTTAAATCGGTGCGTTGGAAAACACGGACCGGAGTTTTTTTTAAACTGGATCTGGATCGGCATTTTCCCATGCCTTGCCAATACGCATTTTTTTGCGAATATCGGCGGCCCATCCGATCCAAATATCGGATCGGGACATCCCTAGTATGTACGTCAGGTACAAAACCCAAAACCAGTGAAGTTGTTACGTTGTGTAAATGGCAAATAAAAACAGAATACAATGATTTGCAAATCCTTTTCAACTTATATTCAATTGAATAGACTGCAAAGAGGGCAGCACGGTGACAGAAGGGTTAGTGCGTCTGCCTCACAATACGAAGGTCCTGAGTAGTCGTGAGTTCAATCCCGGCCTCGGGATCTTTCTGTGTGGAGTTTGCATGTCCTCCCCGTGACTGCGTGGGTTCCCTCCGGGTACTCCGGCTTCCTCCCACCTCCAAAGACATGCACCTGGGGATAGGTTGATTGGCAACACTAAATCGGCCCTAGTGTGTGAATGTGAGTGTGAATGTTGTCTGTCTATCTGTGTTGGCCCTGTGATGAAGTGGCGACTTGTCCAGGGTGTACCCCGCCTTCCGCCCGATTGTAGCTGAGATAGGCTCCAGCGCCCCCCGTGACCCCGAAGGGAATAAGCGGTAGAAGATGGATGGATGGATGGATAGACTGCAAAGACAAGATACTTATGTTCGAACTGAGAAACTTATTTTTTTGCAAATAATCATTAACTTAGAATTTAATGACAGCAACACATTGCAAAAAAGTTGTCACAGGGGCATTTTTACCACTGTGTTACATGGCCTTTCCTTTTAACAACACTTAGTAAACGTTTGGGAACTGAGGAGACCATTTTTTTTAAGCTTTTCAGGTGGAATTCTTTCCCATTCTTGTTTGATGTACAGCTTAAGTTGTTCAGCAGTCCGGGGTCTCCGTTGTGGTATTTTACGATTCGTGATGCACCACACATTTTCAATGGGATACAGGTCTGGACTACAGGCAGGCCAGTCTAGTACCCGCACTCTTTTACTATGAAGCCACGCTGTTGTAACACGTGGCTTGGCATTGTCTTGCTGGAATAAGCAACATATGTTGCTCCAAAACCTGTATGTACCTTTCAGCATTAATGGTGCCTTCACAGATGTGTAAGTTACCCATGCCTTGGGCACTAATACACCCCCATACCATCCAGATGCTGGCTTTGAACTTTGCGCCTATAACAATCCGGATGGTTCTTTTCCTCTTTGGTCCGGAGGACACGACGTCCACAGTTTCCAAAAACAATTTGAAATGTGGACTCGTCAGACCACAGAACACTTTTACACTTTGCATCAGTCCATCTTAGATGAGCTTGCGCCCAGCAAAGCCGGCAGCGTTTCTGGGTGTTGTTGATAAATGTCTTTCGCTTTGCATAGTAGTTTTAACTTGCACTTACAGATGGAGCGACCAACTGTAGTTACTGACAGTGGGTTTCTGAAGTGTTCCTGAACCCACGTCGTGATATCCTTTACACACTGATGTCGCTTTTTGATGCAGCACCGCCTGAGGGATCGGAGGTCCGTAATATCATCGCTTACGTGCAATGATTTCTCCAGATTCTCTGGACTTTGTGATGATATGACTGACCGTAAATGGTGAAATCCCTAAATTCCTTGCAATAGCTCGTTGAGAAATGTTGTTCTTAAACTGTTCAACAATTTTCTCACGCATTTGTTCACAAAGTGGTGACCCTCGCCCCATCCTTGTTTGTGAATGACTGAGCATTTCATGGAAGCTGCTTTTATACCCACTCATGGCACACACCTGTTCCCAATTAGCCTGTTCACCTGTGGAATGTTCCAAATAAGTGTTTGATGAGCATTCCTCAACTTGCTCAGTCTTTTTTGCCACTTGCGCCAGCTTTTTTGAAACATGTTCCGAATGAGCTAATATTTGCAAAAAATAAAAGTTTTCCAGTTCGAACATTAAATATCTTGTCTTTGCAGTCTATTCAATTGAATATAGGTTGAAAAGGATTTGCAAATCGATGTATTTTGTTTTTATTTACCATTTACACAAAGTGCCAACTTCACTGGTTTTGGGGTTTGTAGAAAGTTGAATGTGCATATGAAAGCAACACAAGCATTATAAACAAAGTAATATGGCAGAAACAAAATAACATTAATAAATACAAATAAATGTTCAAATTGTGCAAGATGGTACCTTATGGACTTAAGACGTAACTGCACTTTTTGTCCATATAGATAAATATAGTGTTCATATATGAGGTTTACACATAGGACTGCACGATTATGGGCAAAATAAGATTATTTTTATCAATATTGAAATCAGGATTATTCATTGTTTGGTAAAACAGTGTTGGTGTGTGAACGCGACGTCATCATGTAATTTGTAATATCTAATCAAATTGCTCTAGATAAAGTTATCTATATATTTAAAGACAAATATTTGTGTTTTTGTTCATTATCAGTATGTCAGATTTCTTTTTATTACATGATGCCTTTATCTCTATTTTTACATTTTCTGCCAAGCGGCAGTTCAGATTACCCACCCTTTTTGGATTCACTCGAGGGAGTACTGGAGAGTGCACCCCCGGGTGATTCCCTCGTTCTACTGGGGGACTTCAACGCTCATGTTGGCAGCGACAGTGAAACCTGGAGAGGCGTGATTGGGAAGAATGGCCGCCCGGATCTGAACCCGAGTGGTGTTTTGTTATTGGACTTTTGTGCTCATCACAGATTGTCAATAACAAACACCATGTTCAAACATAAGGGTGTCCATATGTGCACTTGGCACCAGGACACCCTAGGCCGCAGTTCCATGATCGACTTTGTAGTTGTGTCATCGGATTTGCGGTCTCATGTTTTGGACACTCGGGTGAAGAGAGGGGCGGAGCTTTCTACCGATCACCACCTGGTGGTGAGTTGGCTGCGATGGTGGGGGAGGATGCCGGACAGACCTGGCAGGCCCAAACGCATTGTGAGGGTTTGCTGGGAACGTCTAGCAGAGTCTCCTGTCAGAGAGAGTTTCAATTCCCACCTCCGGAAGAACTTTGAACATGTCACGAGGGAGGTGCTGGACATTGAGTCCGAGTGGACGATGTTCCGTGCCTCTATTGTCGAGGCGGCCGATTGGAGCTGTGGCCGCAAGGTGGTTGGTGCTTGTCGTGGCGGTAATCCTAGAAGCGGTAAGGGATGCCGTCAAGCTGAAGAAAGAGTCCTATCGGGCTCTTTTGGCTCATAGGACTCCGGAGGCAGCGGACAGGTACCGACAGGCCAAGCGGTGTGCGGCTTCAGCGGTTGCGGAGGCAAAGACACGGACATGGGAGGAGTTCGAGGAAGTCATGGAAAACGACTTCCGGACGGCTTCGAAGCGATTCTGGACCACCATCCGCCGCCTCAGGAAGGGGAAGCAGTGCACTATCAACACCGTGTATGGTGAGGATGGTGTTCTGCTGACCTCGACTGCGGATGTTGTGGATCGGTGGAGAGAATACTTCGAAGACCTCCTCAATCCCACCAACACGTCTTCCTATGAGGAAGCAGTGCCTGGGGAATCTGTGGTGGACTCTTCTATTTCTGGGGCTGAGGTTGCCGAGGTAGTTAAAAAGCTCCTCGGTGGCAGGGCCCCGGGGGTGGATGAGATCCGCCCGGAGTTCCTTAAGGCTCTGGATGCTGTGGGGCTGTCTTGGTTGACAAGACTCTGCAGCATCGCGTGGACATCGGGGGCGGTACCTCTGGATTGGCAGACCGGGGTGGTGGTTCCTCTCTTTAAGAAGGGGAACCGGTAAGGTCTATTCAGGTGTACTGGAGTGGAGGCTACGCCAGATAGTCGAACCTCGGATTCAGTAGGAACAGTGTGGTTTTCGTCCTGGTCGTGGAACTGTGGACCAGCTCTATACTCTCGGCAGGGTCCTTGAGAGTGCATGGGAGTTTGCCCAACCAGTCTACATGTGCTTTGTGGACTTGGAGAAGGCATTCGACCGTGTCCCTCGGGAAGTCCTGTGGGGAGTGCTCAGAGAGTATGGGGTATCGTACTGTCTGATTTTGGCGGTCCGTTCCCTGTATGATCAGTGTCAGAGCTTGGTCCGCAGTAAGTCGGACACGTTTACAGTGAGGGTTGGACTCCGCCAAGGCTGCCCTTTGTCACCGATTCCGTTCATAACTTTTATGGACAGAATTTCTAGGCACAGTCAAGGCGTTGAGGGGATCCGGTTTGGTGGCTGCAGGATTAGGTCTCTGCTTTTTGCAGATGATGTGGTCCTGATGGCTTCATCTGGCCAGGATCTTCAGCTCTCGCTGGATCGGTTCGCAGCCGAGTGTGAAGCGACTGGGATGAGAATCAGCACCTCCAAGTCCATGGTTCTCGCCCGGAAAAGGGTGGAGTGCCATCTCCGGGTTGGGAAGGAGACCCTGCCCCAAGTGGAGGAGTTCAAGTACCTCGGAGTCTTGTTCACGAGTGAGGGAAGAGTGGATCGTGAGATCGACAGGCGGATCGGTGCGGCATCTTCAGTAATGCGGACGCTGTATCGATCCGTTGTGGTGAAGAAGGAGCTGAGCCGGAAGGCAAAGCTCTCAATTTACCGGTCGATCTACGTTCCCATCCTCACCTATGGTCATGAGCTTTGGGTTATGACCGAAAGGACAAGATCACAGGTACAAGCGGCCGAAATGAGTTTCCTCCGCCGGGTGGCAGGGCTCTCCCTTAGAGATAAGGTGAGAAGCTCTGTCATCCGGGGGGAGCTCAAAGTAAAGCCGCTGCTCCTCCACATCGAGAGGAGCCAGATGAGGTGGTTCGGGCATCTGGTCAGGATGCCACCCGAACGCCTCCCTTGGGAGGTGTTTAGGGCACGTCTTACCGGTAGGAGGCCACGGCGAAGACCCAGGACACGTTGGGAAGACTATGTCTCCCGGCTGGCCTGGGAACGCCTTGGGATCCCCCGGGAGGAGCTGGACGAAGTGGCTTGGGAGAGGGAAGTCTGGGCTTCCCTGCTTAGGCTGCTGCCCCCGCGACCCGACCTCGGATAAGCGGAAGAAGATGGATGGAATGAAAAAAAAAAGTAATGTAAAAAACATGGTGTTTACTTTTTGATATCAATATAAAACACAAAGCAGTTTGGCTAATGAAGATGAAGTCAAACAAGCTTTGTTCTTCAACAACAACCATGTACTTCAGTGCAACAGTTTGGCCAACAAAAATAAAGAGTGCTACCTCTCACATCTAACACACAATCTTTGTGCCTCACGGACAACTCAGCCTGCGTTCAATTCGATGAAATGACAAAACATTTGAGCTAGTATTGATGTTATTGGAACACTAACAAAGTTAGCAGTTAAATTAAAGGAGGAGTGAGCGTCCCAGTAAACAAACTACAGACTTTATAAACAAGTTGTGGACGACGTTCATGACACATCGCCGGCTGCATGTCTGTCCCAGCAGTTGACGGACGGACGCTAGCTGCACGTTCAAAATGAAACTGCAACATCAAATATTGTTCTCCTCCAACAGCATTGCGCTCTTAGTCTCACACCGACACTCCACGGAAGTAGAAGCGATTGAAATGAAGTAAAACGAAGCGATCAGCTCAGTTTATTTAGAGGGAACATTTTCAGACATTTTCAGGAAGTAAGCGGTGTTGCCTAAAATGCATTAATAAGTGCCGCTTTTTTGGTTATTAAAAATTTAAACGGTATTATTAACCGTCTGGAATTTTACCGCGGTTTATCATTATACCGTTTACCGTTACATCCCTAGTTATGGGTGCTTAAAAAAATTAATTCACATCCAAATGGTGATTTTTATTTATTCTGATTCTAAATCAATTCGCAACTTTCAAAAAAATCTATAAAAAAAAAAAAAAGTTGTATACAAATGTTTCCTGAATCTATTATTATTTATTCCAAATTGAAATACTATACATTAATAAAAAAAGACAAAAGGCCTTATTGATGCACATTATATTTCCAGGCTTTCGCGGGCCTCATTAAAAAAATGTGGCAGGCCAGATGTTGCCACAGCCATGATACCTGTGTTAAAGCGCATTTTTATAAAAATACAGGGCCACGTGTCAAGGGCTGTGGCAAAATCTTGTCTGCCACATATATATAGGAGTACATTATTGGGGTTTTTTCATTCATCATTCTTGGACTGTAACCCAGTCCTGTGATTCTCAAACTCTGGTATGTGTTGTACCACTAGTGGCTCATCTTGTGGTATGCCAAATAATCACTTGATTAAAGTACAGTGTTATATTTTCCTTTGTGTTACTGTTCAAACTGTATGTAATGTTACAGTGCCCAAAAATATTAAACATACTCGTTGAATACAACCTCTACCTTGTTTTCAATGACTAGTTAGGCCTACTACGCTACTGCATTTTAATGTTTGTCATTATGGTGGTACTTGGAGAGCCAAGTGTTTTCTGAGGTGGTACTTTGTGGAAAAAGTTTGAGAAACACTGGTCTAGTTGACAGCGGGGACCTACCGTATTACAGAACACGACAGAAGCAATATTGTAATAGCAATAAGGAGCTAACTACTCAGTTAGCATTAATAGCGCTAATAGGTTAATTGCAATGTGCTTGAATTTCGCAACCGACAGAGGTAGGTGAAGATGATAGCTGGAGACAATTTTATTACAAATACAGGTTTTGCCATTTTATAGAGTAACTATATCATCAAAAGATTGCCTACAGCCACAGCTGGTAATGCCGATGTTTTTTGGCTTGTTTTTTTTTCTACATCATATTTTGTACCCAGCGACTATGAGATTCTACAGTTAACTGAATAAAGCAGTGGTTGTTAACCTTGTTGGAGGTACCGAACCCCACCAGTTTCATATGCACATTCCCTTTAGTGAAAAATAAAAAAATTTATTTTTTTTTTTTTCAAATTTAAGACAAAGTTATATGTTTTTTTTTACTAGTGCACAAAATGAACCGTGCATGAACATCAACTTGTTCAAAGAACAAAACCAACACAGTGCATGAACTCACAACAAATTACACACTTGCAAATCAGATGGAAAATTAGAGGGAACATTGTTTGGGGGTATCCATAATACTTAGACTTCTTTTTTATTGTCATTCAAATTTTAACTTTACAGTACGCCGAAAGGGAGAAGTTTTTATTTACACGATTGATTGATTGAATGCAACTTTTATTAGTAGATTGCACAGTACAGTACATATTCCGTACAATTGACCATTAAATGGTAACACCTCAATACGTTTTTCAACTTGTTTAATTAAGTCGGGTCCACGTTAATCAATTCATGAGTCTGGTGTGTCTTGACCGCTGCGGCGGAGGCTCTGCCGAACCCCTGAGGCCGACCTACCGAACCCTTAGGGTTCGACCGAACCCAGGTTAAGAACCACTGGAATAGAGGCATTAGTTAATTACTTACAGTATAGTATGATTTATCATTTAGTTTTTTTTGTTAATTGCGTTCCTTGTGTTGCAACGCCATGTATGCTGTGTTTATGCTTTGCGTTTTTCAATGTTTCTATGGCGACGGTATCAATGGTTGGTTTCACTTAGGCCATGGTGTGGCTGATAGACCAAATCACTCGGAACCCCCAAAATGAAAAGTAGTCATCTTACTGTAAGGACGTCATTCCTCTGAGCCACTCGTCTTTGGTAAAGAAGCCCATGTTGACTGCTTCCAGATGCCAGGCTAACACCAGCATAATGATCTGCAACATGGAAGGCAACGCGTTTCATGTCGGATGCTTAGTTCACCAGCACATCAGAGCGGACTCACGTTCTCAGGAGCCACGCAAAGGTCTTCACAGAACTTCTCCATGGCTTCGGGGCCGAGCACCTCGTCTCGGCCCGCGTACTCGTAGAACCAAGCCAGGCACTTTCTGCCAGAGAAGGGCTTGTCTGTGCTGAAAGGCTTTGACGTGCAAATAGGAGGTCGGGTGAAGCTAAAGTGTAAAGAACACATCATCACCAACAACGCTCTTGAATCTGTGGTGAAATCCAAGAGCTAGAAAGATTTTGACTATCCATCATATGTTTGTTTTTTTGGCAACTTAAGCAATAACAGTTAGTTAATTTTTGTTGAAATGAGCAGGAAAGATACGTGAGCGTTTGTTTACCTTGTGATTTTACACTTGAGCTGATGATCCTCTGGATCAGGCAGCTTTCTTTTCTTCTTCACAGGCATCACAAGACCTTCAATGGGCTTCACGGCGAGCTGGGCTACATGTACATACAGTGGTGTGCAACATTATTACAACACTTGCCATGAACTGGAAAACAAAGTCTTATTTCAATTAAAAGAGCCCAATAAAACCATAGATTCTTTCATAATGGAACCTTCAACCATACTGATATTGCGTAATGAGTGTTCCAGAGACACCTGCATGAATAACTTTATCAATGTCTTGGGAACATGTTTTGCATTTCCAAAATGCAGTAACAGTCAAAATTCCCTTTTTGTTCATTACAACTGACTTTTGAGAGTGTGGAATGACATGGAGGTTGGAAATACATCAACACAATGGCAGAAAAATGCGCTGCTTTGAATGTTTTCAAAAGGCGTCCCACTAAATGAGAGTAAAATGTAAAAAAGACTGGAATGATAAATTTGTTAGGGAAATATTGTCAATACCTTTGCCTTGACCTTTCAAAAAGGTGTAAAAGTGAAAATCAAGCTCTGAAAATAAATAAAACACCAGTTTCTTAATGTTAGACAAGTGTTCTAATATTTCTGCACACCACTGTACACACCCAGGCAGAGAGAGGTGCCTTAACATTCAATTCTGACCTTTACAAAGATAATAATGCAAGTTTTGATGTATTCCTTTAACAATGTTTATAGTGTAATGCAATTATTATGGTTGAAGTTTTCACTATGTCAGAGATACTTGTAAGGTTTTGCCACCCTTTTAGGATCAATTATCCAGGATGCAGGTCTTACTTATGTACTTGTGGCAGCCTTTATCATTCAGATCTTCTCGATTACAATTGGATGGAGGGTCCCAAATCTGTGGCAAGACTTCAAATTGCAATGGCAAGCAAAAACTTATAAAAATATTTTAAAAAGCCCACATACAAAACTTTCTACAACTTCTTGTCGTAGATTCTGTCAGAGCTGGCAGATGTTTCCTGTGAGAAGACAAAAGAGTTGCACGATGCATTATTTGTTTTGTGTCATTTTGTTTTTTTGGATTAACACCAATACAATTAGAAAATGCAGGTTCAAGATTCGAGGTTTAATAGAGGTCGTTAAACACTAAT
This sequence comes from Nerophis lumbriciformis, assembly GCF_033978685.3. Classification (NCBI taxonomy): domain Eukaryota; kingdom Metazoa; phylum Chordata; class Actinopteri; order Syngnathiformes; family Syngnathidae; genus Nerophis; species Nerophis lumbriciformis. The sequence goes on from NC_084557.2 coordinate 40,952,873, forward strand.
GATACTTCAAATGCCATTATTAAAAAACACACATTAGAAGATTGCCTACAGCCACAGTTTTTTTTTTTTAGACCCAGCGTTATTAGCTTTTTGTTTTTGGGGACTATATACAGTCGCGATCAAAAGTTTACATACACTTGTAAAGAACATAATGGCTGTCTTGAGTTTCCAATAATTTCTACAACTCTTTTTTGTGATAGAGTGATTGGAGCACATACTTGTTGGTCACAAAAAACATTCATAAAGTTTGGTTCTTTTATGAATTTAATTTAATCTACTAAAAATGTGACCAAATCTGCTGGGTCAAAAGTATGCATACAGCAATGTTAATATTTGGTTACATGTCCCTTGGCAAGTTTCACTGCAATAAGGCACTTTTGGTAGCCATCCACAAGCTTCTGGCAAGCTTCTGGTTGAATTTTTGACCACTCCTCTTGACAAAATTGGTGCAGTTCAGCTAAATGTGTTGGTTTTCTGACATGGACTTGTTTCTTCAGCATTGTCCACACGTTTAAGTCAGGACTTCGGGAAGGCCATTGTAAAACCTTAATTCTAGCCTGATTTAGCCATTCCTTTATCACTTTTGTTAAAGTTAAAGTACCAATGATTGTCACACACACTAGGTGTGGTGAAATTTGTCCTCTGCATTTGACCCATCCCCTTGTTCACCCCCTGGGAGGTGAGGGGAGCAGTGGGCAGCAGCGGTGCCGCGCCCGGGAATCATTTTTGGTGATTTAACCCCCGATTCCAACCCTTGATGCTGAGTGCCAAACAGGGAGGTAATGGGTCCCATTTTTATAGTCTTTGGTATGACTCGGCCGGGGTTTGAACTCACAGCCTACCGATCTCAGGGCGGACACTCTAACCACTAGGCCACTGAGTAGGTTTTGCTGGGTATTGTGGCCAAACAGCTCAATTTTTGTTTCATCTGACATCACATGCACAAAGATAAGACCTTCTGGAGGAAAGTACTGTGGTCAGATGAAACAATAATTGAGCTGTTTGGCCACAATACCCAGCAATATGTTTGGAGGAGAAAAGGTGTACCTTACGACGTGTTTGTGAATCACTTGAACAAAGCTGCTAAAATGATTGATATTGAAACAGTCTGTGAGAGTAGTCTGAGAGTTGTGTGATTGAGAGTTTAAAGAAGTCAAACTAAAGTTTTACTAAAGGGACACACAAAGACCAAGAATGTGGCTCAAAAGGGCACATGATTTTGCAACGCATTTTTTTCTGGAGGTAGGTTTTGTTTACATGGCTGTACTGTACCCGCGGTAATGTGAGAGAGAGCAACAGACTGGATTCAAATGGATCATACATATAAAAAAAAAAAAAGGGACCGCACCGAGCCAAACTGTATATTCCAAAGGCTTGCTACCTCAAAAAAATAAGTTAATTGGTGAGCACGTCCAAAGGACAAGATATTTGAGTAGGCTACCACCATTGTCAAAGCCAAACTTGTACAGTATGTATTTCATCAACAGAGCCAGTATTTATACCGGTAAATCATTTCAGAATACAAAGTCTGTTAGGCTCTTTTTCCTCCATTCAAATGGCACAGAATATACAGCTTTATACTCTTATTTATTCGAGAAGGAGTTAGGGTGCCCAGCTTAATTTTATACGCAGGTTTCCCCGAAAAAACAAGCCTATTATTACTTTTAAATACTTTGATCATTGTGCTACTGCATACCTGCCAACTTTTGAAATCAGAAAAACCTAGTAGCCAGGGTCCAAGGGCCGCAGGCCCCGGTAGGTCCAGGACAAAGTCCTGGTGGAGGGTTCAGGGCTTCGCCCCCCGACGCAAAATGATTATTAGCATTCAGACAGGTTAAAATGTTGCTAAAACCATCACTTTTCTATCAGTCACAGTGACTTTTCAAAACAAAAATATTACAGCAAAAATCATATGGGTTGATTGGCATGTTTATTCTGTAAGCTAACTTCAATAGTTTGAATTTATTTTGACAGTTAATGCCAGTTATCCTGTCAACCTTTCACAAGACTTCAATTTGTTAATTGAAAGTATAAACAGTATAAACACTTTTTACAGTAAACAAATGGTAAAACAGTACTAAACAATTCCATAAAAAAAAAAATTGGTGTCATTATTAACTTTCTGTCCAAGCTTGTATAATCTACTGCCTTGTTCAATTGTAAAAAATATTCTGTGCCTAAAATTCACATTTCTATCACAATTATCATACTGTAAACATGGTAAGCTAACTTCATTAAAATTAATAGTCCTGTCAATAGCATGGAATTACAATTCAAATGTAGTTTTTTTGTAAGCCTTTCAAAAGAATTCAAAATATGAAAAATTAATGAAAATTAATTTAAGCCATCAGACACTTGAAAAGTGGCACATCACATCTCTAATGTAATCATTTGAACTTTTCAACAGAAATAGCACTGCAAAAATTAAGGACATACTTCTGTATTTTGGTAGTTATGCTGTCAACATTTAACAAGATTTCTTCAACTTGGACTTGAAAGCATAAATAGTATAAACACTTTTAACAGTATGTCGTGCTGTGAAATACAGCCGACAGGATTGCGCACCAAACACGAAGCAAGGCCAAAGCGCATGCATGGTGCAGGAGAACAAAGGACTTCTTTCATTTAAGGTTTGTGATAAACCATCAAACTCATTCGTTAAAAGGACTCTATAGTAATATAAAGCGAATTTTTCTGGACATTATCATGCAAGAAAAGTTTATTTTTGGGACCGCGATCACCGCGTAATGATTTTTAAAGGTTGCATTACAAACATTTAACTGTCCCATGTGATCAGCCAGTGCGATTGGAAATCCATGCTCAATTATTGCCTCCGTAAATAAAACTTCGGCATTTATCACATCCAAAGAATCTGTTTGGGCGACGAAAAACGTTGAAAGTTTTCCACTTGTATCGCTAGCAACGGCATTAGACTTGTTTTTTTGTCCCAACGTGGTCTTTTACATCGCTAATTCCGCCGTGTCCGATCGAAACATCTTGTCTGCACAAGGTGCAATTCGCGTAGTTTTCACCCTTTTTTTTTTTTTAATTAATGAAAAACCGTATTTTTTATCACTGCAACCGTAACCCGGAATAGGTTGATGAAAACCGTACGAATTACGGGAAAACCGGAGTAGTTGGCAGGTATGCTACTGCACCAAAAATAATACTAATTCATTTTGTGCTTACCCAAGAATAAAAGTAAACAGACAACATCATTTTTACATTTTTCCGCCTGCAGCTATCTTGGCTAACACTAACATCCTACTGAATGCTACGTGTGTAACTGAATAAAATATGCTTTGATTACCAGTCTGAAAATGCAGTAAACACACCAACCAACATGTACCAGGTGAAGGCGTTAAAAGTCATGTTTGATCGTCTCACGGCTGCTATCCAGGTTACTGGCTGTCTGTCTATTAGCTTCATAACCTGACTTTCTTTAGCTTTGCTTTCATGCTTTTTTTTCCTGAAGCAATCATAACCATGATTGTGGCACCTAATGACGCCACACGATCGTTGTTAAAGGAAAAAAACCAAAATGTAAGCACTTTAAGAGTCTTGCATTCAGCTAGGTCAGGGGTCGGCAACCCGCGGCTCCGGAGCCGCATGCGGCTCTTTGATCACTCTGATGCGGCTCAGCAGCTTACTTGCTGAACCCCCCAATTTTCCCGTGAGACTTCCGGATTTCAGTGCCTCTCGCAGAAAACTCCCGGGATTAATATTCACCGATTTTCACCCTTAAAGCTATAATAAGGGCGTGCCGTGATGGTACAACATTTGACGCCCTCTACAATCTGTATTGACAGCGTGCCAGTCCAACACTTGTTATACATTGTACATCTTCTGCTTACAAACGTACGTGACAGCAATGCATACTTGGTCAACAGCCACACAGGTTACACTGACGGTGATCATATAAAACAACTTTAACACTCTTACTAATAATGCGCCACACTTTGAACCAAAACCAAACAAGAATGACAAACACATTTCGGGAGAACATCTGCACCTTAACACAACAGAACAAACACCCAGAATCCCATGCAGCCCTGACTCTTCCGGGCTACATTATACACCCCTGCTACCACCAAACCCCACCCCAAGCCTGCTCCCTCACACATCAACCCCCCCTCCCCCCCTCTGTGCGTCGGTTGAGGTGGGCGGGGTTTGGTAGCGGGGGTGTATAATGTATCCCGGAAGAGTTAGGGCTGCATGGGATTCTGGGTATTTGTCCTGTTGTGTTTATGTTGTGTTACGGTGCAGATGTTCTCCCGAAATGTGTTTGTCATTCTTGTTTGGTGTGGGTTGACAGTGTGGCGCATTATTAGTAAGAGTGTTAAAGTTTTTTTTTATACCGCCACCGTCAGTGTAACCTGTGTGGTTGTTGACCAAGTATGCCTTGCTGTCACCTACGTGAGCAAGCGGAAGCCCTATACAACATGTGGCTGATCAGGCACGCTGGTTGTAGTGGGCACGCATGACGCTGACAAGCGCTATTCATTCAAAACCCGCGTGCCGCACCAGCTTAAAAATTCCATACAAAGGTGTGGGCAGCGTGTCTGAGACCCCTGGTTTATACATAGGACAAAGCAAAAAAAAATGTTTATATGCAATGTTATTTCATTTAAAAATTTCGAAAATTTTGCGGCTCCCATTGTTTTCTATAATTTGTGAAACTGGTCAAAATGGCTCTTTGACTGGTACAGGTTGCCGACCCCTGAGCTAGGTGAATAAGTCATTCAGAGCCCAGCAAGACCCACAATGCAATGTGTTTCCATGTCACACTTTCAAATCCAAATCCTATAGGCACACAAGAAGCTGCAGATCAGCAAAGCGGTTGTGCGACATTCATATTCCTGAAATATTTTGTATATGCTGCTGCAGTTTACACATACTATAAACATACATAGATGAACACTGTTGCATCATATTTAAAATTTTGTCTCTGTTTTTTAGGTTTTATTTTTCATCTCGTATTGTTCTGTCCTGTAACCTTGTCTTAGAACCTGTCAAAGAATATTTTCTATTTTGCAACAGACAAAGGTTTATCTATCTATGTAGGCTGCCTAATCATGCATAATACCGTATTTTCCGGACTATAAGGCACGCTTAAAATCTATTTTTTCTTCTCAAAACTCGACAGTGCGCCTTATAAGTGCGCCTAATGTAAGGAATAAGTTTGGTTGAGTGTACCCACTTCGAAGCAATTTTATTTGGTACATGGTGTAATAAGTGTGACCAGTCGATGGCAGTCAAACATAAGAGATAAGTGTAGGCTGCACCGTTTGGTGTGCTTCAACATACAAGTATTATTATGGTGTGTATATGGTAAGACATTATCTGGCGGGTTTTTTTCACAATATTTTGCAAAACCAACTTTTGTTACCTTCTGATCTGTATTTGGGATCTGCATAAATCCTGAAAAATTGCGCGCGTCCGCCTTTATAGTCCGTGGCGACTCCGTAGTCGATAAGCTTCTTCTTTTTCTCTATCTTCTTGTTATGGGACATTCATCCTCCACTGTTGCCATTTCTAATATAAAGTAGTGTAAAGTTCTTACTTATATCTGTTAGTAAACTCGCCATGAAAGCGCCAAAACATACCGGTGTAGTGAGTTTACATTATTCACCCAAGGAACTTTATTAGTGTTCAGATCAGACGGTTTTTCACGGGACACATTTCCAGTGTTGTTTCCGGATGAGAAGATGCTGCTACGTTATTGATTTAAGTAAAGTCTGAATGTCATTAAAACAGTTAGCCAATCCTTGCACGCTACAGCGCTACAACAAAGATGACGGGGAGAAGACGCTGCCGAAGGTGAGCCACGTAAATAAGACCGCCCACAAAACGCCGCATCCGGAAGAGACAGTCAGAAAGCGGCTTGAAGATGGTTTGTAAAACATCATCTATGCAACAGTTTGACCAAAGAACCACCATCACATGACAAGGAAGTGTTTTACATTTAGAAAAAAAATAAAAAATATGACTCCTTTAATGTGCCCTATAATCCGGTGCACCTTTTATATGAAAAAATATCAAAAATACCATCTGCAGTGCGCCTTATAATTCGGTGCGCCCTATGGTCCGGAAAATACGGTAATACAAAATGTGGATTGTTACAATCATGTCTTGAGCAAGATGTTAATTATGTCAACTTTGTTTCCACCCAAATATTGCTATTGTGATCCATACATTACGTTTTGTACTTGATATAATCTTAGTAACTGTTTCCATTTTGTAATACTGTGTAATATTGCTCTGTGACCAGTCTGTCAATGTCAACACTTGTGAATTTAGAATAATTTCATCAATTACAGTTATTATAGGGTGACACATTATTTCAGGGAGCTATTTATTTGTTAGCAGTTGTATTCACCTTCATATAAGATGCTACTGTGTCAAGGAACTCCCTGCACTTTGTTTTTATTGACTTGTTTTTTTTTTTAAATAGACACGCTTCATTGCATTTAAACAAAGTTAAGTGTTGGAGTTTGTAATAGTATTATTCAATGTCACTTTTACTGTATCGGCTCCAAATATAGTAATCTGTATCGTTTCGACCCTGGAAAAAAAGATATCGGCCGATCTCTATTGCAGTGTTTTGCAACCTTTTTTGAGCCAATGCGCATTTTTTTCATTGAAAGAATCCGGAGGCACACCACCAGCAGAAATCATTAAGAAATGAAACTCAGTAGACAATAAAAAGTTGTTGTCGCAATTGTTGGATATGAATTTAAACCATAACCAACTATGCATCACTATAGCTCGTCTCAAAGTACAGTAGGTGTACTGTCGCGACCTGTCACATCACGCCGTGACTTATTTTGAGTTTTTTGGTTGTGCTCCCGTGCATAATGTTTTAGTTCTTGTCTTGCGCTCCTATTTTGGTGGCTTTTCCTGTTTTGTGGCTATTTTCCTGTTGCAGTTTCATGTCTTCCTTTGAGCGCTATTCCCCGCACCTGCTTTGTTTTAGCAAGTTGTTGCTATCTTTTTTTGTGTGGACAGTGTTGATTATCATGTATGGATGTACTTTGTGGACGCCGTCTCTGCTCCACAGTAAGTCTTTGCTGTCGTCCAGCATTCTGTTTTTGTTTACTTTGTCGCCAGTTCAGTTTTAGTTTTGTTCTGCATAGCCACCTCAAAGCTTTAATGCCTTTTCTTAGGGGCACTCGCCTTTTGTTTATTTTTGGTTTAAGCATTAGACACCTTTTTACCTGCACACTGCCTCCCCCTGTCCTCTGCATATTGTGATCACGACAAACCATCGTCTTCTCACACGATGTGTTACCGACATCTACAAAGCAATTAGCTACCAGCTTCCACCTACAGATATTCAGCTCTAGACAGCACAGACACTCAACAACGGCACATTATAATTACTGGTTTGTAAAAAAATGTTTTAACTAGAGATGTCCAATAATATCGGACTGCCGATATCAGCCGATAAATGCTTTAAAATGTAATATCGGAAATTATCGGTATCGGTTTCAAAATTATCGGTATCGGTTTCAAAAAGTAAAATGTATGACTTTTCAAAACGCCGCTGTGTACACAGACTAGGGAGAAGTACAGAGCGCCAATAAACCTTAAAGGCACGGCCTTTGCGTGCCGGCCTAGTCACATAATATCTACGGCTTTTCACACACACACACAAGTGAATGCAAGGCATACTTGGTCAACAGCCATACAGGTCACACTAAGGGTGGCCGTATAAACAACTTTAACACTGTTACAAATATGCGCCACACTGTGAACCCACACCAAACAAGAATGATAAACAAATTTCGGGAGAACATACGCACCGTAACACAACAGAACAAATACCCAGAACCCCTTGCAGCACTAACTCTTCTGGGACGCTACAATATACGCCCCCTGCTACCTCCCCCAACCCCACCCACCTCAACCTCCTCATGCTCTCTCAGGGAGAGCATGTCCCAAATTCCAAGCTGCTGTTTTGAGGCATGTTAAAAAAAATAATGCAATTTGTGACTTCAATAATAAATATGGTAGTGCCATGTTGGCATTTTTTTTCCATAACTTGAGTTGATTTATTTTGCAAAACCTTGTTACATTGTTTAATGCATCCAGCGGGGCATCACAACAAAATTAGGCATACGAATGTGTTAATTCCACGACTGTATATATCGGTTGATATCGGAATCGGTAATTAAGAGTTGGACAATATCGGATTTTGGCAAAAAAAGCCATTATCGGACATGTCTATTTTTAACCCAAATAGGTGAAACTACATAATCTCCCACGGCACAGTGGTTGAAAAACACTGCTCTATTGCATAATATGTTTTATGTAATGTGTTTTTTTGTTGTTGCCAGATGACTCTTGTGTTGTGGAAAGTTGATGTGTCTGTTGACTGAATAACTATTCTGAACAGCCCACACACTTTCTGTCAACATTAACAGTTCGTACCAAAGCTGAAGCAGAGTTCATGTGTTGGAGTGACGTCATCACTTTCTCAGTTTGACACTGTTATTAGAAGCAATGTGTTTTGTAACGAGTTTTAGCTAGCATGACACAGACTTCTCCATTGATTACAGTTGGTGATTATCTTAACTACATCAGGGTTCCCTTTTGCTGTTATAGTCTAGATGTTTGAATAAAAAACGACCCAGTATTTGACTATAAGTGAGCTTCTACGCCTCTTTGTTTTCTGGCTAGCGGATCGCTAGCTTAAATTCTCATATGTCAACATACGCGCCAGACATTTGTGGAATGTTCTATATAAAACCTTTTAGATCAATAGAGAAGGTGTGTATTTGCCATTATTGCCAATATATAGACTTATTCTTGAATAAACACTTACTTTTTTCCATGACACTTGAACAGGCATACTCTTTTTCACCGGCTTTTGAGACGCCGGAGCGTGCGGATGAAGCTTCCGGGGTCGCGGGTGAGACCACTTTTTTTAGGCGGGGGTGGTTTGGAGGATAAACCTTCAAACATTTAGACGAAAATTATGTCTCACGTAAACTGTTGAACATAACGCTCAATAATAAACGTATAGCATCGATTTTAAATAAAATATTAATTATTTAAATGTTTAAAAAGCACACAATAAACCACTTTACGTTCAGCATCACCCCCGCAGTACAAACAAGGTAAAACATTTTAGTTTATTATTTATTTTTTATTTTATAAATCTGTATTTATAATATGAAACATTTACATACAATCAATAAATAATAATAACCAAATCAAGTACAGAAACAGTACAAAACAGTGCCAGGGGGTTGTGAATTCAATAAAGTAATTAGAATAGAATGCAATATATATGTGTATATATATATATATATATACATATATATATATATATATATATATATATATATATATATATATATATATATATATATATATATATATATATATATACATCCCGATTCAAAAGGATTCTCTATTCATTCAATACATAGGATTTCAGCAGGATCTACCCCAGTCTGCTGACATGCAAGCAGAGTAGTAGATTTTTGTAAAAAGCTTTTATAATTGTAAAGGACAATGTTTTATCAACTGATTGCAATAATGTACATTTGTTTTAACTATTAAATGAACCAAAAATATGACTTATTTTATCTTTGTGAAAATATTGGACACAGTGTGTTGTCAAGCTTATGAGATGAGATGCGATGCAAGTGTAAGCCACTGTGACACTATTGTTCTTTTTTTTTTTTTTTAATAAATGTCTAATGATAATGTCAATGAGGGATTTTTAATCACTGCTATGTTGAAATTGTAACTAATATTGATACTGTTGTTGATAATATTCATTTTTGTTTCACTACTTTGGGTTTGTTCTGTGTCGTGCTTGTGTGTCCTCTCAGTTGCTCTGTTTATTGCAGTTCTGAGTGTTGCTGTCGGGTTTGGTTTTGGAATTGGATTGCATTGTTATGGTATTGCTGTGTATTGTTTTGTTGGATTGATTAATTAAAAAAAAAAAAAACGATTTAAAAAACAATTAGAATCGATTCTGAATCGCACAACGTGAGAATCGCGATTCGAATTCGAATCGATTTTTTTCCCACACCCCTAATATATATGTAACAAAGTGTAAAGCCATAGGCTCAAACAAGTTCCGTAAATAATCCAAATTTGGAGCACAACATCCTAGTTTTCACAGCTTTTTGGTTGTTAGAGGTAGAGAGCGTTTTAAAGTAGCGTTCTATTTCTTTTTTAAAGGCACAAAAAACAGGTCGGGTATTGAGAAACTTATTGATTGATTGATTGATTTAAACTTTTATTAGTAGGTTGCACAGTACAGTACATATTCCGTACAATTGACCACTAAATGGTAACACCCGAATAAGTTTTTCAACTTGTTTAAGTGGGGGTCCACGTTAATCAATTCATGGTCAAATATATGAATATAAATCTTAGCCAATAGTATAATGAGGTTGCAAAGGTACAATTCCTTTTCACATTTTTTTTTTCATAATGTGTAAATCCAAATAGCACATCTTTAAAACAAAGCACAAATTTGTAAAATAATTTAGGTTTGGATGTTTTATTTCTGGCAGTCGCATGAAACTCCCACGTTTGTCAAAAAAAACTTTCAATTTATGTGAGGTGTGATTGTGTGGATCTAATAATAACACACTTTAGTTAATTTTTTCCCCCTGCGTTTTTACCGTTATAGAGGGCCGTCTTCCATGAACTGATTTACTTGGACCCCGACTTAAACAAGTTGAAAAACTTATTCGGGTGTTACCATTTAGTGGTCAATAGTACGGAATATGTACTGTACTGTGCAATCTACTAATAAAATTTTCAATCAATCAATCAATCAATCAATCAATCAATCAGTCTTCTCCATTCACTATTATTTATTATGTCACTCGGTGTTGCCCACTCCTCAGTAAGGAAAGAAGCTATTGGCTGTCATAAAAGTCTAGAAGGTGACGTCTTCGCCTCATTTGCATACTTTATTGCAATGGACGCTGGGGGAGAGAGGACTAATTTCGTGGGAGAGATAGAAAGTGAGTTTAAAAATGTTAAGTATGATTAGGACAGCAAATTAACCTTTTTTCTGTTGATTCTTGGTTTGTGTATTTTAAATTTAATTCAATTTGGTTCTCACACTTTTTTCACCATGTACCCAGGGCCGCCTTAACCTAAGAGGGGGACTCTGCACCTCCCAGGTAAGCCTGTGCATCCATCCATCCATTTCCTACGGCTTGCTAAATTTGGCTCTTCAAATACCACCATAATAACCAACATTAAAATACAGTAGTATAGTAGACCTAAGTATTCATTAAGTACCACCATAATGACCAACATTAAAACACAGTAGTGTAGTAGACCTAAGTATTCATTAAGTACCACCATAATGACAACATTAAAATACAGTAGTGTAGTAGACCTAAGTATTCATTAAGTACCACCATAATGACAACATTAAAATACAGTAGTGTAGTAGACCTAAGTATTCATTAAGTACCACCATAAGGACAACATTAAAATACAGTATTATAGTAGACCTAAGTATTCATTAAGTACCACCATAATGACAACATTAAAATACATTAAGTACCACCATAATGACCACCATTAAAATACAGTAGTGTAGTAGACCTAAGTATTCATTAAGTACCACCATAATGACCAACATTAAAATACAGTATTATAGTAGACCTAAGTATTCATTAAGTACCACCATAATGACAACATTAAAATACAGTAGTATAGTAGACCTAAGTATTCATTAAGTACCACCATAATGACCAACATTAAAATACAGTAGTATAGTAGACCTAAGTACCGTATTTTTCGGACTATAAGTCGCAGTTTTTTTCATAGTTTGGCCGGGCTCCAGTGCGACTTATATATGTTTTTTTCCTTCTTTATTATGCATTTTCGGCAGGTGCGACTTATACTCCGGTGCGACTTATATTCCGAAAAATACGGTATTCATTAAGTACCACCATAATGACCAACATTAAAATACAGTAGTATAGTAGACCTAAGTCTAAGTATTCATTAAGTACCACCATAATGACCAACATTAAAATACAGTATTGTAGTAGACCTAAGTATTCATTAAGTACCACCATAATGACCAACATTAAAATACAGTATTATAGTAGACCTAAGTATTCATTAAGTACCACCATAATGACAACATTAAAATACAGTAGTATAGTAGACCTAAGTATTCATTAAGTACCACCATAATGACAACATTAAAATACAGTAGTGTAGTAGACCTAAGTATTCATTAAGTCCCACCATAATGACCAACATTAAAATACAGTAGTGTAGTAGACTTAAGTATTCATTAAGTAACACCATAATGACCAACATTAAAATACAGTAGTATAGTAGACCTAAGCATTCATTAAGTACCACCATAATGACCAACATTAAAATACAGTAGTGTAGTAGACCTAAGTATTCATTAAGTACCACCATAATGACAACATTAAAATACAGTAGTGTAGTAGACCTAAGTACCACCATAATGACCAACATTAAAATATAGTAGCAGAGTATTAAATCAAATCAAACATCATTTATTTAGCACGTTTCATGCACAGGCAAGTGGCAAGGACAAAGTGCTGTACAAAACAAACAAACAAAAAGTAGGCCTAAGTATTAATTAAAAACAGGGCAGAGGTTTTGTTTAACAAGTATATTTAATATTTTTGGCCACTGTAAGATTACACACAATGTGAACAGTAACAGTGTATTTGAATATAGGATAATCAAGTGATTCTTTGGCGTACCACTAGATAGAGCCCGCGTACCACTACTACCACTTTTTGACTCGGGAGTCGGGAGCCACATTGGGTTCCAAGAATTTGGCCGTAGCTGGCTATCTGTTTTAATAAACGTATATATATATATTAGATAGATAGATTTATTTAATAAAGTCTAATACAATAAGGCAGCAAGATAAGTATCCCACACTTCTCTTGGGTAAAATAAAAAAAATAATTAAAAAAAAAAAATATATATATATATATATATACGCAAGCTGGGATAGGCTCCAGCGACCCCGAAAAGGACAAGCGGTAGGAAATGGATGGATGGACATATACATATATATATATATATATATATATATATATATATATATTTTTTTTTTTTTTTTTTTTTTTTTTTTCACTTGGGATGTAATTTGAAATCTTTCACACAAGATGGCGCCAATTGATGACTGTAAACAGCCTCCTGTGATAATGTGGTATGCTTTGGACCAGGACTGTTCCTCTCCTTCCTATTGAAAGCAGATATTTGTTTATTAGCCGCTCTTTTTAAGTGCATGCATAACATTTTGAAGCCCCGTGGGATCTATCTTATCATTTTGAAGGATGTGTGTGTGTGTGTGTGTGTGTGTGTGTGTGTGTGTGTGTGTGTGTGTGTGTGTGTGTGTGTGTGTGTGTGTGTGTGTGCGTGTGCGTGTGTGTGTGCGTGTGCGTGTGTGTGTGTGTGTAATTGTGTGGTATAGTGTGCGTACGTGTGCACGCAGAAATATCAAAAGGCATGGACTCTCCACATTTGAATACCTTTTAATTTAGTCTTTTAATAGCTCATATTTTTTTGAATCCACTTCAGGAAATGACATCTTGTGGGCAATACAAAGTAACTAGATGAGGAAATTCCTGAAGGAATTGCGTGTGAATGCTGAAGTTGAACTGAAATGCCGACAGAATGTAGTATGAATGTAAGAATAGTTTGAATGTTGGAATGGTTTGAATGATGAAGAGTTTTAATTTCCAGGAAAACCGGAATTTGATCTGGAACTTGGGATAGAAAAAAAAGTGTAAAAATAGATGAAAAAGAAAATGAGATGTTAAGCACCGAGCTATGTGAAAGTATGGCTGAGCTAAAAGAGGAGGTAATCTCGCAGGTCTGCGGGAAATATTCGCCATTATAAAAGGTGCGTACCCATTCAATTGGCCCATAGTTTTGTTTATTCGTGAATAGCATCGCCATAGTAACTTGAAATGTTCCCAATTCAAAATACGGCCATTGGCACAAACGAGACCTTTACGACGGTATAACATTAGTTGGTTGGTTCGTCTCGTATTACACAAAATAGGCGTACCTATTCAATTGGCCCATTTTTGCTAAAGAATTGGCGCATTTTTTATTTTTTTTAAAATCATGAATAGCGTCGCCGTGGTAACACAAAATTTTCCCAACTTAAACTACGCCCATAGGCGCGAATCAGACCTTTCGGACGGTATAACTTATGTAGAGGTTTGTTGGCTGGTTCGTCTCGTATTACACAAAAGGGCCGTACCTATTCAATTGGCCTATTTTGTTTTTGTTCGTAAAAAGCGTTGCCATGGTAACACGAAATGTTCCAAATTGAGATTTCCGCCATCGGTACGAACGAGACCTTTCCGACGGTACAACATATGCGGGGGTTCGTTGGCCGCTTCGTCTCGTATTACACAAAAGGGCCGTGCCTATTCAATTGGCCTATTTTTTTTGTTTGTGAAAAGCGTTGCCATGGTAACACGAAATGTTCCAAATTTAGATTCACGCCATCGGTGCGAACAAGACCTTTCCGACGGTATAACATATGTGGGGGTTCGTTGGCCGCTTCGTCTCGTAATTACACAAAAGGCCGTACCTATTCAATTGGCCTATTATTTTTTTGTTCGTGAAAAGCATTGCAATGTTAACACGAAATGTTCCAAATTTAGATTCCCGCCATCGGCGCGAACGAGACCTTTCCGAGGGTATAACATATGTGGGGGTTCGTTGGCCGCTTCGTCTCGTATTACACAAAAGGGCAGTACCTATTCAATTGGCCTAAATTTTTTTTTGTTCGTGAAAATCGTTGCCATGGTTACACGAAATGTTCCAAATTTAGATTCCCGCCATCGGTGCGAACAAGATCTTTCCGACGGTATAACATATGTGGGGGTTCGTTGGCCGCTTCGTCTCGTATTACACAAAAGGGCCGTGACTATTCAATTGGCCTATTTTTTTTTGTTCGTGAAAAGCGTTGCCATGGTAACACGAAATGTTCCAAATTTAGATTCACGCCATTGGTGCGAACAAGACCTTTCCGACGGTATAACATATGTGGGGGTTCGTTGGCCGCTTCCTCTCGTATTACACAAAAGGGCCGTACCTATTCAATCGGCCTATTTTTTTTTGTGTCCGTGAAAAGCGTTGCCATGGTTACACGAAATGTTCCAAATTTAGATTCCCGCCATCGGTGCGAACGAGACCTTTCCGACTGTATAACATATGTGGGGGTTCGTTGGCCGCTTCGTCTCGTATTACACAAAAGGGCTGTGCCTATTCATTTGGTCAATTTTTTTTTTGTTCGTGAAAATTGTTGCCATGGTAACACGAAATGTTCCAAATTTAGATTCCCGCCACCGGTGCGATTGAGACCTTTCCGACGGTATAACATATGTGGGGGTTCGTTGGCTACTTCGTCTCGTATTACACAAAAAGGCCGTACCTATTCATTTGGCCTATTTTTTTTTTGTTCGTGAAAAGCGTTGCCATGGTAACACAAAATGTTCCAAATTTAGATTCCCGCCAACAGTGCGAACGAGACCTTTCCGACGGTATGACATATGTGGGGGTTCGTTGGCCGCTTCGTCTCGTATTACACAAAAGGGCCGTACCTATTCATTTGGCCTATTTTTTTTTTGTTCGTGAAAAGCATTGCCATGGTAACACGAAATGTTCCAAATTGAGATTTCCGCCATCGGTGCGAATGAGACCTTTCCGACGGTTTAACATATGTGGGGGTTCGTTGGCCGCTTCGTCTCGTATTACACAAAAGGGCCGTGCCTATTCAATTGGCCTATTTTTTTTGTTCGTGAAAAGTGTTGCCATGGTAACACGAAATGTTCCAAATTTAGATTCCCGCCATCGGTGCGAACAAGACCTTTCCGACGGTATAACATATGTGGGGGTTCGTTGGCCGCTTCGTCTCGTAATTACACAAAAGGCCGTACCTATTCAATTGGCCTATTATTTTTTTGTTCGTGAAAAGCATTGCCATGGTAACACGAAATGTTCCAAATTTAGATTCCCGCCATCGGCGCGAACGAGACCTTTTCGATGGTATAACATATGTGGGGGTTCGTTGGCCGCTTCGTCTCGTATTACACAAAAGGGCCGTACCTATTCAATTGGCCTACATTTTTTTTGTTTGTGAAAATCGTTGCCATCGTTACACGAAATGTTCCAAATTTAGATTCCCGCCATCGGTGCGAACAAGACCTTTCCGACAGTATAACATATGTGGGGGTTCGTTGGCCGCTTCGTCTCGTATTACACAAAAGGGCCGTGCCTATTCAATTGGCCTATTTTTTTTTTGTTCGTGAAAATCGTTGCCATGGCAACACGAAATGTTCCAAATTTAGATTCCCGCCATCGGTGCGAACAAGACCTTTCCGACAGTATAACATATGTGGGGGTTCGTTGGCCGGTTCGTCTCGTAGTGAACGTAAGAGAAACGTGCAGAACAAGAATAATAATAAAAGTTGAAGTATGAGCAATAATAATGTGCGCTGCTTGCATTGCAAGCGCCCATTCACTGCTGCTTGCAGCATGTGATCGGGCGCTGGCATTGCAGCAGGCCCATAATAATACATAGATGAATTTTGGTGTAGAAAACCATATGTGTGAATGCTTTGGAGCATTCACACACTTACAATTGCAATGTGGACCCAGAAGAAAAGTAATTGCATGAATAATGTATGGAGTGTATGGGAGTCTATATAGAGAGGATTTTGTCGTCTACTTTGAAAGCGTTGATCACAGAGCATGTTGTTGGCATCATGTGAAAACCATGAGGGATCCAAATGTTGATCATTTAAGGGTTCTGAGGGAAAAAGCTGAGCACAGATCTGGAAGATGTCCCCAGAGGCACTTGTCAGGCGACTTCAACAAGACCATCCCAGCCAAGAAAAAGTGTGTCCAAGTCATCCAAGCGTTGGCTTTGTCGACAATTCACTTGCTCGTCTGTGAACAGACAGCAACAGAGCGTCCATCTGGCAGATCATGCAATGGCATTCTTAGAAATAAAATAAAAACAGTGCATCTTTTCAAATATCTTCACAAGCACACTGGCTGAAAAAAAAAAGTAACTTTCCCTGGACGAGGATGATGCAAATAAAGTGACGTTCAAAACATCACGGCGCTATAAAAAGACTCCCGAGGATGAGTCACAAAGGTAGCTGAGCGGCCGCTCTGAACGAGTTTCATTGCCACATGCCAAAAAAGACAAACGGCAGGCGTCAGCTGATGACGGCTTGTCAAAGAAGGAGAGTGACATTACAGTTGGGAAAATCACTCAAGCAGACGAGGTTTGACTCTTAGTCAAATGTTCCTTCGGATGACAAACAAGACCAGATAAGATGTTACTTTTATTTTCAACGATGGACTATCTCTGGGTATTTGAAGACATGTCCTGGGCATGACGTTAAAGTGCATCCGGCAGTGGAGGCTCCTCTATGGGGTCTTGGGGACCTAGGAGGTTAAGCCCTTTACTACTGTTACCCCAGGTGGCCCTTGGCAAAGGCCTAGTACCTGACTGCCCCCTAGCCAGGGATACGGTGAAGACCTCAACGGCGGAGCAGGCGGAAGACGGTAGATTTAAGAACTACCACAACGGCTGCGATGGCGGAAGAAGGCACCCCCACATCCATGTGGGCCCAGTAATGGGGAAATAACCACCCAAGACCTCAACGGTGGAACAGGCAAAGGATGATTGCTAACCCTATGGAGCGTCACAACGGCTGGGATGGCGGATGAAGGCTGCAACAGAAAAGGGTCCCCAGTCGTCTTGGACTCCATGCCACTGGACCCTGTCAAAGATCGTCCATAAAGGGATACCCCCCACAAGACACAAATGCAGTGCTTTGCAATTATTTTCTGTCACCTGAAACCTGATTTATTCATTTAAACCACCTTAGGATTCTGCTTACAATAATAAGTAACAAAATGAGCTCAGATAACATCCATAACAACTTCATTTGAGAATATTGTACTGTTTTACTAGTGGTACGAATATGACAATGCAACGAGAAATGAATACGATTTAATACTACAAATGTGCAGTTTTTGTTATGATCCGGTGCCGGATCATGGATTATTTTGGGTTTTGAGTCACTTGTTTAAATTCTGTTTCAGCACCCCGGTTTTGTGTCTCCTTGGTTGATATGGCTATTCATTGTTGTCACTTGCCTCTGATTAGTGTTCAGGACGCTCACCTGTTCCCGGGCACTAATCAGAGAGCTATTTAGTCCTGCCTTTCCCCGTCACTCAGTCTGGTGCTTTTCTGTAACGAGGGCGCTGACGAGGAGGCATGGTGATGCGGATTGTTCTTCCGACGAGGAAAGCAGGAACTCCAGGGACAGCGTGCAGGTAAGACAATGATTTATTACTATAAATCATTCAGGAAAAACAAAAACGAACAAAACAAGCGAACACATGGAGAACGTGCCGAACACACAGGGAATGCCTTTAGCACTAACTAACTCATCATCATCGGCGGTCACTCGAAGCGAGTATGACGATCCTCCTGGTAGGGGTGTATCCCTTTATGGAGGATGCCTGTGCGTGACTTAGTTTAACGTGGGGAGACTGGTGCACAGACAGTCACCACACGATCCTTGACAGATCCGGGTCAGGGTCCAGTGGCATGGAGTCCAAGATGACTGGGGACCCTTTTCTGCTGTAGCCTTCATCCACCATCGCAGCCGTTGTAGTTTATAGTGACTTCACTATAAAAGTGGGTGACATTGTTATCACCAGGAAGGATGAGGTCACCTACCTAGGTTCCATTCTAGAGGCTAATCTTTCCTGTGATAAAATGGCAACCAAGGTCATCAAAAAGGTCAACCGACGAACGAGATTTCTCTATAGAATCTTCTCTCTGGTCAACAAAAGCACCATGAGGATTCTAGCGGGAACTCTCGTTCAACGCTTTTTCGATTACGCATGCACCTCATGGTACCCTAGCACCTCCAAAACCCTCAAATCTAGACTCCAAACATCCCAGAACAAGCTAGTCAGATTACTTCTAGACCTCCACCCCAGATCACACCTCACTCCAACCCACTTCTCCAAAGTGGGCTGGCTCAGGGTGGAGGACAGAGTAAAACAACTTACACTGAGCCTAGTCTATAAAATCCGCTACACCTCCCTGATACCGAAGCACATGTCAAACTACTTCCTTATGACCGCCATAACCACAACACCAGGGGGAGCTCCACTAACCACGTTAAACCCAGATTACGATTTAACAAAGGTCTTAACTCATTCTCTTTCTATGCCACATCAATATGGAATGCGCTCTCAACAGGTGTAAAAGAAAGGGCATCTCTATCTTCCTTCAAAACCGCAATAAAAGTACACCTCCAGGCAACTTCAACCCTAAACTAACACCCTCCCTGGATTGTTAATAATCAAATGTAAATAATCAAATGTAGATACTTTTTCTTATGCTTTCTGATCTTTCTCTCTATGTCCACTACTTGCTGTACATATCCTACCAAGTCAGTCCTACACTGTTTCAATGTCCATTTTTCTGATGATGCAATTGTTGATGACTGAAGTGTTGATATCAATCAAACTTAGCCCCCTAACCCCCAAACCTAGACGACTGGGGACCCTGCAGCCTTCATCCGCCATCCCAGCCGTTATGACGCTCCATAGGGTTAGCAATCATCCTCCGCCTGCTCCACCGTTGAGGTCTTGGGTTGTTATTTCCCCATAACTGGGCCCACATGGATGTGGGGGTGCCTTCTTCCACCATTGTAGCCGTTGTGGCAGTTCTTACATCTAAGGTGTTCCACCTGCTCCGCCGTTGAGGTCTTCACCGTATCCCTGGCTAGGGGGCAGTCAGGTACTAGGCCTTTGCCAAGGGCCACCTGGGGTAACAGTAATAAAGGGGTTAACCTCCTAGTGCCCCAAGACCCCATAGAGGAGCCTCCACTGCCGGATGCACTTAAATGTCATGCCCAGGACACACTAACTAACTAAGGAGCTAACAGAATAGCAAAACCCGGAACGCATAAGGCAAGGCTTAGCTCGGGATACACAAGAAACAACGTTAGCAGGACTGAGTGACGGAGAAAGGCAGGACTAAATAGCTCTCTGATTAGTGCCCGGGAACAGGTGAGCGTCCCGAACACTAATCAGAGGAAGGTGACAACAATGAATAGCCATAGCAACCAAGGAGACACAAAACCGGGGTGCTGAAACAGAACTTAAACAACAAGTGACTCAAAACCCAAAATAAACTATGATCCGGCACCGGATCATAACAGTTTTGGGAGAAATTGCGTGTGAATGCTGAAAAGCTGAAGCTAAACTGAAATGCTAACGGGCAGCACGCCGGCCAGATACTGTCCATGAACAAAGTATGCGACTCCAAGGTGCGCATCAGCAAAAATAGCTAAAAAAAAAAGCTAGCATGCTAATATTAACGTGCTAACATGATAGCTTTAGGATGTAACAATTAGCATTTGTCAAGTACCAAGTTATATGACTGTGAGGTCTATGTCTGCATCATTTGCTAAAAAAAAAGTTAGCATTTGTCAAGTACCAAGTTATATGACTGTGAAGAGTATACCTGCAAATTTAGCTGAAAAAAGTTAGAAAAACGGCACTGCTGCTGTTATGGTTACAAAAGGCAGTAAAAAAAGGCTGTAAAATTTACATTGTTTTTTTTTACTGTAAATATAAAAAAACTAATTTTACAGTAAAATTTTGGCACCTGAGCTACCAGTTTTTTTTTTTTTTTTTACTGTAAATCAACAACTGTAATTAATAAAATTGTTTTATGCAATTTATCAGTAGACGGCGTGGCGCAGTGGAAGAGTGGCCGTGCGCGACCCGAGGGTCCCTGGTTCAATCCCCACCTAGTACCAACCTCGTCATGTCCGTTGTGTCCTGAGCAAGACACTTCACCCTTGCTCCTGATGGGTGCTGGTTAGCGCCTTGCACGGCAGCTCCCTCCATCAGTGTGTGAATGTGTGTGTGAATGGGTAAATGTGGAAGTAGTGTCAAAGCGCTTTGAGTACCTTGAAGGTAGAAAAGCGCTATACAAGTACAACCCATTTATCATTTATCATTTATTTAAAAAAACCAACTAAAATGTAAAATCAATATGGTAAGTTGCAATAATTTCACCTCAAAATTTAGTGTATATTACTGTAAATGGAAAAACAGTACTGCTGTCTTTATGGTTAAAAAGGCAGCTCAGTTGCCAGAATTTTACTGTAAAATTTACATTTGTTTTTTTTATTGTAAATAAAAAACTGCAATTTTACAGTAACATTTTGGCACGTGAGCTGCCAAGTTTTTTTATTTTAATTTTTTAGTATTACTGTAAAACGGCACCACAGTTTATTACAGTAACAAAAAGTACTGTTTTTTTCACTTAGAGAAAAATGCTGTAAAAACCACAGTAAATTTCGCAATTTTACCATGAAATCTATTGCTACTTTTACATTGCACAATTTAAGGATAACTTGCTTTGAAATCATTATTATTAGTATTTATTTCTATTTAAAAATTGGTTTGAATGTTTGATAATATATTTTTGCATAATTAGACAATATTTAGGTTAACATAATTTGCGATTACCGTATTTTTCGGAGTATAAGTCGCACCGGAGTATAAGTCGCACCTGCCGAAAATGCATAATAAAAAGGAAAAAAACATATATAAGTCGCACCGGAGCCCGGCCAAACTATGAAAAAAACTGTGACTTATAGTCCGAAAAATACGGTACATGGAGTACATGTAATCAATTGTTTTATGCAATTTATTAGTCGATTTTTGAAAAACTAAAATGTAAAAACAATATGGTAAGTGTCATGTCTGTCATGTCTGTGATCATGTTTTGTTTAAGTTATGTTCTGTTTGGTTTTTGGACTCTTTTTAGTTCCTGTTTTCACTCCCTTGCTTTGTCACCATAGCAACCATTAGTTTCACCTGGTTCACATTTTCACTTACGCACCTGTTGTCAATCATGTCTGTATTATTTAAGTCTGTCATTTTCAGTTGGTCTGGCTGGCGACATCACTCTGCTTCATGCCATGTTTACGGTTTCATGCTTAGTTCACGCTGCTTGTTTCATAGTCCATGCTGCCCTGTTCACGCCACCGCAAGTAAGTTTTGTTTATTAATGCCACAGTTAGTGTCTTTAGTTTCATATCCATAGTTTACGTCTTAGTGCTAGTTTTGTTTCCACCGTTAAGTTTCGTGCCTCCGCTGCAAGCGCCTTTTGTTTGTACACTTTTTATAGTCAGAAAGAAATTATGTATTTACCTTCACGCCATGTCCACTCCAACTATTCTTGCATCTCGGGAAAACAAAACCCCCATTGTCCATGTTATGACAGTAAGTTGCAATCATTTCACCCCAAAATTTAGTGTGTATTACTGTAAATAGAAAAACAGTACTGCTGTTTTTATGGTTAAAAAGGCAGCTCAGTTGCCAGAATTTTATTGTAAAATGTACATTTGTTTATTTTACTGTAAATAAATAACTGCAATTTTACAGTAAAATTTTGGCACCTGAGCTGCCAGGTTTTTCTTGTTTTGTTTTTACCGCATATCAACAACTGTGGATTTGTTGGTGTATTACTGTAAAACGGCACCACAGTTTATTACGGTAAAAAAATACTGTTTTTTTCACTTAGAGAAAAATGCTGGATAACTTGCTTTGAAATCATTATTATTAGTATTTAAAAAAATATATTTTAATTTTTGATCATATATTTTTGCATAATTAGACAATATTTAGGTTAACATAATTCGCGATTACATGGAGTACATGTAATCAATTGTTTTATGCATTTTATTAGTTGATTTTTTTTCAAACTAAAATGTTAAAAAATATGGTAATGCGCAATAATTTCACCTCAAAATTTAGTGTATATTACTGTAAATGGAAAAACCGTACTGCTGTTTTATGGTTTAAAAAAAGGCAACTCAGTTGCCAGAATTTTACTGTAAAATTAGTTTTTTTTTTACTGTAAATAAAGTGCAATTTTACAGTAACATTTTGGCACCTGACTGCCGGTTTTTATTTTTATTTATTTATTTTTTTACTGTAAATCAGCAACTGTAGATGTTTCTGTTTAGTACTGTAAATGCCAAGACGGCATCACAGTTTATTACAGTAAAAAAAGTACAGTTTTTTTCATTTAGAGAAAAATGCTGTAAAAACCAAAATTTCACAATTTTACCATGAAATCTAATGCAACTTTTACATTGCACAATTTGATGGATAACTTGCTTTGAAATCATTATTATTAGTATTTATTTATATTTAAAAAAATTATTTGAATTTTTGATCATATATTTTTGCATAATTAGACAATATTTAGGTTAACATAATTTGCGACTACACAGAGTCCATGTAATCAATTGTTTTATGCATTTTATTAGTTGATTTAAAAAAAAAACTAAAATATACAAAAATATGGTAAGGTGCAAAAATTTCACCTCAAAATTTAGTGTATATTAGTGTAAATGGAAAAACAGTACTGCTGTTTTTATGGTTAAAAAAAGGCAGCTCAGTTGCCAGCATTTTACTGTAAAATTTGTTTTTTTTACTGTAAATAAAAAAGTGCAATTTTACAGTAACATTTTGGAACCTGAGCTGCCAGTTTTTGTTTGTTTGTTTTTTACTGCAAATCAACAACTGTAGATGTTTCTGCTTATTACTGTAAATGTCAAGACGGCACCACAGTTTAATACAGTAAAAAAAAGTACAGTTTTTTCATTTAGAGAAAAATGCTGTAAAAACCACAGTAAATTTCACAATTTTACCATGAAATCTATTGCCACTTTTACATTGCACAATGTGATGGATAACTTGCTTTGAATTTATTATTATTAGTATTTATTTATATAAATTTAGATAATAATCACTTAAATTATCATAATAATCCCCTCAATTCCCCCCCAAAATGGATTAACTCGCTGGAATATAAAGACAATATAACACACATCCATAAACCTGGATGCATATGCAAATGTGCAATATATTTATCTGTACAGTAATCTATTTATTTATATCTGCACCTTATTGCTTTGTCATCCTGCACTACCATGAGCTAATGCAACGAAATGTCGTTCTTATCTGTACTGTAAAGTTCAAATTTGAATGACAATAAGAAGGAAGTCTAAGTCTATTGCCACTAGAGATGCGCGGTTTGCGGGCACAACCGCGGAGTCCGCGGATTATCCGCGGATCGGGCGGAAGAAATAAAAAAAAATTTGATTTTATCCGCGGGTCGGGTCGGGTCGGGTTGTTGAAATAAAAAAAAATTAGATTTTAAATAGATTCAGGCGGGTGGCAGTTAAACCAATTCGGAAATATATATACATAGTTAAATGTTGTTACCCACATACGAAAAACGAGCAGGCACCTGCTGCATATGCCACAACAGAAGAAAAAAAAAGAAAAGAGATGGACACTTTTACGGAGCGGAGAAGGGACGCCTCGCCGGGGTCCGGAACCGAGGCCCCTCCCCCCGAGAGGGCCCCACCGGGAGCCGTAGCTGAGGCGATCCGCGAGAAGGGCCCGACGCACGTCCAGGGTCACCACCGCGCCCACCGCACCGACACCCCGCCTCGTCTGCCTTCGCCGCGGCCGGCGTCACGCGCAGCAGGTAAGCAGCTTACCTGCCCGCCACCCCCGTGGCCGGGGGCTTGTAACAGGGGTCACTTCGCGCGCTCCGCCCGCGCAGCTTACCTGCCCGCCACCCCTGTTGCCGGGGGCGCGTAACAGGGGTCACTCCGCGCGCAGTGCGCTCACGAAAGGGGTGGGGCTCACCCTGGTTGATATAGACAGCAGCTAGGACGGTGGCCATGGAAGTTGGAACCCGCTAAGGAGTGTGTAACAACCCACCTGCCGAATCAACTAACCCTGAAAATGGATGGCGCTGGAGCGTCGGGCCCATTTACCCGGCCGTCGCCGGCAGCGAGACGCGCTTGGAGGTGCGCTCAGCGCGGCTCCCATATGATTGCGCACTGGTGTGCGTCTGGGTCGTGACAGCGTGGCACGCGAATGTCTGTGCTGCATTGGATCAGTCTCCTTTCTTTAACAGGCAAAAGCTTTATAACCTCACTAATGCCTTGCATCGTCTATATTAGATATATAACAACAGGCGGGTGCAGGCGGATGCGGTTCTGATCAAATGTTAGATCGGGTGGATTGCGGATGGTTGACGACTTTCTGATGCGGTTGCGGATGAAATAATTGCCTATCCGCGCATCTCTAATTGCCCCTTTTACATTGCACAATTTGATGGATAACTTGCTTTGAAATTATTATTATTATTAGTAGTATTTATTTATATTTTAAAAAAAATATTTGAATTTTTCATCATATATTTTTGCATAATAAGACAGTATTTAGGTTAACATAATTTGCAATTACATGGAATACATTTTTTTTTCTCCCAAAATATAAAGAAATAATACATTTAATAAGAAAAGTTACAGTACTTTATTGATACATATTATTTCCAGGCTTTCCAGGGCCAAATAAAATTAAGTGGCGGGCCACATCCGGCCCCCGGGCCTTGAGTTTGACACATGTGTTTTAATACCATATAGTCAAGCGGCCTTAGGCTGGGCCAATCAGAGGCCACGATACTGAACAGTGCACTCTTGATTGTTTTGTGGCCATTACTACTAAGCTGCAACATTTGAAACTTGATGTTGAGCTAGGGACGGCTTTGTCGGAGTTAGTTTGCGTGACTGCGACAAAACAAGATGAAAAGGGGAACACATTTTGAGTAAGACATTTTTTATTTATTTTGGACTATTTATTGATATCAATCAAAGGCTTGGTTTCCCAGATGCTAACATGCTAGCTCGCAGTAGCTAATGTGACATGTGTGCCTACAATGTACAAGTCAATGGTTGTCTTGTTAAATCAACAATGTATTAGGTTTAATATTCAAACTGATATTTGTCGAAGAAATGTGAATATAAGAACAAAAGTGTTGCGACGACTAAATGTTGGGAGAGTTGTATAGCGTTTTGCCGCCAGGGGGCGCGATCCCCCCACTCGCGTCCTTCAGGACGGAAGGAAGGAAGGAAGGGGGGAAGTTGTCTGTCCCTCCTACCCGCCCTCGCCTCCTCCCTCCTCGGCCGCAGCTCTCTCCCCTCCACGCCGCGGCAGGAGCGTCTGTTGAGCTGCTGAAGACATCGTCATCTCCCTTTGTGCACCCACCTGTGCTGGAGAGCGGCGCCCGATGGAGCACATCCACGCATCTTGCGTGGAATAACATTTGACTTCATCCTCGTTGCGAATATTTTGTTGTTGTTTAGATCCTCCTCCTCATCATCATCGGCATCGTCGGGGCATGTAAAGTTTGGATGATGCCCCCGCTCAGCATCCGGGATTGCAAATAAACCGATCATCTCCCAGAAGTGGCCAAAATATGGACTAATTTTTTCAAAAACCTACATTCACCATGGGATTGTTACAGCTTCTTCTGGTTGTGTGCTTTTCTGGCTCAGGTAAGGAGATTTGCTATTTCACTCTGATCCATCTTGCAACATCATTAATTCATATGTTGTTTTCAAGCATTTGCCAAGCAGCCCTTCTAAAATCCTTCCCAGCCACCCGTTTTTTAAAACATGTTTTTTTTTTATCTTTTCGCAAATTAGTGCAAGGTTTCGGGGTGGACCCAGCTCTGCGCATCAGTGTGTTTGATGAACTACTAATGCCTGGACATGGATTTGATGGAGTTACTCAGGTCCAAGGCTTCCACAGGGAGTCCAGAGCGTTCCACTTCCAAGGTAGGGTGACACCACAGTTTGTAATATAACACCATTGCTTGATGCAACATCCCTCCATCCATTTTCTGTACCGCTTGTCCTCATCAGTGTTGGGTTAGTTACTGAAAACCAGTAACTAGTTACAGTCACTAGTTACTTTATTTCAAAAAGTAACTCAGTTACTAACTCAGTTACTTACACCAAAAAGTAATGCGTTACTGTGAAAAGTAACTAGTTACTTCTTTTTTTTCCCTTCTTTTTTTAAGGTTTCCATTAATGCCCTTTTAGCCTTCATTTCAGTATTGTTATTGCAGTGGAGAATAATACACTATGTTGATAAACTTGACATGCATTTGCATCACTGAACTCTGCTAAGCAATGTGGTCTACATACAACACACAAAGACAAAGATATGTTTCAAAGGGCCAGAACAAATTGACAAAACTATTTTAAATAGCTGCAACATAATGGCACTTTAACTTTAACTTTAAGTAGATAGGATCTTTGATCCAAGACACAACTTACATTTAACTAAAATGTTATTTTGTTTGTGCTCGACAAAAGAAAAGTATTGAGAATGTCTCCATGTTAAGAAACTCGACTTCTGGCTTCACCATGATGTCTTGTTAGTTGTTATGAGAGTAGCGTATGTGTGTGTGTGTGTCCCTTTAAGATATGACAGCATGTGAGGTGAGTGACGTCAGTGAGTGAGTGGGTGAGAGAGGTGAGGGAACGGCGACAGTGAGTGCTTGCAGGTGCTCTAGCTTGGTGGATGGCTGCGTCCAATAAAGTCACAAAGTTGCAACAAACCGCCGACCTCGTCATTCACCCTCAGCTGTAAAGACCCACTTCCGGGTAAAGTGAAGGTTGTTGGCCCTGAAGTACATAGGCCCTGGAGGAACGTCTCCCCTGCACCCCTCAACTACGGTCTGGGAGCCGCACAAAGCACGCCTTTTCTTTTTCACCGCAGCGCTACAATAAAACACACTCAGATCTTCTGTTTCTAGCCGATACTACATAAAAAATAACGTAAAATTAAAAAAAAACAACGCGTTAGATTACTGGTTACCGCCGAAACTAACGGCGTTACAGTAACGCGTTACTTTGTAACTCGTTAGTCCCAACACTGGTCCTCATTTGGGTCACGGGTGGGCTGGAGCCTATCCCAGGTGACCAAAGAATGTGCAGCCAAGAACATATGTATAAAGTAAGGACTTCATTTGGCAGATTTTGTGACATTATTTGTGCCGCAACTCAAATACTCAAATGTTATCTTTATAATTTTGATGTATTTACCAGCTTGGATTATTTGCGAAAAGCTTTGGAAATATACTTTTAAAGAGCACTGTTGTCACACCTGCTCAGAGAGAGAGCTGCGCATTTTCTCTAACACATTTGTCATTTCTGCATCCATTTGGCTGTCTTTTGGTGTGTCTTGTGTAGTGTTGTCCCCATACCAATATTTTGGTACCGGTACCAAAATGTATTTCAATACATTTCGGTACTTTTTGATACTTTTCTAAATAAAAGGGACCACAAAAAATTGCATTGTTGGTTTTATTTTAACAAAAACTCAGAGGATACATTCAACATATGCAGTTTTGTCCTTAAATAAAATAGTGAACATACAAGACAACTTGTCTTTTTGTAGTAAGTAAGCAAACAAAGGCTCCCAATTAGTCTGCTGACGTATGCAGTAACATATTGTGTCATTTTCCATTCTAATATTTTGTCAACATTATTAAGGATAAGTGGCAGAAAATTAATTATTAATCTACTTGTTCATTTACTGTTAATATCTGCTTATTTTCTGTTTTAACATGTTCTATCTACACTTCTGTTAAAATGTAATAATCACTTATTCTTCTGTTGTTCGGATGCTTTACATTAGTTTTGGATGATACCACAAGTTTAGGTATTGATCTGATACCAAGTAGTTACAGGATCATACATTGGTCATATTCAAAGTCCTCGTGTGTGCAGGGACGTATTTCCTAAGTTTATAAACATAATATACATTTTTTAAAAACGAAAAAAGATTTTGTGATGCTAAAAATATCGATGTAATCATAGTAGTATCGACTAGATACGCTCCTGTACTTGGTATCATTACAGTGGATGTCAGATGATCCACCAATGGCGTTTGTTTACATTTTTACGGTGTGTAGTGAAGCATGTTTAGCTGTTCCTCGTTCTGAATTGATAATGGTACATGTAAGAAACTTACTTTATTTGTCGCCATGGAGGCGAGGATTAGTGATTAAGAAGTAGCTAAAACACTGCCGACTGCAGCTGGACTTTAGCCGCTAGCTAGCTAGCCATGTCTAAAGCACCTCTTCCTGAGGGCGTTTTAGTGTTATAACTTCACCTTTATCTTTAGTTTTTAGGCTAAAATGCGTCCATTCTCTCTTTTTTTGTCTCCACACTGCGTCTGCTTGTAAATACTCCATGATTTTGTGCTGCCGAACATGCTCCTCTGCTCGTAAAACCAGCAATGTAATGACGTGAAGATGACGAGGGGGTTAGGGTGGGAGACTGAATATGATTCATTAGTATCGCGGTACTATACCAATGCCGGTATACCGTACAACCCTAGTCTTGTGTAGCATTCACATTTGTGCCAATGTGAACTAAACTGCAAAAGAGTTCATGTGAGCGTACTTAAAGGGGGTCATGAATTTTTTCTTCATTTAAAACTCTTCCTTGTGGTCTACATAACATGTAATGGTGGTTCCTTGGTCAAAATGTTGCATAGATTATGTTTTACAGACTTTGACTGTTTCTTCAGGATGCGCCGTTTTGTGGGCGGTCTTATTTACGTGCCTCCACCTCGACTGCGTTTTCTCTACGTCATCCTTGTTGTAGGCTTAAGCGCTTCCGTAGCGAGACTACGGACAGATAAAAGTTAGAACTCTGCGCTACTTTGTATTTGAAATGGCAACAGCAGAAGATGTATGTACGAGCGAGTCTGCCCCACAACTAGTGGATAAAGAAAAAAAAGGAGCCTATTGATTAGAGCGTGGACTATGGCGGACGCGGGCTAAGTTCTCTGGGTAACACTTTACCTTATATGGAGATATCTGCTGACGAGATAGGGCAGGAAATGTCACAGGACAGAGCAAATTCCAAAAGGCTTGTTTGTCAAAAGTATGAAGGAAGTCAAGATTATCTGAAAAAAAATCTCTGCAATGTCTCTATGGTTTGATTTGAGATATTCGAGACTTATAGGGATCTCAAATACGCATAAGCGGGCACCATCAGGTTAAAAACGTTGGTTTTGCATATTAGGGCCCCCTGACTTCCTTGTGGTTAAGATCATGGATTCCTAACTGTGACGCTTGAGCCGCATGACGGCCATATTTGGTGGTTCCCAGAAATGCAGAAAGCCAAGGAAGGTAGTTTGCAGGTAAAAATTTATTTAATCCAGTGACCAAAACATACTAAAACTTACAGTCAACAAAACAGAATGCTGGAGCACAGCAAAGACTTACACGCAGAGAAGTGCGGCAGGAGAAGCATACATACGAATTAACATTCACTAAGTCCCAACAACGAAGAGTGGTCACCACTCAACCTAAATAGTCCTAATCGTCAATATCTGCTTCACACTGGTGTGTGAAGCAGCGCTCAAAGGCAGGAGTCAAGTTGCTGCAAGGAAACACAAAAACGGAAGTGCCACCAACATAAAAGCACAAGACAGGAATTTAAACACTAAACACAGGAAAATACCAAGTAACTCATAATGATCTGGTGTAACAGATCATTAACCTTTTTGACCTCGGGGCCCAACTTTTCCATTACAGAGGGGCCCGGAGCCCACTTATTTACTAACACTGAATTGGTAATGTTACTCTTGATTTTGGTCGTATTCATTAATTATATCTAAGATACTTACAGTTTACAACCTTGTCAAATGATATGAAACAATGTAGGGCTGCAACAACTAATCGATTAAATCGATTCAAATCGATTAAATCGATTCAAATCGATTATAAAAATAGTTTGCGATTAATTTAGTCATCGATTCGTTGGATCTATGCTATGCACATGCACAGAGGCAACTTTTTTTTATTTTTTTTTATTTTTTTTATTATTTTTTTTAAAATTATTTATTTATTTAAACCTTTATTTATAAACTGCAACATTTACAAACAGCTGAGAAACAATAATCAAAATAAGTATGGTGCCAGTATGCTTCTTTTTCTCTCTCAATAAAATACTGGAAAGGATAGAAATGTAGTTTGTCTCTTTTATCTGATTATTACTCGATTAATCGAAGTAATAATCGACAGATTAATCGATTATCAAATTAGTTGTTAGTTGCAGCCCTAAAACCATGTTAATCAGAAAGATCAAGGTCAGAATGATTACAAAAATAAGTACAAATCAAATATACTGCAAAGAAGGAACTCATAAAAACTTACATACAATTACACAGTGCTAAAATAGATACATTATAACTAAATTAATAATAGTATATGTTTCTTAACTAAACTGTCAATAAAACTGAAGTGAAAATGAAAATACAGCTTCACCACTTTAGTCATAGTTTTTGCACTTAAGAAACATCTCAATGACTTCAGCTCCAGACTTCTTCTGTTTGTTTGCTATTGTCGTTACTGCCACAAGTGGTGGAAAACTGTTTTACAATTGAGTACCACTTTGGCCCATACTGACCAAAGCTGAGAAACGAATATGTTTCTGACTGTCTCTTCAGAATGCGCCATTATGTCTTATTTATGTGCCGAATCCCTCCTCCATGCCAATCCTTCAGCCCACCAGCCATTTTGTCCTTTTTTAGCGCTTCCATATGGAGTCCACTGACAAACGTGCATGTACGAGCCAGTCTGCCCCACAACAACATAGAGAAAAATAAGGAACTTATTGACTACAACTGAATACAATGGCGGACTTGCACAAAACCTTTACAGGGTGAACCTATATCAGCTGACGATTGTTGTCTAATTATCTCCGCCATGCCTCCAGCCATGGTTTGATTTAAAATTTTCGGGAATCCCAAGTACACAAAAACAAGTACCAACAGGTAAAAAAAGTTGGTTTTGCATAATAGGACCCTTTTAAGGCCTAAACATACGGAATACGGTTCGCAAAGGTCGGTATGTACTCAAAGCGGACATCCGCCAGGCTTGTGTGCACGCAGGGGAGTCCTACTTGGGATCAAGCCCCGGAGGTTTTCTGAAAAGCCCCACTTTTCCAGCTTGTAATTCCAAGTTGGATAATGTTAAATTGATTTTAACAAGCTGTAGCTCATACTGTCGAGTTTCCATTGAACGCACCATGGCGTGTTGGCTTGTTATTGTTTTTAACTCTCCCTGAAAAAACAGCTGAGAAAATGGCAATTAATATTTAACAGGGCGCTTTATGTGAAAATGAACAAAAACATTGGAATACCTCCCTTCATGCTCCAAAAACATTACGACAATATACTGTACGTAAGAGCCAATTTCACCTTCCTGATGCATCAGACTGTTGTGGTGTAGCAAGTTAAGACTTTGACTTGAGAGCAGCTGGAGCAGTTTCCATTCTCAGCAAGTAAAATAGTATGCGTATTAGGGCTGCAACGAATAGTCGACATTGTCAACAAATAGAGATGTCCGATAATGGCTTTTTTGCCGATATCTGATATTCCGATATTGTCCAACTCTTAATTACCGATTCCGATATCTACCGATATATACACATTATTATGCCTAATTCTGTTGTGATGCCCCACTGGATGTATTAAACAATGTAACAAGGTTTTCCAAAATAAATCAACTAAGGTTATGGAAAAAAGTGCCAAAATGGCACTGACATATTTATTATTGAAGTCACAAAGTGCATTATTTTTTTTAACATGCCTCAAAATCAGCAGCTTGGAATTTGGGATATGCTCTCCCTGAGATAATCCTGATACCCACTACAACTATGGGAAATACTATACTTTGACTTTCACAAAGTGCATTTTTTATTTTTTTTTTAAACATGTCTCAAAACAACATCTACAAAAACAATGAAGGCACACAGCTTCAGTCCAGAGTATACTAAAGTAATAAAGTAAACAATAATATATACTGTATAACAGGAAATTATAAACTGGGCTCAATCTGCCCTGCTCTAACGTATTTGTATGAGCAACAGAAATGTGCTGCAAGCTAGTGGTGAGTGCTTGAAGTGGCCTAGCAGTCAGACATAGCTTCTGAAATGCTGCGTTGAGACAGGGCACCTCCGTTCACTGCAAGCTGCACAGTGTGCGCCATGCAGGGCAGACTAGCCACACCAAACTCCACCGCAGCTTTTGACATACTGCGTGCATTGTCCCTGACCACAACGTGGGCTTTCGCCTTGGGGTGTTTTTTGTTGTATTTTTGTTTTTTCTCGGCGGAGTCTTTAAGCGACAACTGTGTGGTACTACTTTTTTTCGGTGTTTGCTTTTCATCCATCTTCCGCATATCCTTATGATTGTTGAAGAGGCGGGAGATCAAATTGCTCGTACTAAAGGAAGACGTCTTGGTTCCTCCTCGCATAACCAACTTTTTGCAGTCTTTGCAAATTGCCAGTTTTTTATGCGTCAAACACACTTTTAAATAATCCCAAACCATAGACATGGTGTTGTTAGTCAGTCACCGAGCGAGCTGGCTTGTTAGCCACGGCTACAGCACCGGCAACAACACACTCTGGTTGTTGTTATGCTGCGCTCGCGGCGGTTTGATGAGGTCATCAAGCGTCGCCAGTAAACCTCTCATGCTGCAGTCGTGCTGCAACGCCTGTGTTGTGTGTGGCAGAGGGGAGAGGGGAGGGGCTGCTGTCTGGGAGACGCAACTGCTCTGTACTTCTCCCTACGTTCGTGTACCGCTCCGTACAGCGGCGTTTTAAAAAGTCAGTAATTTTACTTTTTGAAACCGATACCGATAATTTCCGATATTACATTTTAAAGCATTTATCGGCCGATAATATCGGCAGGCCGATATTATTGGACATCTCTATCAACAAATGTTGACAATACAATTTGTCACCGACAATTATATTTGTCGACAATAGTCGTGACATCATCACTCGTGTTTTTACAGCCGGAAGTGGGTCACTCGCAAAAACAATGCCAGTGATAAAATGTAAAGTGTGAGAACATTTACTCTTATTCTCGTTAAAAACAATGAATACTTCGCTCATTTTACAAAGCAAATCTTGTTTTTATGGCAGTACATTTGTGATATGCCAGCATAGGGCTGGGCGATATATCGATATACTCGGGTTTATTGCGGGTTTGTCTCTGTGCGATATAGAAAATGACTATATCGTGATATTGGAGTATACGTTCTCACGCAGTTGCTTTTAGTTGCGGCCATTACACTACAGGCTCTTCCCACTCTTTGTTGTCTCTCCTTCTCACAGACAGCAAGCGCACCTTCTTACATACGTCACATACGCATACGCCCTCTCGGAGCAGAGAGGTAGCAGCATGGGTAACGTTAGCTGTGGTGCGAGTGGTAATACGAGAGAGAGAAGGTGCGAATCTGGTCACAAATGAAGGAAGAATTAATTCCCAAGAAAAACAGCACAAGGTCCATCGTCTGGCGGTGGTTTGGCTTCAAGTGGGAATATGTCGAACAGACAATCGTACAAAAAGTAGCATTACTGCTAATATGTAGCATCATTTGAAAAGTCACCCGCTAGAGAATGAAGAGTGCTTACTCCGCATGTCAACATCTCCGTTCGGTGCCACACCAACAAAATGCAGAGGCAACCATCTCCACATCAACACCTTATGACAAAAATAGTCCACAACACAAGGTGATAACGATTTGATTTCCTATTATGCAGCTCATTTTTATTTGACTGTTATAGAAATATCTTGTGTGACATCATGCATAAAAGTGCACTTTATTTGTTTTTAACTATTGTAGTGGCGTTCTGTACAAAAAGTGCACTTTAATTTAGTGTTGTTTTGATATGTCATCTTAGTGACATCATGCACAAAAGTGCACTCATAGCTTGTTTTAAAATGTCTCTGACAATCTTGCACTTTCTGTTTTGAAATGACATGAATGTTTGTGCCACTGCTTAATAACTGTTTAATAAATAGACTTTTAGTTGTGATTTCCCTCTCTACATGAAAGTTTAAAATGAGCATATATTAATGCAATATGAACAAGAATGTTTTAATGTAGACACATAGAATCATCATACTGCTGTGATTATATGCATCAAGTGTTCATTCAAGGCTAAGGCAAAATATCGAGATATATATAGTGTATCGTGACATGGCCTAAAAATATCGATATATTTAAAAAAGGCCATATCGCCCAGCCCTATGCCAGCATTTAAAGCGGAGACATGATCTCCAGCTTTAAGTTAATGTCAACGAGTAAGACAGGATGTTTCGGGCTGATCTTTCGGGGTTTACTGTGACATTTGCTATGACAACTTATAGCGGGGTTTTTGCTTGTAACTCAAAGCATTAAAATGATCCCAGAGACAGCTCTTATCTCAAAACACTCTTAAGTTAAGGTTTCACTGTGTGTGCTAACCACTAGCCCACCGTGCACGCCCCCACCTACAACATGGGGATTATTGCAGTTTTGAAGGTGGCGACATGGCGCTATAATAAGATTAGGCAGCGACACAAATGTATGCACTCTTAAAAATGTATGACACAAGTCTTTGGATTGGAGGGAGGTGGAGGGATGAACGTGTCTGCCAGTGTGGAGTTGTTATAAGCGGATGATGGAGTGAATCAGGCGGCGGGTGGTGTTGGCTGTGAAAATGAAATATGTTATCTTTTCCTTACTAAGTAAACGGCAGTGTGCTTAAACGGCGCTGTCAAAGTCTGCGCGGAGCTTCCCGTGGTGCGTCTTTATCATTTGATAGTCCAATTACATTACAAACATATTTAAAGAGAGCACATTTGCACCGGCTTTACATCTCTTTAGCTGTTAACAAATTGGCAAAGAAATCTGTGGAGTGGAATGGAATAAAAATGTTTGTAATTGCTATGGTGGTTGACTTTTTTGAATTAGTCTTGTGCAAGATGAGGCAGAAAAGTTGTGCAAAGCATACACGATGTACAACAATGATGACAAACACAAACTTCTAAGATTCATACATTGGAATGATTAATTTCGGTCATCACACAACATGTTTCTTTGAAGAACACACAGCCAATGATATCATCCAAGAGGAGTACAAAGAATGCTGTGTTGAGAACATAAACATGAGATATTTAGGGCTTGATCTACAAACCCCGTTTCCATATGCGTTGGGAAATTGTGTTAGATGTAAATATAAACGGAATACAATGATTTGCAAATCATTTTCAACCCATATTCAGTTGAATATGCTACAAAGACAACATATTTGATGTTCAAACTGATAAACTTTTTTTTTTTTGTTGCAAATAATCATTAACTTTAGAATTTGATGCCAGCAACACGTGACAAAGAAGTTGGGAAAGGTGCCAATAAATACTGATAAAGTTGAGGAATGCTCATCAAACACTTATTTGGAACATCCCACAGGTGTGCAGGCTAATTGGGAACAGGTGGGTGCCATGATTGGGTATAAAACAGCTTCCCAAAAAATGCTCAGTCTTTCACAAGAAAGGATGGGGCGAGGTACACCCCTTTGTCCACAACTGCGTGAGCAAATAGTCAAACAGTTTAAGAACAACGTTTCTCAAAGTGCAATTGCAAGAAATTTAGGGATTTCAACATCTACGGTCCATAATATCATCAAAAGGTTCAGAGAATCTGGAAAAATCACTCCACGTAAGCGGCATGGCCGGAAACCAACATTGAATGACCGTGACCTTCAATCCCTCAGACGGCACTGTATCAAAAACCAACATCAATCTCTAAAGGAGATCACCACATGGGCTCAGGAACACTTCAGAAAACCACTGTCACTAAATACAGTTCGTCGTTACATCTGTAAGTGCAAGTTAAAGCTCTACTATGCAAAGCGAAAGCCATTTATCAACAACATCCAGAAATGCCGCCGGCTTCTCTGGGCCCGAGATCATCTAAGATGGACTCATGCAAAGTGGAAAAGTGTTCTGTGGTCTGACGAGTCCACATTTCAAAATATTTTTGGAAATATTCGACATCGTGTCATCTGGACCAAAGGGGAAGCGAACTAGCCAGACTGTTATCGACGTAAAGTTCAAAAGCCAGCATCTGTGATGGTATGGGGGTGCATTAGTGCCCAAGGCATGGGTAACTTACACATCTGTGAAGGCACCATTAATGCTGAAAGGTACATACAGGTTTTGGAACAACATATGCTGCCATCTAAACGCCGTCTTTTTCATGGACGCCCCTGCTTATTTCAGCAAGACAATGCCAAGCCACATTCAGCACGTGTTACAACAGCGTGGCTTCGTAAAAAAAGAGTGCGGGTACTTTCCTGGCCCG
The DNA here is from genome assembly GCF_033978685.3 of Nerophis lumbriciformis. Classification (NCBI taxonomy): domain Eukaryota; kingdom Metazoa; phylum Chordata; class Actinopteri; order Syngnathiformes; family Syngnathidae; genus Nerophis; species Nerophis lumbriciformis. The sequence continues at coordinate 40,990,038 of NC_084557.2, forward strand.
CCTGCAGTCCAGACCTGTCTCCCATCGAAAATGTGTGGCGCATTATGAAGCGTAAAATACGACAGTAGAGACCCCGGACTGTTGAACGATTGAAGCTCTACATAAAACAAGAATGGGAAAGAATTCCACTTTCAAAGCTTCAACAATTAGTTTCCTCAGTTCCCAATCATTTATTGAGTGTTGTTAAAAGAAAAGGTGATGTAACACAGTGGTGAACATGCCCTTTCCCAACTACTTTGGCACGTGTTGCAGCCATGAAATTCTAAGTTTATTATTATTTGCAAAAAAAAAATAAAGTTTGAGTTTGAACATCAAATATCTTGTCTTTGTAGTGTATTCAATTGAATATGGGTTGAAAAGGATTTGCAAATCATTGTATTCCGTTTATATTTACATCTAACACAATTTCCCAACTCATATGGAAACGGGGTTTGTACTAAAATCCAAATGACAAGTGCTAAATAGTGTGTGCAAACTTTACAATTATATGTATAGTACTTGTAACTGGGGCCATGTGTACGTTAGTACCGAGTTAGCAAGCCCTTTGCATTTAGCTCAGTGGTCGGCACACTCGCCTCTCATGTGAACGAGGGTTTGCGTTCCCGTGCTGAATGGGATAAAGGCAGCGGGTTACATACTATTAGAGGGCATGTTGCGTGTAATCTACTAAGACTTCAATTGACAAGTACAAAAGTGGCGCAGGCAGCCCTATTTAAATTCGTTTTTGGTTTTGATCGGCTTGGCCGCAGTAGGACCCCCAAGCAGAGAGAGACAGTATACAACAATATAAAAGGTTACGTGGAAAAAAAAAAGTGCACTCAGAAGGAGTGGAGAAAAAATAAAACATACATTTGGCGAAGCCACATGAATATGGACAAAACCAAACGAGTGTTGCAATGTTGGGAAAAACAACTATAACATCAACAGTACTCACAGTGTCTAGAATACGCGAGGTTAGCCAAAAAGGAATCTACACAGAGTAAAGCTATGCTGGAGGAATGCACAACAGCGGAGAGCTCTGTAGCATGACAAGCAACTGGCAACTGTTGACGCTGGCAGCAGGGTTTATGAAGGCCTAATTGCAACTGTCTGCAGGTGTGAGTGCTCACAGGCTCTGCCAAGAGAGATGCTGCAAGAAAAGGCAGACAGGCGGCAGCAGAGCCGCGGAGACAAACACCATAAGTTGTTGTGCATACTAAGCGCCCTCACCATGGAGACACTCATTTACTGCACATCCGTGCTTTCATGCTCCTCTCTCCTGCAGGTTTTTGCAATGATGTTGAACAAGCAGCAGGTGTAATCTTTACCACCATTTCAGCAAACTTGACTCACAATTTATTAGGGATTTAACGGTACGATATCATCATGGTATTAAGGCCACGGTACGATATTATTGTGGTATATGTCCCCCCTCCAAAAAAAAACATTTAAAAATGTCATAGTGTGTAAAATGAAGTGGCAGGAATGTTTAGAATAAAGACACTGTAGTTGAACACAAGCATAGTGCTAAAATGGTCTTATTACTACAAACATGTATTTTTAAGAATTGTGCAGGAACATCCACTGTTTCAAGTAAATATATAAAAAAAAACACTTACAGTTGAGTGTCTGTAAAGTGACAATGTAAACATCCAAACAATAATGTTTACTTTCTGACAAGTAGTGTCCTCCACAGTGGACATGTTTACAGTCTAGAACAGACCTGTACAAATTAGGGCCCGGGGGGGCACATGCGGCCCGTCGGACATTCCCAAATAATTTTTTTTAGATGTTTAAGATGGAAAGTGTAGCTGCCATTATGATGTGCAGTGATGTTTTTTAATGACCGTAAGTCTTGAACTATACTAAGTATTTCAATGGTTGGAATCTGCGCTTTTGGATGATATACTGTACCAGTTACTATGGTAATCTAATTAGTTACTATGGTAATCTAATTAGTTACTATGGTAATCGACGTCACAGCAGCTCAGACGAGGCACCAAGCAGTGTGGGTGGGAAGCGTTTCCACAGACGCGGAAGGAAATTTTCACAACAAAGTTATAAAGCTTAGTGATATATCAGATATATCAGATTGTAGGTTGGTTTATTTTGTACCCTTCGCGTTCATATTTCACTGTTTGTTGCATTTTTGTTGCGTTTCACTAGATTGAAAAATATGTCGATCGAAAGGGTTGTGACATTCATATTTTTCAATATTCAGTGTTTTATCGTTCATAGAAAAATTTAAAATTTCATTACGTTTTTTAAGGCGGTCTGTCATTAAGTTTTTAGCATTCAATCAGACTCATAACTAATTACACACCTGCACATCAGTGTGACTTCTGCTGTTGCCGTATCCATAACTTCGATCGGGAGAAGTTTTTATTTACACGATGAGTCTGGTGTGTCTTGACCTCCGCAGCAGAGGCTCCGCCGAACCCCTGAGGCCGACTCACCGAACCCCTAGGGTTCGATCGAAACCAGGTTAAGAACTACTGCTGTATGGTAATATTCTTCGATTGCAACCTATCCACCACGGTATAATCAAACAACTGTTGAAAAAATGCTAATGAAAACCTCCTTGCAGGATCTAATGAGATTGTCAAGAGACCCATCACAAGAAGGATAAAGATATCTGTCAAAAACACTGGAACAGCAGAGAAGAATATCGTATTTTTCAGGCTTTCAGATCAGTGGCATTGTTCCCAACGCTCGCTCGAAAGATCTGGGCACAGACGGCTTAAAGCGAGAATGTTGTTTCGGGACAGTCATTTTGTCTCCTGTCTCCCTATTTGCCGGCTGAGATCTTCTAATCTGCAGCCGCTGAGACAGCTAGCGCCCCAGCAGGGTAGCATCTCCATGAAGGCGGGACGTTTGATGTCCTCTGCGGAGACTTAAAAAACGACCATCACAAGTTCTGCATGCACGCAGGTAGCGAGGGGGAAAATTAACCTGAAGCTGCTGCCCTCGCTTATTATTTATCTGCACCTTCTATGCATGTCCTCGCTATCGCTGGGTGTTATTTATGGCAATGCTTGCATCCATCCTTCATTGCGGATGTTTGTGTTTGGTTTAATGGTGCAGGGGTGAGGGGAAGGCCTTGTTTGTGATGGAAATAGACAGCAAGTGAGCAGGATGGGAAGTTAAGGAGAGAAAGAGCCAGGAATGGAAGGAAGCGGGGATGTGTGCCAGCTGTGCTGATTCAACATGTATAGATGCTGGGCGGCCGGCACCGGCAGACAGGCCTGTGGTGACATTCCAGCACTCATTAGACGGCAGTCTGAACATTCCCATGGCTGTGCCATCCAACGCCTGCTGCCTGCAGGAAGGCTGATATCTCCGTGTTGCAACAGCAGGGACAGGAGGAGGTGTAGCTGCCGAGTGCTGAAAAAAAGGACAGACATACCATAGTTTCTCCTATAGTTGTGTGGGGTCTTTTTTATTCAACTGCAGAGAGTAGCAGGCATTTTTTGTTGTAAGTTGTTTATCAGCATATTTTTTAGAATATGCTGTGGCCCTGTTGAAACCTATGGTGTAAATGTACAAACTCAAAATGTTGCCACCATAACCCCATTTTGTTTTAGCATTCCCTTCTTTCTTGCATAATTCAACAGAAATTAACCACTATGTAATGCAAGTGAATCAAAGTATTCACCCTTCCGAGCTGCATCCAACAGGAAGGGTAAAAAATGCAATTTATTGGCAAGCTTATTTTCTATATATTTATTTGTATATGTACAGAACCCCCAAACCAGTAAAGTTGGCACATTGTGTAAATGGTAAATAAAAAGAGAATACAATGATTTGCAAATCCTTTTCAACTTATATTCAATTGAATAGACTGCAAGGACAAGATATTTAATGTTCGAACTGAGAAACATATTTTTTTTTTGCAAATAATTATTAACTTGGAATTTAATGGCAGCAACACATTGCAAAAAAGTTGTCACAGAGGCATTTTTACCACTGTGTTACATGGCCTTTCCTTTTAACCACACATTTAGTAAACGTTTGGGAGACCCCGTTGTGGTATTTTAGGTTTCATAATGCGCTACGCATTTTCAATGGGAGACAGGTCTGGACGACAGGCAGGCCAGTCGAGTACCCGCACTCTTTTACTATGAAGCCATGCTGTTGTAACACGTTGCTTGGCATTGTCTTGCTGAAATAAGCAGGGGCGTCCATGATAACTTTGCTTGGATGGCAACATATGTTGCTCCTGCTTCAAAACTTGTATGTACCTTTCAACATTAATAGTGCTTTCACAGATGTGTAAGATACCCATGCTTTGGGAACTAATACACCCCCATACCATCACAGATGATGGCTTTTGAACTTTGCGCATATAACAATTCGGACGGTTCTTTTTCTCTTTGGTCCAGAGCACACTACGTCCACTGTTTCCAAAAACTATTTGAAATGTGGACTCGTCAAACCACAGAACACTTTTCCACTTTGCATCAGTACATCTTAGATGAGCTCGCGCCCAGCGAAGCGTTTCTGGGTGTTGTTGATAAATGGCTTTCGCTTTGCATAGTAGAGTTTTAACTTGCACTTACAGATGTAGCGACGAACTTTAGTTATTGACAGCGGTTTTCTGAAGTGTTGCTGAGCCCATGTGGTGATATCCTTTACACACTGATGTCGGTTTATGATGCAACACCGCCTGAGGGATCGAAGATCCGTAATACCATGGCTTATGTGCAGTGATCTCTCCAGATTCTCTGAACTTTTTGATGATATTACGGACTGTAGATGGGGAAATCCCTAAATTCCTTGCAATTGCTTGTTGAGAAATGTTGTTCTTAAACTGTTGAACAATTTGCTTACACATTTGTTCACAAAGTGGTGACCCTCGTAACACCCTTGTTTGTGAATGACTGAGCATTTCATGGAAGCTGCTTTTATACCCAATCATGGCACCCACCTGTTCACCTGTGGGATGTTCCAAATAAGTGTTTGATGAGCATTCCTCAACTTTCTCAACTTTTGATGAGCATTCCTCAACTTTCCTCAACATGTTGCAGGCATCAAATTCCACATGAGCTAATATTTGCAAAAAATAACATTTTCCAGTTCGAACGTTTAGTATCTTGTCTTTGCAGTGTATTTAATTGAATACAGGTTGAAAAATATTTGCAAATCATTGTATTCTGTTTTCATTTACACAACCTGCCAACTTCACTGGTTTTGGAGTTTGTATATAGATATAAATGTATACAGTATGTCTCTCTACGTATCTGTTAAATAGCTGCAAGCACTTCCAAGACACTTAAACACACAGCGTGGTTCATTTTGATGCAGTTTACAATAAAGCACATAGACACAAGCCCTCAATGTATGTAACTCATGCAACAAAAATAAAAGAAAACATGTTGTTCGCCAAAAGTTAACAAGGCTAATGCTTTAACACAAACCCCCTAAAACAATTAAGGTATGCTGTAAATTCAAATGTACTATTTGCAAAATCTTTAATTTAGACAGAATAACACCATACATTTTTGAGTATTTGCATGCTTGTGACATTGCAGTATCTGCAAATGCGTTGTACAAATTTTCATTCTTTTCACAGTAAAGCGTTTTTGTATTATAACATAGTCATTTGGGTTATCTACTGTTTCTTGGTTTGCAGGAATCCATTGTGTTTACTACTGTGGTATACTATTTTTGATTTTACACTGTTTTACTGTTGCTTTTTCATAATTGCTTGAAGTAGTTTTTACAGTCATTTTTTAACAGCGTAAGAACTAAAGTGCAGGACTGTATAAATAAAAATATTTAACAAAATACACCACATGTGCTCCTTAAAAAATAACATTTTGGTTCAATATTATTTAAATAATAATTACTGCATATCATAAATTAATTTCGGGTCTGTGGGACCCGTTTTCATTTTTTATTAAAAGAAAAATGATACAATTAATACATTTTTCAAACTGAGACTCACTGACTTTGGCTCATTTTCTGTGAAGAACATATATCAGAATACATATTTAATGACCACACACCATACACCCCCCCTACACATTTTTATTACATATAAGATATCCGGGTGCACTGGACCCAGGGCTAATAGAAGTGTGGAAATTGATGTTCTGTGTAACACACACACACACACACACACACACACACATAGCAGGCCTGGACAGGAGGAGGACAGAGTGTAGGTACACAGAACATCAGAGGGTCAAATGTGCGAGAAAATGAGAGCAGACAGTGTTGACAAACAATGTTGCAACCTTGTGTGGGAGCCGCAGGTGCAGAAACACAAAAGAAGAATCCCTGTGGGATGCAGAAACTGGCAGAGAAATTTTCCGTGCAACGTTCATATTGTTGTTACTCAGCCAGCGTTTGTGGCTTTTAATGCCTCACAATCAAACACTTTTATGTTAAAATACTGAACAGATGTTTATTTGGATAAGGTAAACATCTGTTCAGTATTTTAACATAAAAGTGTTTGATTGTGAGGCATTAAAAGCCACAAAATGCAACGGGTCCATCAGACCCACAAACGCTGGCTGAGTAACAACAATATGAACATTACACAAGGGTTAAATAAGTATAATAGCTATTTTAATTTCTGCAACCCCGTCTTATAACTTTCTGGTAGTAAACCTGCAAAAAATTTATAAATTAAAAGGTTATTGTTAAAGGGGGGACTGCACTTTTTTTTTTTTTTTTTTTTTTTCCTATTGTTCACAATCATTATGAAAGACATGATGACGGATGGATCTTTTTTTTTAATGCATTCTAAATATTAAATAAACTTAAATAAAAGTCTGCTTACAGCGGAGCCAATGGGAGCTCCACTATTCTGCTAATAAAATCCATTAACCAACAATACTCAATTTATATTTCGAGACTTGAATATTAAACAAGTATTAGTGATATTGTTATTATAAGCGCTAACGCAGACAAACTATTTATAGCGGTGCCGTGATCACTTCCTGTGTGCCAATGTTTACATCATCGAGTGGTCTGCTGCGTCCTCGCTTCCTTGCTCCCTGTAAGTTTATTGTAGATCATAAATCATGCCTCTCACCTGGACAGTAGATGGCTGGGAATATAATCAGACAAGTTGGGACACTTTTGACAGCCGTTTTGTACCTGGAACTGACGAGAACGACACCAAAAGCACTTGTTCCCCCCCGGCCCCACCCTGTTTCTTTGCAAGGATTATGAGACATGTTTCGCTAATTGGGAATATATAAACATCCCAGCAGTCGGTCTCCTAATGACAGCAGACATTTTACAGTAAGTGATGTTTTATTGTTTGTTGGCTCTCATAAAGTCTGCAGTGAGTAAAAATCAGTGATGAAGAAAAAAAACATCACGATGCGTTTTTGAAATGATAATCAAAAACTTAAATATTAAATGTTATTATAAATGTGCCCGTTACTACATGACATATATACTTTTAGGGTCTTTATAGGCTCCATTGTAAACTGAATTTTGATCGGATTTATTTAATATTTAGAATGCATAAAAAAAAAAATCCATCTGTTGTCATGTCTCTTATAATGATTGTGAACGATAGGCAAAATTCCCCAAAAAGTGCAGTTCCCCTTTAAGTGTTAATTGTGATTTTAGAATTTTGTTTACACTGATAATTTTTTTTCCATGGCTGACATTTTCTTTCCTTCTCCGCCTTGATAGCTGATTATAATCAGAGGAAGGTTACATTTGAAATAAAAATGTTAACATTTAATTATTTTTCTCCTGGTCCTTATTTTCCATAGGTCATAAAAAATAACAATAATTATCGATAACAAACAATATAATAAACTTATATCGTGATACAGTTTTCAGCCATATTGCCCAACCTTATGTTCAATGTTACGTAAATTGGTACTGACGGACATCGATTTTGTACCTATTTAAGTACCGAGTTTGGTACCCATCATGAGCAATTATGCTTTTTACGATGTGATATTTATGTTAACCTTCCTTCGCGACACACTTCTGTGTATGTAATTAAGTAATTAATTAATTGTATTGCTCACATCGTTCCGAGCATCCACTGAGACTTCCCTGTTGCTGGAGTACAGTTTTTGGCTCTGTGGTTATGATCATAGTGTCTTTACAATCACTGACATTACAAAAAAGCCATTGAAAAATCAAAGCACACTTGTGTAGAGAAAACGCTGTGATCTCTTGTGTAACGTTTTGCATCACGCTGGTTTGAACTCCAACATTGAAGCATATTTGCCCAGAAAATGCTGCTTGAACTCCAAATTGTACTTTTTAGATAAACCTTGCGTCTATTTAGGGTACCATGTTTTTATTTAAGAGGACATCCGACAGCGAATTGGGGCGTGCCACCTATAGGTGGGTTGCAGTCACGTGACCGAGAGGCACATCCTAGCACTTCTGGGTTTCAGGCGATGGTCTAAGCCGTGGGTGTCAAACTCTGGCCCGCCGTGTAATTTCACTTGGCCCTTGAGGCGATATCAAATTAACACTAGAGCTGGCCCGCCGATTATATAATGCGGCGGTGCCGCGGTAGCACCGCATTCACCGCTAATTCGAATACTTGCCAACCCTCCCGGGAGTCTTCCAAACTTCAGCACCCCTCCCAGAAATCGCCAGGTCTGCATTTAAGCCGGTCCAACGAGTGCTGGCCCAGTCACATAACATGTGCAGCTTCTGCACGCACACACAATTGAATGCAATGCATACTTCATCAACAGCGATACAGGTTACACTAAGGGTAGCCGAATAAAAAACTTTAACACTGTTAGAAATATACGCCACACTGTGAATCCACACCAAACAAGAATGACAAACACATTATGGGAGAACATCCGCACCGTAACACAACATAAACACAACAGAACAAATACCCAGAATCCTTTGCAGCACTAACTCTTCCGGGACGCTACAAGGTGTGTGTGCGTGGGGGGAAGGTTTGGTGGTAGCGGGAGTGTATTTTGTAGCGTCCCGGAAGAGTTAGTGCTGCAAAGGGTTCTGGGTATTTGTTCTGTTGTGTTTATGTTGTGTTACGGTGCGGATGTTCTCCCGAAATGTGTTTGTCATTCTTGTTTGGTGTGGATTCACAGTGTGGCGTATATTTTTAACAGTGTTAAAGTTTTTTATACTGGCACCCTCAGTGTAACCTGTATCGCTGTTGATGAAGTATGCATTGCATTCACTCATGTGTGCATATAGAAGCCACACATATCTTGTGACTGGGTTTGAACGATGTTAGAATGGATGAAAAGCGGGCGTGACGACAGCTGGTAGAGGACGTTAAAGGCAGTGCATTTAAGGCACGCTCCCAAGACTGTGGTCCGGGTAGACGAGATATAATGACTGATGAACACCTTTGTTCGATAATGAAGGTTGCCTCAGCTCAAAGTCTGAGCCCCGACATTAATGAACTAGCATCCAAGAAAAGATGCCAGGTATCTGGCTTGGGCACATCACATTAGATCAGTGTGTTGCAAACTGAGCAGTTTAAAGTCCTGAATGGTTGTTTTATTCATTGTTATTTTATTTTCAAATTTATTAGCCTGTGGAAAAAGTTAATGTTGATATTTACCTCAGAAGGCTGCAAATAGAAAAGAGGCATTCAATTTTTATTTAAATTGTATTTGATATGCCATTGATATTTTTTTATTATTATTATTATTATTATTTGAAACTTACTATAAAGTTATATAAGCCTTGCTTGTTCAATATTCAATGTAAAACTTGTTTGGGTCCCTATTAAAAGGTTAATTTGTTTAACCTTGGCCCGCGGCTTTGTTCAGTTTTAAATTTTGGCCCGCTCTGTATTTGAGTTTGACACCCCTGGTCTAAGCCCAATTAGGCTACTGTTTATTTACCTGAATCAGTGCAGATTTAGGCTTATTTAGAAAGTTTTAGAAGCAAATATAAAAACGATCATGAAAAATATTTAAAATAAAATGACGTGGATTGTTACACTCTTAAGAAAAATATATATTTTTAAAAATTTAAACCATTTATCATCACCAAGAGGTTACTGCTACCTCACTTCACTTGATACTTACGGTATTTAGAGAAGAAAAGATTGGAGGTACATCATCTTTACATCTGAGGGGTCCGCAAATAAAACAATCATTTAAAGACAAAGTTGGACTTATTCGTACATTGCTAAGTAACATATTTGATTGACATAACGAGTGCCTTGCTGCTGTGATCGGGACGCTAATGAGAAAAAAAGTTTGTTTGCAGTTGATTTCCTGCTACAAATATTAGTCTCATCTACAATTCATGTCTGCAGTTGTTTTTATGCTGTGAAGTTCATATTTTGTCTCATTATTTAGCTGTAGATGTCCCTGTTGTTCAGCAATGTTTGCTAGCGATAGCAAGATTCAGTATATGCTGTTGAGATTTATTCATTTACTTTATTAATACTATTAAGGATATTTTCATGATGCTAACAAATATCACTAAAGACGTTGTAATGGGGTCATCCGTGTTGAATGAAGCACTTTAGGCTTTCCTGCACAACAACAACTAAGTTTTAGTTTCTGCTATGAAAATGGAGAAAGAAAATACGACGGATTGGACCAACGATCACAATATTTAGTACGAGGACTTAACATGACGTTAGTTTATTTGCACAAGCAGGGCTTCTAGTTATATTTAGGCATAGCAACCACAAAAACAAATGTGGTCTATTGTCCTTTTCTTACGTTTCGTTCTGCTCTCAAACACTACTAATATAGTAGAGAATAAACTTGATTGCATCACAGAAAGTTTCTTAAACAAATCAAATTTTCAAACAAAACATTTTACAAAGTGATCTCTGCAGACACAAGCGACCGATTGTATTTCACAAGATGATGAATGATGTTTTTAAGAGCCGTTTCTTTCGACGCACTTTTGTTTTCTCCTGATTTATAACCTTTAAGAACCACTTCTTTCAGGACTCTATGAAAGCTCTTTCCTCTGTTTGAACCACTGAAACACCCAAGAACAGAACAGCAATACAACATTTTTTGCTCAAACTCTACACTCACTCTCACTTGTTCTAATGCTACGCTCAAGCTGCTTCACCATCGTGTCAATTAAGCTGCGAAGAATAAAAACTGACGTGACATCATATGCAACCCTCCTATAGGTGGCGGACATTATTTTGAGTAAATGAGATACACCCAAAGGTTAGGTATCCATCAGTGTTGGCGTTAACAGCGTTTTTGTGTCTTTTTACGCATTGAAATCAGAAATGAAGCAAAATTCCAGAAGTTTTTTTATTTATTTACCCATTATCGCATTCCGCCGGTGTTTTGTTTATATTTGCAGGGTCAAATGATTCATTATTAATTATTGATCGACTTCAAAGTAATGCACTTTTCGGTACAATTTCTTAAATTTTGATTCGCCGAAAGTTTTATCCATCACAAATACTGCATTTCCGAAATTAGGACTCCCGGGTGTTACTGTTTACGTCATGGCGAACAATAAACCCAAGAAGCAAAGCGTTATTGAAAAGTGGCTTCAGGAGCCACTTTTTAGCAAATGGCTCACTTATGAAGACGAAAAGATGTTTTGCACACCATGTAAAAAGGCTAAGAAAAAGAACACCTTTACGACCGGGTGCACTGATTTTCAAAGGTCCAGCCTCACCAGGCACCAAGAAACACCCTCCAATTTGGGTCCCTACAATTCCGTTCTTTGGTCGGAATGACGAGGCCGTCTATTTGTTACAAGTCTTTATTTATGTTTTCCATAAAGCCAAGCGGAAATCCACCATGCTATTAACACTCCTGAACATGCTGGCGCTTGCTCGCCTATCTTGCCCACTCACTTACACACGTCACTCACCCCACATACCGCCATTCTTAAAAGGTAACACACAGCTTATGGCCATCACGAAGCCAGAGATGAAATGCTGGAGGCATTGAGTGCCACTGTATTAAATTACATTGAAACTAACTTGCCAAATTGTAAGTTTGTTGGCATTATTTAAAGTTAAAGTTAAAGTACCAATGATTGTCTCACACACACACTTTCCATGAAAGTGTAAATGTGGCGGTTTTTAAATGACTGATGACCTACATACAGGTGAGAATAATCAGTTAAATTTGTCATATGTATGCATGTATGTTCTGGCTAGGGATGATACTCGAAACCGATTTTCCCGGTTGTTCGATAAGAAAAGAACGGAGTCCTCGGACTCGAATCCCTTTTTGAGAACCGGTACCCGTTATCGAGACCACTATAGTAAAGAAAAAGAGTTGGTTCTTTGTTTGAATCCCTGGGAACGAATCCCGTCCCGACCAGAAATGCTCCGTGGGAAATCACAAGAAATGACGTCACGTAGCTCAGTCATTAGGTGCAGATAGCGAAAGCAGGAAAAAAATGGACTGGAAAAAGCGCTCCAAGGTGTAATAAAGTTCAAAACAAAAGGTATAATACAATGAATAACTTTACTGAGAGATTTGAGCAGGGTACAAACACATGACGAACACTTTTACGACCAACCGGAAACATAGCAACCAGGCTAGCAACGCACCTCCTTTACGGCAGCTGTCGCAACGTTCTTAAAGCAACCGCAGCACATACATATATATACAACATATCTCCCTTTTTTAACTTTTGTTTTTCTTTCCTTGTAAACAAAACAAAATCACACTGTATATGTGTTGTCTGTCTAATTATAAATAATGCAGACGAGGCGTGTTGGCTGAGTTCTTGACGTTTACTTTCACAGCGTGCTCATAACCTCATTCTTAGCTGTCTGGTGGCGACATGCAACAACACTTTTCGGGGCTACCGCACATGCTCGCCACCCCCGTTGCATGCTGGGTAGTGTAGTTGTTATATTCCCTAGCCTAGCTCATAACATCACATCTTTCCCCTTATAAAGAAATAATGTTAACTCAATAAAGTGTATTTCCTTTTTTAGCTTTAAGTTTTCATTTTTTAGCATTGTAACCACATTTGCAAACAACTTTTCTCTCCATAGAATTTTCTTTCAATAAAGAAATAAAGTGCAAAAATGTCAAAGCATCATAACAAACAGTTATGTCAAATAGCAGCAGAAGTGCACTTTTTGGAGAGCTGTATTATTTTCAGTTTTGTGCCCAAGGGACTGATTTTATTTAACACTATATTATTATTTATACACCTATAGTGATCACAGAGACAGGTTGTTTTTGTGTTACTGTATATATTTGTTTTTCTGAAAAATCCTACTTAATATACTTTGGGTAACAACAGTCAATATTTATGTATTTATTAAATTTTATTTTTTTTCTTATATAATAAAAGTGAGCTTTTGTTAAACCAAATAGTGTGTTTTTTTCCATATACAACCTAGTGGTTAGAGTGTCCGCCCTGAGATCGGTAGGTTGTGAGTTCAAACCCCAGCCGAGTCATACCAAAGACTATAAAAATGGGACCCATTACCTCCCCGCTTGGCACTCAGCATCAAGGGTTGGAATTGGGGGTTAAATCACCAAAAATGATTCCCGGGCGCGGCACCGCTGCTGCCCACTGCTCCCCTCACCTCCCAGGGGGTGATCAAAGGGCAAATTTCACCACACCTAGTGTGTGTGTGACAATCATTGGTACTTTAACTTAACTTAACTTTAACAACAACCTATCTGGACTCGATAAGGAATCGGTTCGATAAGAGGATTCGATAATAGGCTCGAACTCGATAATTTCTTATCAAACATCATCCCTAGTTCTGGCACACCATTATCATCATTTCATGACCGAATCAAAACACTTTTTACACTTTTATACTGAAATAAATACACCTACAACTTATTAAATAAAAATATAGAAAAAAATACCGGCAGCGGTAAAGTTTAGATCCATGAAGGAAAGAAGAAAGTGAATGAATGTTTATAACAGAATACATTGCTAAACATTTGTTTTCTTTTGTATTATTTTTTTTAATGAATTAAGTAACGTTTATGACAACCTTTTTTCCATAACACAATATAGAATGTGAGATATAACAGGATAATGCATACAGTCATCTTTTTTTTTTTCAAAACGCTTACAAAAAAGTGGGACCCCATTTTTATGACTTGATTTGGTTCCTGGGACCCCTTTCTGAAAATCCCTAGCGCCAACACTGTTAGGTATCCATGTTCGATCCAATACAAGAACTCAATGCCTGCCTAGCTTTTTGCTTTGTTTCAGCGTCCAAGTCTTGAGCAATCATTAAGCATAAAAGAGGGAGGTGGGGGGATGTTCTGTTGAGCGCACCCCTGCTGATGCTTTTTCAAGTAGCTGTCAGGGCTACAGTGCACAAAGCATTAGGCCTCTGGGATGGAGCGTCATAGGAAAAAAAAATCCCCTCAGGCGACACTCTTCTCATGTCCTAGTGTTAGGTGTAACCAAATCATCCCATCATTAGCACCTACCCCCACACACACGCACCATGTAATATATCAAGATATGTGTCTTTGTAGGAGAAAAAGCACAAGAACCACACCCAAACGCACCCCCTCCCTCCACAGTACACATTATTATTATTACCTCCTGGCTTCAAGCGTGAGGCCCAAACTCATTCTAGGTGCAAACATCACAAGAGCATCCTTTCAGCTGTTGTCAAGGCTGCTCTGTAGTTGTGTCTCAAAGTGTGTGTGTGTGTGTGTTTGTGTCCCTGACGGCATTGCCTCTGAAGTGCTGCAGAATGGAAGAGACACATTTTGTAATAAAGCAGCCAAGTGTGTTGCGAGAGCTCCCTTCTTCCTGTTCCTGTCGGCAAAACAGCAAATATGTGTGACAAATGTGTTTTAGTGACCAATCATTACCACAAATCTGTTACGAAGAAGATGAGCCTTTTTGTAAGCTTTTAAACGGGCTGCTGTTGACTTGCACAGTTGCACTAATGCTCTCCTAATGATTTGTAATTGTTCTGGAAAGGAGCCACAGCCAAAATAGAGCACATAACAGCACTATGGCTGCAACATTGTGTGCATAGTTTGCACGGTACAGTGTGTGTTTTGCTATTTGCGTCATTCAAATATCCTCTTTCAAGAAACCACGCAGCCGCTCACTCTTTCATCAAACCAAGAATCAAATAAATACATCGAGTGCATTCGGAAATCCTTCATTTTTTATCACATTAACTATGTTGCAGCCTTGCTTTGATATCAGTGAAGTTCTGAGTATACAGCCGTTTGTTTTTTCTCCATTGAAGCTGTTTGAAAATGTTGATCCTTCTGTTTCTAATTTGATATTTTATACGCTTATCTAACAGAGCTGCTGCGTTTATTTTGTTGTATTTGTCTTGACTACAGTATAACCAAAGCTTTTGTACATTTGTTTTTGTGCAAATATTAAGTTCCGGTGTCTAATAATCTAAAAAAACAAAAACTAATGAAATGGGTACGTTGTGTTAGTTCTGTTGTAGAATCCAGGTTAATAGGTGGCTTGCATATGACGTCACGTCCTTTTTTCTTAATGGCGGCTTAATTGACATGATGGTCAATCAGCTTGAGTATTGCCGTATTGCTGTTCTGTTCTTGGGTGTTTCAGTGGTTCAACCAGAGGAAAGAGCTTTCATAGAGTCCTGAAAGAAGTGGTTCATAAAGGTCATAAAGTCATGGAAAAACAAAAGTGTGTCCAAGAAAATTGCTCTTAAAAATATCACTTTCATCAACTTGTGGAATACAATCAGACCATACTTGTGTCTGCAGAGATCACTTTGTAAAATGTTTTGTTTGAAAATGTGATTTGTTTAAGACACTTTCTGTGATGCAATCAAGTTTTTTTCTCTACTATATTAGTAGTGTTTGAGAGCAGAACTAAACGTAAGAAAAGGACAATAGACCACAGTTGTTTTTGTGGTTGCTATGCCTAAATATAACTACAAGACCTGCTTGTGCAAATAAACAAACGTCATGTTAAGTCCTAGTAATAAATATTGTGATTGTTGGTCCGATCCATCGTATTTTTGTTGTCCATTTTCATAACAGAAACTAAAAACTTAGTTGATGTTGTGCATGAAAGCCTAAAGTGTTTTATTCTACACGGATGACCACATTATAACGTCTTTGGTGATATTTGTTAGCAGCAAGAAAATATCCTTCATAGTGTTAAAGGGGAACATTATCACAATTTCAGAAGGGTTAGAACCATTAAAAATCAGTTCCCAGTGGCTTATTTTATATTTCGAAGTTTTTTTCAAAATTTTACCCATCACGCAATATCCCTAAAAAAAGCTTCAAAGTGCCTGATTTTAACCATCGTTATATACACCCGTCCATTTTCCTGTGACGTCACACAGTGATGCCAACACAAACAAACATGGTGCATAGAACAGCAAGCTATAGCGACATTAGCTCGGATTCAGACTCGGATTTCAGCGGCTTAAGCGATTCAACAGATTACGCATGTATTGAAACGGATGGTTGTAGTGTGGAGGCAGGTAGCGAAAACGAAATTGAAGAAGAAACTGAAGATATTGAGCCATATCGGTTTGAACCGTATGCAAGCGAAACCGACGAAAACGACACGACAGCCAGCGACACGGGAGAAAGCGAGGACGAATTCGGCGATCGCCTTCTAACCAACGATTGGTATGTGTTTGTTTGGCATTAAAGGAAACTAACAACTATGAACTAGGTTTACAGCATATGAAATACATTTGGCAACAACATGCACTTTGAGAGTGCAGACAGCCCAATTTTCATCAATTAATATATTCTGTAGACATACCCTCATCCGCGCTCTTTTCCTGAAAGCTGATCTGTCCAGTTTTGGAGTTGATGTCAGCAGGCCAGGGAAGCTAGGGTCGATATTCTTCTCTTGATCATCTTCGGTGGCATAAGGGACGGTGTGAGCCAAGACATCCAGGGGGTTTAGCTCGCTCGTCTGCGGGAACAAACTGCCACCATTGCTTGCCGTGTTATCGAGGACCTTTGTCCCTGAATTGCTCACACACTCCGGCAGATTCAATGGGGGTCTGGCGGCAGATTTCTTTGACTTTATCGTTGGAAATGCATCTGCTTTGAGTGTCGCAGGATATCCACACATTCTTGCCATCTCTGTCGTAGCATAGCTTTCGTCGGTAAAGTGTGCGGAACAAACGTCCAATTTCTTGCCACTTTCGCATCTTTGGGCCACTGGTGCAACTTGAATCCGTCCCTGTTCGTGTTGTTACACCCTCCGACAACACACCGACGAGGCATGATGTCTCCAAGGTACGGAAAACAGTCGAAAAAACGGAAAATAACAGAGCTGATTTGACTCAGTGTTTGTAATGTGTTTGAGAAAATGGTGGATTGCTTCCCGATGAGCGAATAATAGAAAGGCGTTTAATTCGCCAAAATTCACCCATTTAGAGTTCGGAAATTGGTTAAAAAAAATATGGTCTTTTTTCTGCAACATCAAGGTATATATTGACGCCTACATAGGTCTGGTGATAATGTTCCCCTTTAATAAAGTAGATAAATAAATCTCAACAGCATATACTGAATCTTGATATCGCTAGCAAACATTGCTGAACAACAGGGACATCTACAGTTAAATAAAAAGACAAAAGGCAGCACGGTGCAACAGAGGTTAGTGCATTTCCCGCACAATAAGAAGGTCCTGGGTTCGATCCCCGAGCTTGGGGTCTTTCTGTGTGGAGTTTGCATGTTCTCCCCGTGACTGCATGGGTTCCCTCTGGGTACTCTGGCTTTCTTCCATCTCCAAAGACATGCACCCGGGAATAGGTTGATTGGCAAATAGTGTGTGAATGTTGTCTGTCCATCTGTGTTGGCCCTGTGATGAGGTGGCAACTTGTCCCTGGTGTACACAGCCTTCCACCCGAGTGCAGCTGGGATAGGCTTCAGCACCCCCCGCGACCCCGTAAGGGACAAGCAATAGAAAATGGATGGATGGATGAGACAAAATATGAACTTTACAGCTTAAAAACAACTGCAGACATGAATTGTAGATGAGACTAAAATTTGTAGCAGGAAAACAACTGCAAACAAGCTTATCCTTTTTCTCGTTAGCGCCACGATCACAGCAGCACTCGTTATGTCAATCAAATACGTTACTTAGCGATGCACGAATAAATCTAACTTTTGTCTTTCACTGATTAATGTTTAATTTGTGGACCCCTCAGATGTGAAGACATGATGTGCCTCCAATCTTTTCTTCTCTAAATACCGTATTTTTCGGACTATAAGTCGCTCCGCAGTATAAGTCGCACCGGCCGAAAATGCACAATAAAGAAGGAAAAAAACATATATAAGTCACACTGGAATATATGTCGCATTTTTTGGGGAAATTTATTTGATAAAACCCAACACCAAGAACATTTGAAAGGCAATTTAAAATAAATAAAGAATAGTGAACAACAGGCTGAATAAGTGTACGTTATATGAGGCATAAATAACCAACTGAGAACGTGCCTGGTATGTTAACGTAACATATTATGGTAAGAGTCATTCAAATAATTATAACATATAGAACATGCTATACGTTTACCAAACAATCTGTCACTCCTAATCGCTAAATCCCATGAAATCTTATACGTCTAGTCTCTTACGTGAATAAGCTAAATAATATTATTTGTTAATAATTAAATAAAAAAATAAAATAATATTATGTGTTAATAATTTCACACATAAGTCGCTCCTGAGTATAAGTCGCACCCCCGGCCAAACTATGAAAAAAACTGCGACTTATAGTCCGAAAATACGGTACTAGGGATGTCCGATAAATGCTTTAAAATGTAATATTGGAAATTATCGGTATCGGTTTCAAAATTATCGGTATCGGTTTCAAAAAGTAAAATTGATGGCTTTTTAAAACGCCGCTGTGTACACGGGCGTAGGGAGAAGTACAGAGCGCCAATAAACCTTAAAGGCACTGCCTTTGCGTGCCGGCCCAGTCACCTAATATCTACGGCTTTTCACACACACAAGTGAATGCAAGTCATACTTGGTCAACAGCCATACAGGTCACACTGAGGGTGGCCGTATAAACCACTTTAACACTGTTACAAATATGCGCCACACTGTGAACCCACACCAAACAAGAATGACAAACACATTTCGGGAGAACATCCGCACCGTAACACAACATAAACACAACAAAACAAATACCCAGAACCCCTTGCAGCACTAACTCTTCCGGGACGCTACAATATACACCCCCCCTACCCCCTACCCCCCCACCTCAACCCCGCCCACCTCAACCTCCTCATGCTCTCTCAGGGAGAGCATGTCCCAAATTCCAAGCTGCTGTTTTGAGGCATGTTAAACAAAATAATGCACTTTGTGACTTCAATAATAAATATGGCAGTGCCATGTTGGCATTTTTTTCAATAACTTGAGTTGATTTATTTTGGAAAACCTTGTTACATTGTTTAATGCATCCAGCGGGGCATCACAACAAAATTAGGCATAATAATGTGTTAATTCCACGACTGTATATATCGGTTTCAGT
Source organism: Nerophis lumbriciformis (assembly GCF_033978685.3). Taxonomy (NCBI): domain Eukaryota; kingdom Metazoa; phylum Chordata; class Actinopteri; order Syngnathiformes; family Syngnathidae; genus Nerophis; species Nerophis lumbriciformis. The sequence goes on from NC_084557.2 coordinate 41,009,397, forward strand.
TGATATCGGAATTAAGAGTTGGACAATATCGGGATATCGGCAAAAAAGCCATTATCGGACATCTCTACTAAATACCGTAAGTGTCAAGTGAAGTGAGGTAGCAGTAACCTCTTGGTGATAAATGGTTTAAATCTTTTTAAAATATATATTTTTTTAAGGGTGTAAAAATTCATTCAGTTCCATTTAAAATGTTTTTTCGTGATCACTTTTATATTTCTTTCATGCTTTTATTTCTACTTTGCACTAAACAGGAAGTCACTGCGAGTACGTTTTAATGTTGAGTAGTACTTATGTTGCTGTCACTGCTTAGCAATAATTGTGAAGTAAACAGTAACTCATGTTGTCACAAACTGACCCATGTTTAGTCCAATTAGGTTCCTTAGGTTTTTTTTCATACCTGACGGTTTCGGCTACAACTTTGGCCTTCCTCAGAAGTTGTCGCGTGATGTGACGTGTCCGGTCAGCTGATTTCAACAGTTTTTGTCGCTGTCTTCCTGCTTGCAGGCTGACAGCGCCATCTGCAGTCTGACTTCTTCAGAACTGTGTCCCAGGTGTGGGACACAATTACCATATGGCTGACGGGGATCAGGCGCTGTCAAAGTGCAGCCACGTAAATGAGACCGCCCACAAAACGGCGCATCCTAAAGAGACGGTCAGAAAGCAGCTTAAACAATCTGAAAAACATAATCTATGCAAAATTCTGACCAAAGAATCACTAGTACACGTTATGTAGACAACAAGGAAGTGTTTTAAATGTAGAAAAATAATCACAATATGACCCATTTAAGGTAGTATATTGCCCTGATAAACCAAATCCTTTAGGTTGGGCCAAACTAGGGATGTCCCGATCCAGGTTTTTGCACTTCCGATCCGATACCGATATTGTTTTTGCACTTCCGATCCGATACCGATACTGACCGATACCGATACTGGCCTATCCGAGCATGTATTAAAGTTTAAAGTTATTTAGCCTACATAGTTGTCAGAATCATGTTGAAAAGGGTTTTAGTACTCTTGATAACAACTAGCCATCTGAATTAGGGGAGTTTGAATAATACACAATGGTTGGTAACAAGAAACTGACCTGTTTATTCAAGGATAAACACAAAATAGACAAAATTATACATGACAAACAGAAATGGCATCATTGAACTAGGGCTGGGCGATATGGCCTTTTTTTAATATTGCGATATTTTAAGGCCATATTGCGATACACCATATATATCTCGATATTTTGCCTTAGCCTTGAATGAACACTTGATGCATACAATCACAGCAGTATGATGATTCTGTGTGTTTTGATTGATTGGTTGAGACTTTTATTAGTAGGTTGCACAGTGAAGTACATATTCCGTACAATTGACCACTAAATGGTAACACCCCAATAAGTTTTTCAACTTGTTTAAGTCGGGGTCCACTTAAATTGATTCATGATACAGATATATACTATCAGATATATACTATCATCATAATACAGTCATCACACAAGATAATCACATTGAATTATTTATATTATTTATAATCCAGGGTGTGGAGGGGGGCGCCGGACGTAAGTGTCAAAAAGACAGCCTAAAGAGTTTGATATGAGAATAAATCTAAAGTTAAAATATAGGGTAGAAATGCACCCATTTGCAGGAAATGTAGTCTTGATTTTCAAAATGTTCTTTCAAGGCTTGCATGTCTACATTAAAACATTCTTCTTCATACTCCATTAATATATGCTACTTTTAAACTTTCATGCAGAGAAGGAAATCACAACTAAAAAAATCACTATTTTTTTCATACGGTGTTGATCTGGAAATGTTTGCCTCGGCATTTTGATGGTGTGGACGTGTGGCACCGAACGGAGATAAGCGTCTCGACAGACGTTACAATATTTGAACAATGATGACGAAAACTGTTTTCTCTGTCGTGTCCGTGTGTCGAAAATTGTTATGCGCTTATTTTTTTTATTAGATTTTGTGCGTGGCATATAATTGCTATGCGCAGAGGACGCTTAAACAGTGCGCAATTGCACAGGTGCGCACCTTAGAGAGAACGTTGGTCACACGGCTGCGCTAGCATCACAGCTAACGTTAGCCATGCTGCTACCTCTCTGCTCGGGGAGGGCGTATACGTATGTGACGTATGACGTGACAGTATGTGACGTGTGTAAGAAGGTGCACTTGCTGTCTGTGAGAGGGAGACACAGGAAAGAGTGAGAAGAGCCTGTCGTGTAATGCCAGCAGCTAAAAGCAACTGCGTGAGAATCCACAGACCTGTGGATGTGTTGAAGGTGTGCTGGAAAATGCGGAACGGAAATTAGGGAGCAGCAGAAAAGTGGAATGTATTATTTAAATCGATGCGTTGGAAAACACGGACAGGAGTTTTTAAAAAAACTGGATCTGGATCGGCATTTTCCCATGCCTTGCCGATACACATTTTTTTGCAAATATCGGCAGCCGATCCGATCCAAATATCGGATCGGGACATCCCTAGGCCAAACCAATTCAGTACTTTTGAGTGGAAAAGGTCCTTATGTAATGGAGGCCAGACAATGTGGCTGTGTAAGCGTATGTTGGTAAACCTTGCTCCATGACCCCTGAGAATGTCCGTGCTCTGGCTTTTAGCTTGATGTCTCATTCAGCGGACTATAGGTTCGAGCCCAGGGAAGGACGCAGGAGCTGGACCAGGCATGTTATGCGTATCGGAATTGACATATGTTTAGGACAACAAGCTATCATTGATGGAGAAATTTGGAGAAAAGAGCCTTAGTGTCCTCATCTAGACTTGAGGATTACTGGTTTAGGTTCACCAATGGACCAGAATATACATCTGGACTGGTATTGTGCTGCAAGGCTGAGGGATGCCTTTAAAGGGGAACTGCACTTTTTTGGAATTTTGCCTATCGTTCACAATCATTGTGAGAGACAAGAACACACACCTTTTTTTTTTTTTTAGGATTTTAAAGATGATAAGAAATGCTTGCAAGATGTGGATAATGGGAATCACCGTTAGAGCCTCCAAAGTCTCTAAAACAACTTCAAAACCCTCCATCAACATTTTAAATACACACTGCAAGTATATATATATAATGTAGTAACAGACACCTTCATAACAATATGTAATATGTTTTATATACACATTGCAAGTATACACAGTCGTGGTCAAAAGTTTACATACACTTGTAAAGAACATAATGTCATGGCTGTCTTGAGTTTCCAATCATTTCTACAACTCATACGTTTGTTTTTTTGTGATAGAGTGATTGGAGCACATACTTGTTTGTCACAAAAAACATTCATGAAGTTTGGTTGTTTTATGAATTTATTATGGGTCTACTGAAAATGTAACCAAATCTCACTGCAATAAGGTGCTTTTGGTAGCCATCCACAAGCTTCTGGCAAGCTTCTGGTTGAAATTTTGACCACTCCTCTTGACAAAATTGGTGCAGTTCAGCTAAATTTGTTGGTTTTCTGACATGGACTTGTTTCTTCAGCATTGTCCACACATTTAAATCAGGACTTTGGGAAGGCCATTCTAAAACTTTAATTCTAGCCTCATATAGCCATTCCTTTACCACTTTCGATGTGTGTTTGGGGTCATTGTCCTGTCGGAACACCCAATTGCGCCCAAGACCCAACCTCCGGGATGATGATTTTAGGTTGTCCTGAAGAATTTGGAGGTAATCCTCCTTTTTCATTGTCCCATTTACTCTCTGTAAAGCACGAGTTCCATTGGTAGTAAAACAGGCCCAGAGCATAATACTACCACCACCATGTGTTCCTGGGATTAAAGGCCTCACCTTTTCTCCTCCAAACATATTACTGGGTATTGTGGCCAAATAGGTCAATTTTTGTTTCATCCGACCACAGAACTTTCCTCCAGAAGGTCTTATTTTTATCCATGTGATGTCCGATGAAACAAAAATTGAGCTGTTTGGCCAGTAATATGTTTGGAGGAGAAAAGGTGAGGCCTTTAATCCCAGGAACAACACTCCTACCGTCAAGCATGGTGGTGGTAGTATTATGTTCTGGGCCTGTTTTGCTGCTAATAGAACTGGTGCTTTACAGAGAGTAAATGGCACAATGAAAAAGGAGGATGGCCTCCAAATTCTTCAGGACAACCTAAAATCATCATCCCGGAGGTGTTGGGTCTTGGGCGCAATTGGGTGTTCCAACAGGACAATGACCCCAAAAGTGGTAAAGGAATGGCTAAATCAGGCTATAATTTAAAGTTTTAGAATAGCCTTCCCAAAGTCCTGACAATGTGGTGTGGACAATGCTGAAGAAACAAGTCCATGTCAGAAAACCAACAAATTTAGCTGAACTGCACCAATTTTGTCAAGAGGAATGGTCAAAAAATCAACCAGAAGCTTGTGGATGGCTACCAAAAGTACCTCATTGCAGTGAAACTTGCCAAGGGAAATGTAACCAAATATTTACATTGCTGTATGTATACTTTTGACCCAGCAGATTTGGTCACATTTTCAGTAAACTCCTAATAATTTCATTAAAGACCCAAACTTCATGAATGTTTTTTGTGAGAAACAAGTATATGCTCCAATCACTCTATCACAACGCAAGACAGCCATGACATTATGTTCTTCACAAGTATATGTAAACTTTTGACCACGACTGTATATAATGTAGTAACAGACACCTTCATAACAATATGTAATATGCTTTATATACACACTGCCAGCATATATATATAATGTAGTAACAGACACCTTCATAACAATATGTAATATGTTTTATATACACACTGCCAGTGACGTGCGGTGAGGTTGATGGCTGGTGAGGCACTGACTTCATCACATATGAACCCTAAAAAGTATCTTATTCACCATTTGATTGGCAGCAGTTAACGGGTTATGTTTAAAAGCTCATACCAGCATTCTTCCCTGCTTGGCACTCAGCATCAAGGGTTGGAATTGGGGGTTAAATCACCAAAAATTATTCCCGGGCGCGGCGCCGCTGCTGCCCAATGCTCCCCTCACCTCCCAGGGGGTGATCAAGGGGATGGGTCAAATGCAGAGGACACATTTCACCACACCTAGTGTGTGTGTGACAATCATTGGTAGAGCGGCCGTGCCAGCAACTTGGGGTTGCAGGTTCGATCCCCGCTTCCGCCATCCTAGTCACTGCTGTTGTGTCCTTGGGCAAGACACTTTACCCACCTGCTCCCAGTGCCACCCACACTGGTTTAAATGTAACTTAGATATTGGGTTTCACAATGTAAAGCGCTTTGAGTTACTTGAGAAAAAGCGCTATATAAATGTAATTCACTTCACTTCACTTCACTTTAACTTAACTTTAACTTTACACATACAAACTGTAGCACACAAAAAAGCACATTTAATTAAAAAAACGTTATTATGGTCTTACCTTTACTTATAAGTGCGGGAACAGTGGTGTTTGTGTTGGAGGAGTTGTGAATGAATGAAATATGAAATCCGTGCTGCAGTCTGCAAGTGTACCTAATGTTGTGTCCCTGCAGTCGTTCACGGCTCCTCCGGCGCGAGCATTGTTGTTTTTGCACTTTTTGGCTTCTTGTTAAGTGACTTTTTTTGGGTGGATTCGGCCTTGCACGTTGAGGGTTTGGGTGTGGGCTTTGGTTGGTGTGGCGCTCCCGTCGGGGGGTGCATTCTGCGGCGGGGGTGCATTAACCGTCACCAGGAGGCGGGATTACTGCGAGCCTCACACAGTGCGTCTTCGCAGCAGTTTTATGATTGCTCAGCACAAGAAATACGTTACACACATACAGTTGTTGACAAAATACACTGTACATTATATACCTCAGCTAACTAAACTATGGAAATGTATAATATAATTCATATAGCAATACGGTCTCACTGCACAGCAGGCCAGCAGTTAGCCGAGTCCGCAATCCATGGTGAGGCACAATTGAGTGACGTGCCTCAACTGGCTGCTGATCACCGCACCGTCTCTTCTCAGTATTTGAACGGCAAATGTGAAAATTCAGCGATTTTGAATAAAAATAATCGAAAACTGGTGAAGTTAAATGGAAAATAACTTTATAGTATAATCACTGAATACATATAACAATTTAATTAATCTTTTTTCTTTTTACATTTTTTTTCTCTCCATGATGGCAGGTGAGTCCCCTCACCTGCCTCCAGTGACCGCACGTCACTGCACACTGCATGCATATATATATAATGTAGTAACATACACCTTCATAACAATATGTAATATGTACAATATACACACTGCAAGTATATATATAATGTAGTAACAGACACCTTCATATTTACAGTATTTTGCTCATTTTATGCACAGCCAAAACTAATTATTCGGCACATTCATTTCCGTTTCCACAGCAGCGCACTTCCGATTTCAACAAACAAATGTGTGTCCTACCTCCGGAAACAAAACGCATGTGTGTATTGTAATCATGGCAGATTCGGTAACAAACAACAAAGACAACTATTTTTGGACAAATGAGGATTCACATCCTTATCTTTTTGAAACGGAAAATACTGAGGACGAACTGCTGCTTATAGAAGCCAGCACGAAGAAGAGGCTGAAACGTTGGAGCAGACGGAAGCCGAGAGAGTGCAAATCTGGAATTTTTCAGCCAAGCTATGCCGGATTAATGGAGTGCTTACCCAAATCAACTGGACCAGCTGGACCAAACGGACAACTGCCCATTGAGTGTGTCCCTATACTATTGATCACGATACATGCAGAACATCACTCTACACTACAGTACATACATTGTCTGGCTAGCTGTGTACAACAAAACATGAAATAATACTTTATAGATACTTTAATATGATTGTTAATATTTTTCAGTCAGTACAGATTGGTGTTCTATCAGTGTTACTACACTAGAAAAAGAGTTCCTCAGTGTTCACTCTTGCAATAACAATGTTGCTACAGTTTGGTTATTATACAGGTTACAGAACATAAATGAAGTATTGTTGACGGTTTTTGAATGCATGTATTTTAAAGTAATTTAGAGGTAGAATTGATTTCTCTCATTAGCTGCATTGCGAGCCACTAAGAACGAGACAATTTTCATGTTAGAATGCGAAAAGAAAAACAAGCTTTTGTCTTTTTGTCCCTCATAATTATGGTGAACGATAGGCAAAATTCCCCAGAAAGTGCAGTTCCTCTTTAAGCAGGGCACCCACATCTGCTCAGGATGTGTTTTGGTTAACTTTTGTGTTCTACCTTAAGTTCGCTGACCTTTCCAAACTGCTCTGTGGCCTTCTGCCCACCACCCTGAGGCCAAAGCCCATTTAGCTGGCTGCCCTCTGAGGCGAACCTAATCATGCATTCTCCGCGTGTGGGCCGGCGATATTTTCGTGGTGCAGTTGAGGCGACTCCCGTGTCGAGCTTTGGTGTGTATGAATGTCAAGCAACGGCGCCACTGAAAAAGGAGATCTGAGGATTGCTGGTTAAAGCACTCCTGGAGGTGCCCTTGGTTCCATTTAGTGTTTGTTCCAGGAGAGTAGAGGCGCAGTCGGGCAGGTCGGCTTGGCAAATGCAGATTGGCTCGGAATATTCAAGACTGTGTGCGTACGTGCATTTTTTTTATGTCTGACCGTAGCCTCAATCTCTGCCTACGTACAACATTAATGAACGGTTTGACGTTTGCTGCTGCAGGTGGAAGATTTATCTTCACTCGATAATCCCCTTCAGGATAGATGTTCTCTCGCCGATCCCTCCCACACGTTTCCTCGTCTTTCAGGCTGACACATAAAACATGTTGTTGGAAATATCCTCTTGTTATTTTTAGAGTGAAAACAGCGTGACACAATTAAGCGTACACTTGCAGCTTCATCATAGTAATGCTCTTTGTTGCTTTGTTTCTACTTTGACCCTTCTTGGCTTTTTTTAAGTGCATCTTGCTACTCGCCGAATCCTCACCGCTCGTGAAAGTGCTGGAGTTAAAAGGGTCAGGGTTTCAGAAAACTATAAAGTGGGCCTTCAAAAGCCGCTGTGATGTACAGTACAGTACTGTGTCGGGATGGAACAATATCAAAATGCCCCGGTACGATATTATCACGGTATTAAGCTTAGGTACAATATCATTGTCCAAAAAAAACTATTTTAAAATATATAATACAATAGATCTATAATAAATACAGTGTTGGCGCTAGGAATTTTCAAAATGGGGTTCCAGGGACCCCATCAAGTCATAAAAATGGGGTCCACAGTAAATTTTTGGCGTCCCACTTTTTGTAACCGTTTTGAAAACAAATGATAAATGTATGCATTATCCTGTTATATCTCACATTCTATATTGTGTTTTGGAAAAACGTAGTCATAAATTATGTCATTCATTAACAAAATAATACAAAAGTAAACAAATGTTTATGCCTATATAAATGTATTCAGTTATAAACATTCATTCTAGAGATGTCCAATAATGGCTTTTTTGCCGATATCCGATATTCCAACTCTTAATTACCGATTCCGATATCAACCGATACCGAGGAATTAACACATTATTATGCCTAATTTTGTTGTGATGCCCCGCTGAATGCATTAAACAATGTAACAAGGTTTTCCAAAATAAATTAACTCAAGTTATGGAAGAATATGCCAACATGGCACTACCATATTTATTATTGCAGTCACAAAGTGCATTATTTTTTTTAACATGCCTCAAAACAGCAGCTTGGAATTTGGGACATGCTCTCCCTGAGAGAGCATGAGGAGGTTGAGGTGGGCGGGGTTGAGGTGGAGGGGAAGGGGGTAGGGAGTAGCGAGGGGTGTATATTGTAGCGTCCCGGAAGAGTTAGTGCTGCAAGGGGTTCTGGGTATTTGTTCTGTTGTGTTTATGTTGTGTTACGGTGCGGATGTTCTCCCGAAATGTGTTTGTCATTCTTGTTTGGTGTGGGTTCACAGTGTGGCGCATATTTGTAACAGTGTTAAAGTTGTTTATACGGCCACCCTCAGTGTGACCTGTATGGCTTTTGACCAAGTATGCTTGCATTCACTTGTGTGAAAAGCCGTATATATTATGTGATTGGGCCAGCACGCAAAGGCAGTGCCTTTAAGGCACGCCCCCAATATTGTTGTCTGGGTGGAAATCGGGAGAAATTCGGGAGAATGGTTGCCCCGGGAGATTTTCGGGAGGAGCACTGAAATTCGGGAGTCTCCCGGGAAAATGGGGAGGGTTGGCAAGTATGACTGGGAGACGCAACTGCTCTGTACTTCTCCCTACGTCCGTGTACCACTCCGTACAGCGGTGTTTCAAAAACTCATAAATTGTACTTTTTGAAACCGATACCGATAATTTCCGATATTACATTTTAAAGCATTTATCGGCCGATAATATCGGCAGTCCAATATTATCGGACATCTCTAATTGTAAATACCTCAAAACTTGATGTTTAGCTTTGCTGGCTTCAAATATATTTTCCTGGTGGTGGTTTATCAAATTGCTTCTCGCGGTGTGCAATGTCCGCACTCCCACCTAGCACTTTAGATCTGTTGCCAGAAACACTTGAGATGAAGGTAGCGCTTTGGAAACCTCTGCCAAAGAGGTTATGTTTTTGCCAGGGTTTGTTTGTCTGTTTGTTAGCAACATAACTCAAAAGGTTATGGATGGATTTTGATAACATGTTTAAGAAATATCCATAAAAAACTATTCCTCTCATCACTACGAACACACTACTTCCTCATGCTTCCTCCTTTCTTCCCCTTTATGGCGTTCCACGCCGCCACCCTGCTAGTGCCGCGCTGCATTGAGGATTGTGGGATATGTAGTTCAAATGAAAAAATTTAGTAGCACAGAAAATATTTTGTAGCAATATGAAATGTCTTAAATATCACAATTTCATTATTAACACTCAAACAAGGTACACATGTGCACTCATAAACAAAATGCCATCATAAGACCTACGGTAACGCTCAATTAAACACAGAGAAGATTTCTGAACTGTGCTAGCACTAGTGTTGTTCCGATACCAATATTTTAGTATTGGTACCAAAAATGTATTTCGATACTTTTCAGTACTTTTCTAAATAAGGGGGACCACAAAAAAATGGCATTATTGGCTTTATTTTAACAAAAAAAAAAGCGGTACATTAAACATATGTTTCTTATTGCAATGGAAGAACAATTTTGACCTTAAATAAAATAGTGAACATACTAGACAACTTGTCTTTTAGTAGTAGGTAAGCAAACAAAGACTCCTAATTAGTCTGCTGACGTATGCAGTAACATATTGTCATTTGTCATTCTATTTTATCAAAATTATGAGGGACTAGCTGTAAAAATTGATTATTAATCCACTTGTTCATTAACTGTTAATATCCGGTTATTTTCTGTTTTAACATGTTCTATCTACACTTCTGTTAAAATGTAATAATCACTTATTCTTCTGTTGTTTGATACTTTACATTAGTTTTGGTTGACACCACACATTTAGGTATCGATCCGATACCAAGTAGTTACAGGATCATACATTGGTCATCAGAGGTGGGTAGTAACGCGCTACATTTACTCCGTTACATCTACTTGAGTAACTTTTGGGATAAATTGTACTTCTAAGAGTAGTTTTAATGCAACATACTTTTACTTTTACTTGAGTATATTTATAGAGAAGAAACGCTACTTTTACTCCGCTACTTTTATCTACATTCAGCTCGCTACTCGCCACTAATTTTTATCGATCTGTTAATGCACGCTTTGTTTGTTTTGGTCTGTCAGACAGACCTTCATAGTGCCTGCGTTTCAACAAATGCAGTCACTGGTGACGTTCACTCCGTTCCACCAATCAGATGCAGTCACTGGTGACGTTGGACCAATCAAACAGAGCCAGGGGTCACATGACCTGACTTAAACAAGTGTAAAAACTTATTGGGGTGTTACCATTTAGTGGTCAATTGTACGGAATATGTACTGTACTGTGCAAACTACTAATAAAAGTTCCAATCAATCAAACAAAAGTGTGAAGGAAAAAAGACCATTTTTTATTTTAACCGTACACCCCGTCAAAAGCCTAAAGACTGACTGCACAGTTCCTGTCTTCACAATAAAAGTGCCGCTCCATCGCGCCTGCGCTTTCAAAATAAGAGTCTCCGAAAGCCTGCGCAAACAAGCTAGCAAGCTACGGAGTTTGCCGCCAATGTATTTCTTGTAAAATGTATAAAAACGAATATGGAAGCTGGACATATAAGATGCCAAAAACCAACCACTTTCATGTGGTATTAGACAGAAAGGAGGAACTTTTTTTCTCCTCCATTTGAAAACGTGGACGTTTGTCATCACTACTGTCTGATTCCAATCAGACAGAAAGAAAGGAATCTATATGTGTTAAACATGCATGTATATTCATTAAAACACTATTAACATGTAAACAAAAACGGCAAAAAAAATAAATATAAATGATATACTGTATATATCAATGTATGTATATATATATATATATATATATATATATATATATATATATATATATATATATATATATATATATGTATATATATATATGTATATATATATATATATATATGTATATATATATATATATATATATGTGTGTGTATATATGTGTGTGTGTGTGTGTGTGTATATATATATAATATGTATATATGTGTGTGTGTGTGTGTGTGTGTGTATATATATATATATATATATGTATATATATATATATATATATATATATGATATGTGTGTATATGTTACTCATCAGTTACTCAGTACTTGAGTAGTTTTTTTACAACATACTTTTTACTTTTACTCAAGTAAATATTTGGGTGACTACTCCTTACTTTTACTTGAGTAATACATCTCTAAAGTAACAGTACTCTTACTTGAGTACAATTTCTGGCTACTCTACCCACCTCTGTTGGTCATATACAAAGTCTTCATCTGTCCAGGGACATATTTCCTGATTTTTTTTAAAAAGGACGTTTGTTTACATTCAGGGTGCTAGCTTGCTGTTAGCGGTTAGCTATCGTATCCTCCTACGGTGTGTAGTGAAGCATGTTTAGCTATTCCTCGTCCTGCAGTGATAATGGAACTTGTAAGAAACATACTTTATTCGTCGCCATGGAGACAAGGATTAGTGGTTTAGAAGTAGCTAAAACACTGCCGACTGCGAATGGACGTTCGCTGCTAGCTAGCTAGCCATGTCTTAAAGCACTTCTTCCTGAGGGTGTTTCAGTGCTATAACTTCACCTTTATCATTAGTTTTTAGGCCAAAATGCGTCCATTCTCCCTTTTCTGTCTACACACTGTGTCTGCTTGTAAGTACTCCGTGTGTGTGCGCTATCGAACATGCTCCTCTGCTCTCAAAACCAGCAATGTCATGACGTGACGACGCGCCGTCATGGCCGGGAACCGGTACTTTTCAAACAGAGTATTGTACCGTTTTTTATTCATTAGTACCGTGATACTACAAACCCCGTTTCCATATGAGTTGGGAAATTGTGTTAGATGTAAATATAAACGGAATACAATGATTTGCAAATCATTTTCAACCCATATTCAGTTGAATATGCTACAAAGACAACATATTTGATGTTCAAACTGATAAACATTTTTTTGTTGTTGCAAATAATCATTAACTTTAGAATTTGATGCCAGCAACACGTGACAAAGAAGTTGTGAAAGGTGGCAATAAATACTGATAAAGTTGAGGAATGCTCATCAAACACTTATTTGGAACATCCCACAGGTGTGCAGGCTAATTGGGAACAGGTGGGTGCCATGATTGGGTATAAAAACAGCTTCCCAAAAAATGCTCAGTCTTTCATAAGAAAGGATGGGGCGAGGTACACCCCTTTGTCCACAACTGCGTGAGCAAATAGTCAAACAGTTTAAGAACAACGTTTCTCAAAGTGCAATTGCAAGAAATTTAGGGATTTCAACATCTACGGTTCATAATATCATCAAAAGGTTCAGAGAATCTGGAGAAATCACTCCACGTAAGCGGCATGGCCGGAAACCAACATTGAATGACCGTGACCTTCGATCCCTCAGACGGTACTGAATCAAAAACCGACATCAATCTCTAAAGGATATCACCACATGGGCTCAGGAACACTTCAGAAAACCACTGTCACTAAATACAGTTGGTCGCTACATCTGTAAGTGCAAGTTAAAGCTCTACTATGCAAAGCGAAAGCCATTTATCAACAACATCCAGAAACGCCGCCGGCTTCTCTGGGCCCGAGATCATCTAAGATGGACTCATGCAAAGTGGAAAAGTGTTCTGTGGTCTGACTAGTACACATTTCAAATTGTTTTTGGAAATATTCGACATCGTGTCATCCGGACCAAAGGGGAAGCGAACCATCCAGACTGTTATCGACGCAAAGTTCAAAAGCCAGCATCTGTGATGGTATGGGGGTGCATTAGTGCCCAAGGCATGGGTAACTTACATATCTGTAAAGGCACCATTAATGCTGAAAGGTACATACAGGTTTTGGAACAACATATGCTGCCATCAAAGCGCCGTCTTTTTCATGGACGCCCCTGCTTATTTCAGCAAGACAATGCCAAGCCACATTCAGCACGTGTTACAACAGCATGGCTTCGTAAAAAAAGAGTGCGGGTACTTTCCTGGCCCGCCTGCAGTCCAGACCTGTCTCCCATCAAAAATGTGTGGCGCATTATGAAGCGTAAAATACGACAGCGGAGACCCCGGACTGTTGAACGACTGAAGCTCTACATAAAACAAGAATTGGAAAGAATTCCACTTTCAAAGCTTCAACAATTAGTTTCCTCAGTTCCCAATCGTTTATTGAGTGTTGGTAAAAGAAAAGGTGATGTAACACAGTGGTGAACATGCCCTTTCCCAACTACTTTGGCACATGTTGCAGCC
>NC_084557.2:41350691-41368191 GCF_033978685.3 Nerophis lumbriciformis
TATATGTATATATTTATATAAATATGTATATGTATGGGAGCAGCACGGTGAAAGAGGGTTTAGTGCTTCTGCCTCACAATACGAAGGTCCTGAGTAGTCATGAGTTCAATACCGGCCTCGGGATCTTTCTGTGTGGAGTTTGCATGTTCTCCCCGTGACTGCGGGGGTTCCCTCCGGGTACTCCGGCTTCCTCCCACCTCCAAAGACATGCACCTGGGGATAGGTTGATTGGCAACACTAAATTGGCCCTAGTGTGTGAATGTGAGTGTGAATGTTGTCTGTCTATCTGTGTTGGCCCTGTGATGAGGTGGCGACTTGTCCAGGGTGTACCCTGCCTCCCGCCCGATTGTAGCTGAGATAGGCTCCAGCACCCCCCGCGACCCCGAAGGGAATAAGCGGTAGGAAATGGATGGATGAATGGATATATATGTATGTATATATTTATATATATGTATATTTATATATGTATGTATGTATATATTTATATATGTATATTTATATATGTATGTTTGTATATATTTATATATTTATATGTATATTTATATATGTATGTATATATTTATATATGTATATTTATATTTGTATGGATGTATATATTTATATATATGTATATGTATAGTATGTATATATTTATATATATGTATATTTATATATGTATAGTATGTATATATTTATATATATATGCATATTTATATATGTATGTATGTATATATTTATATATATGTATAGTATGTATATATTTATATATAGTATATTTATATATGTATTAGAGATGCGCGGATAGGCAATTTATTTCATCCGCAACCGCGTCAGAAAGTCGTCAACCATCCGCCATCCACCCGATGTAACGTTTGATCAGAACTGCACCCGCCCGCCATCCGCCCGCACCCGCCCGAAGTTTTATTTACGGAGGCAATAATTGAGCATGGATTTCCAATCGCACTGGCTGATCACATGGGACAGTTAAATGTTTGTAATGCAACCTTTAAAAATCATTACGCGGTGATCGCGGTCCCAAAAATAAACTTTTCTTGCATGATAATGTCCAGAAAAATTCGCTTCATATTACTATAGAGTCCTTTTAACGAATGAGTTTGATGGTTTATCACAAACCTTAAATGAAAGAAGTCCTTTGTTCTCCTGCACCATGCGCGCGTGCGCTTTGGCCTTGCTTCGTGTTTGGTGCGCAATCCTGTCGGCTGTATTTCACAGCACGACATACTGTTAAAAGTGTTTATACTATTTCTGCTTTCAAGTCCAAGTTGAAGAAATCTTGTTAAATGTTGACAGCACAACTACCAAAATACAGAAGTATGTCCTTAATATTTTTGCAGTGCTATTTCTGTTGAAAAGTTAAAATGATTACATTAGAAATGTGATGTGCCACTTTTCAAGTGTCTGATGGCTTAAATTAATTTTCATTAATTTTTCATATTTTGAATTCTTTTGAAAGGCTTACAAAAAAACTACATTTGAATTGTAATTCCATGCTATTGACAGGACTATTAATTTTAATGAAGTTAGCTTACCATGTTTACAGTATGATAATTGTGATAGAAATGTGAATTTTAGGCACAGAATATTTTTTACAATTGAACAAGGCAGTAGATTATACAAGCTTGGACAGAAAGTTAATAATGACACCAATTTTTTTTTTAATGGAATTGTTTAGTACTGTTTTACCATTTGTTTACTGTAAAAAGTGTTTATACTGTTTATACTTTCAATTAACAAATTGAAGTCTTGTGAAAGGTTGACAGGATAACTGGCATTAACTGTCAAAATAATTTCAAACTATTGAAGTTAGCTTACAGAATAAACATGCCAATCAACCCATATGATTTTTGCTGTAATATTTTTGTTTTGAAAAGTCACTGTGACTGATAGAAAAGTGATGGTTTTAGCAACATTTTAACCTGTCTGAATGCTAATAATCATTTTGCGTCGGGGGGCGAAGCCCTGAACCCTCCACCAGGACTTTGTCCTGGACCTACCGGGGCCTGCGGCCCTTGGACCCTGGCTACTAGGTTTTTCTGATTTTAAAAGTTGGCAGGTATGGTGAGGTTATAAAGTTTTGCCTGTTAAAGAAAGGAGACTGATCCAATGCAGCACAGACTTGCGCGTGCCACGCTGTCACGACCCAGACGCACACCAGTGCGCAATCATATGGGAGCCGCGCTGAGCGCACCTCCAAGCGCGTCTCGCTGCCGGCGACGGCCAGGTATGGGCCCACGCTCCAGCGCCATCCATTTTCAGGGCTAGTTGATTCGGCAGGTGGGTTGTTACACACTCCTTAGCGGGTTCCGACTTCCATGGCCACCGTCCTGCTCTCTATATAAACCAGGGTGAGCCCCACCCCTTTCGTGAGCGCACTGCGCGCGGAGTGACCCCTGTTACGCACCCCCGGCAACAGGGGTGGCGGGCAGGTAAGCTGCGCGGGCGGAGCGCGCGGAGTGACCCATGTTACGAGCCCCCGGCCACGGGGGTGGCGGGCAGGTAAGCTGCTTACCTGCTGCGCGTGACGCCGGCCGCGGCGAAGGCGGACGAGGCGGGGTGTCGGTGCGGTGGGCGCGGTAGTGACCCTGGACGTGCGTCGGGCCCTTCTCGCGGATCGCCTCAGCTACGGCTCCCGGTGGGGCCCTCTCGGGGGAAGGGGCCTCGGTCCCGGACCCCGGCGAGGCGTCCCTTCTCCGCTCTGTAAAAGTGTCCATCTCTTTTCTTTTTTCTTCTTCTGTTGTGGCATATGCAGCAGGTGCCTGCTCGTTTTTCGTATGTGGGTAACAACATTTAACTATGTATATATGTTTCCGAATTGGTTTAACTGCCACCCGCAAAAAAAAAAAAAAAAAAAAAAAAAAAAAAATCTAATTCATCCGCCCGACCCGACCCGCGCGCGGATAAAATCTTTTTTTTTTTTTTATTTCATCCGCCCGATCCGCGGATAATCCGCGGACTCCGCGGTTGTGCCCGCAAACCGCGCATCTCTAATATGTATATATTTATATATGTATGTATGTATATATGTATATGTATGTATTTACATATTTTTATATATATATATATATATATATATATATATATATACATATATAGAAGACAGAATGATCAGAAGAAAGGAATAATTTTTTTCTCACTTAGACTGTAAAGCTAAGATGACGGGACACTTCATTAGGTACAGCAGTGGACAATTCTGCATGCCTTCATAAAGACAATAACACTCACTTTAGCTTGATTCCATCACATTGTACCTAATGAAACGTCCAGTGAGATCCGGAGCAAGAACTGAGCACTGACTTTTAGATGTCTCACAGCGTGCAAACGAGCGGCGGCACAGCAGGTGTAGACATGAGCAGACGCTAACGTGCAGTTTGCAAAGCACACGGAGACAGCCGCTGGGAGCTAATGTCCAGCAGCTCCAGGAGCGAGACGGAGACGTGAAATGAAACTTGGATGCCTACACACCTGCTCTATTTAGAGCCCAGGCTCAGCATGCTCTTCCAGAACCTCCTCATGTGCAACCAAGACCAAAGTCCCACATGGACCATTTGCAATTTGATGAAATTGATCAAACGGCGTCCAGTTAGTCCTCTGCTCTATCTGGCACCTGCAGCTGTGCTGGCTTGAAAGAGAAACCTGATGATGAACGTCACCGAGCTTAATCTACCGGAGACATGCTGTCCAAAAACGAGGGCCACATCAAAAACCGGAATGGCACTCAGTGATGCATAAGGTCCACATCAGGATTTTTGATCAGAATAGATATTTACCTTCTTAGATGACCATTTCCTGTGCATATGCCTGAAAATATATACATATATATATATACACCTGTGTGTGTGTGTGTGTGTGTGTGTGTGTGTGTGTGTGTGTGTGTGTGTGTGTGTGTGTGTGTGTGTGTGTGTGTGTGTGTGTGTGTGTGTGTGTGTGTGTGTGTGTGTTGTATTTCCACCCTTCTTGAGACATCAACAAGGAAAAGTATCTTCCATATGAGGACCGGTGAACAAGTTAGGACCGGAATCATGGTCCCAATACGGAAAACCATTGCATCTAATAGAGAATGTCTCTTTAGCAGTGTTGGGACTAACGCGTTCCAAAGTAACGCGTTACTGTAACGCCGTTACTTTCGGCGGTAAATAGTAATCTAACGCGTAATTTTTTATATTCAGTAACTCAGTTACCGTTTATGTAGTATCGGCAAGAAACTGAGAAGATCTGAGTGTGTTTTATTGCAGTGCTGCGGAAGAGGCGACAAGAAAGAGGCGTGCTGTCTGTGTGTGTGTGTGTGTGTGTGTGTGTGTGTGTGTGTGTGTGTGTGTGTGTGTGTGTGTGTGTGTGTGTGTGTGTGTGTGTGTGTGTGTGTGTGTGTGTGTGTGTGGGAGGGGGCGTGTCTGGGTTTACTAACAAGACATCATGGCGAAGCCCGAAGCCGAGTTTCTTAACATGGAGATATTCTCAATACTTTTCTTTTGTCGACCACAAAGAAAAGAACATTTAAGTTGAATGTAAGTTGTGTCTTGGATCAAAGATCCTATCTACTGCCCAAAACAGCAATTCAAATCTGCTGAAACAGCTACAAAAGCAACATGCTTCGACGAAGCTAGTAAAGAGAGACACACTTCACCTGCTAAGCTACAGCGGCTGGATTTTAACGAGGCACTGCGCACTGAATGTACACCCACTCTGTCAATTCTCTTATATACTGTTGCTCTTTCATTCTAGACTTCTAGAGTGTTTGATTATCACATCACTCTAAATGTTTAGACTATAAAGTTCACAAACATAAAGAGGGATGCTAGTGGGCCAGGCCAATCTTTCCTTATCTTTAAACTAAAACTGGGGAAATGTGTAGTGTTCTGGTCTTCAGACATGATTTTATTTCAGAATTCCTTGAGAGAAAAAAACGCCTGGTTCGGCTTTGTGTATGTAGTGTGTGCCTTCCTTGCTTTACAGCTACGTTGTTATTATGCTGTTTGTTGCTTATATATGTTATGTTTCAGCTATTTAAAATAGTTTTGTCAATTTGTACTGGCCTGAAACAAATTGGCCCTTTGAAACATATCTTTGTCTTTGTGTGTTGTATGTAGACCACGTTGCTTAGCAGAGTTCAGTGATGCAAATGCATGTCAAGTTGATCAACACATTGTATTATTCTCCAGTGCAATAACATGAAGGCTAAAAGGGCATTAAATGGGGCCTTAAAAAAAATAAAAAAATATATATAAGTAACTAAATAGTTACTTTTCATAGTAACACATTACTTTTTGGTGTAAGTAACTGAGTTAGTAACTGAGTTAATTTTGAAATAAAGTAACTAGTAACTGTAACTAGTTACTGGTTTTCAGTAACTAACCCAACACTGCTCATTAGCACCCCTGGTGGTGAAATCTATCAAAATGAGGGTGGTCCCAAAAAGGAGGGATTTTTCAAATTGACTGTGTGTCGGTTTTAAAAGTACTCCCCCTCTGGCC
The DNA here is from genome assembly GCF_033978685.3 of Nerophis lumbriciformis. Taxonomy (NCBI): domain Eukaryota; kingdom Metazoa; phylum Chordata; class Actinopteri; order Syngnathiformes; family Syngnathidae; genus Nerophis; species Nerophis lumbriciformis. Next base: position 41,356,160 of record NC_084557.2, read on the forward strand.
AACATATGAAATAACAAGTGTGTGTAAGACATTGAAATGTCTTTTTTCATACAAAAGGCGCACCGGATTGTAAGGCATGTTAAAGGGGTCATATTATGATGTCTTTGTGGTGTACATAACATGTAATGGTGGTTCTTCTATCTCTGACTACGGTAGCCAAAATGGGCCGACAATCCATCACGTGGTGCGGCTTCAAAGTCATACTAAAACATTTTGACAGATTTTTGAGTACCCTGTGTAATGTTCTTTATTTTCAATGGAACATTTCAAGTTTTGGTGTTGTTTACTGGCGTCATATTGCAGTCTACACATATCGCTTGTATTTCTCGTATTTCTAACCTGTTCACTTGTTCAACCTACTCAGTGGCCTAGTGGTTAGAGTGTGCGCTCTGAGATCGGTAGGTTGTGAGTTCAATCCACGGCCGAGTCATACCAAAGACTATAAAAATGGGACCCATTACCTCCCTGCTTGGCGCTCAGCATCAAGCGTTGGAATTGGGGGTTAAATCACCAAAAATGATTCCCGGGCGCGGCCACCGATGCTGCTCACTGCTCCCCTCACCTCCCAGGGGGTGAACAAGGGGATGGGTCAAATGCAGAGGACACATTTCACCACACCTAGTGTGTGTGTGACAATCATTGGTACTTTAACTTTACTTTTTTAATCTCTTATGTGTGACTGCCATCTACTGTCAATACACTATGTACCAAATAAAATTGATTTGACGTCGGTAAGCACAGCCAAAATTATTAGCCGCACCGGGTTATAAGGCGCAGTGTCAATTTTAAGGATATTAAGTGCATTTGACCCATCCCCTTGATCACCCCCTGGAAGGTGAGGGGAGCAGTGAGCAGCAGTGGTGGCCGCGCCCGGGAATTATTTTTGGTGAGTTAACCCCCAATTCCAGCCCTTGATGCTGCGTGCCAAGCAGGGAGGTAAAGGGTCCCATTTTTATAGTCTTTGGTATGACTCGGCCGGGGATTGAACTCACAACCTACCGATCTCAGGGCGGACACTCTAACCACAAGGTAAAGGCAGAAAATACTTCTTTTTTTTTCATGTTTTTCCTAATAAATTCAGTTTACAAAAAAAGGATAACATTTGAGGCGCTGATGTTGGTCGAGAAGGCCTGGCTCTCAATCTCCGTTCTAATTCATCCCAAAGGTGTTCTATCAGGTTCAGGTCAGGACTCTGTGCAGGCCAGTCAAGTTCATCCACACCAGACCAGTGGCTCCCTGGAGCTTTTTTAAAAATAAATGAAAAAAATAATGACCTGCTCAGTGGCCTGAGATCGGTGGGTCGTGAGTTTAATCCACGGTCGAGTCATACCAAAGACTATAAAAATGGGAGCCATTATCTCCCTGCTTGGGCACTCAGCATCAAGGGTTGGAATTGGGGGTTAAATCACCAAAAATGATTCCCGGGCGCGGCCACCGCTGCTGCTCACTGCTCCCCTCACCTCCCAGGGGTGAACAAGGAGATGGGTCAAATGCAGAGGACACATTTCACCACACCTAGTGTGTGTGTGTGACAATCATTGGTACTTTAACTTTTAACTTTAAATGGAAAAGGATGAGGAAAATTTTTTTGTTTTAATATGGTTTCTGTAGGAGGGCAAACCTTCCTAATTGTTAGAAATCCCACTGTTTACATTAAACATGCTTCACTGATAAGAGTATTTGACGCGCGCCATTTTGTCCTACGAATTTTGGAGGTCCTTGAACGCACCGTAGTTTGTTTACATGTACAACTTTCCTTGATGCTGCCACAGAAAGACATGTTTTATGCCACTCTTTCTTTGTCTCTATTTGTCCACCAAAGGTTTTATGCTGTGCGAGAACGCACAAAAGTGAGCTTTGTTGACATTATTGACTTCTTGGAGTGCTAATCAGGCATGTTTGGTCAGTGCACGACTGCAAGCTAACCGATGCTAACGTGCTATTTATGCTAGCTGTATGTACATATTGCATCATTATGCCTCGTTTGTAGGTATATTTGAGCTCATTTTATTTGCAGTTTCCGTTTCCTTCAACTTGAACACACACATATTTACCTTTGGCCATTCTAAGCCAGTCATTTCCAGGAGTTATCTCACCCTTCGTTTTAGTAATGTTTTCCAATATTCTAAAAATGTGTAGAATAAATATTACATTTCAACATCTCTGTCAACAAAGATTTGCGTCATTTTGATAGTAGGCTAATATAGCTAATATAGACATTTACATCATGTGTCGTCATCATTATAACACTTATTTAAGACTTTTAAAGTCATTTTGATAGTAGGCTAATATAAATAACATAGACACTTACCAGTTGGTAGGTCTTTATTGTCATTGCACAAACTTTGTTTTCAGCCCAAACCCATTCAAGATGAGACAAACAAACAGTGTACATGATTACAGAACAGGGCGTCCCGTAAAAGATGGGAAAAAGGTAAACGCTGGGGAACAACATATGTTGTCTTCATTATAACACTTATATAAGACTTTGAAAGTCATTTTGATAGTAGGCTAAGATAAATAACATAGACACTTACATTATGTGTTGCCTTCATTATAACACTTAAATAAGACTTTTAAAGTCATTTTGATAGTAGGCTAATATAGACACTTACATCATGTGTTGTTTTCATTATAACACTTATATAACACTTTTAAAGTCATTTTGTTAGTAGGCTAATATAAATAACATAGACACTTACATCATGTGTTGCCTTCATTATAACACTTATATAAGACTTTTAAAGTAATTTTGATAGTAGGCTAATATAACTAATATAGACACATCATGTGTTGCCTTCATTATAACACGTATATAAGACTTTTAACATCATTTTGATAGTAGGCTAATATAACTAATATAGACAATTACATCATGTGTTGTCATCATTATAACACTTATATAAGACTTTTAAAGTCATTTTGATAGTAGGCTAATATAACTAACATAGACACTTACATCATGTGTTGCCTTCATTATAACACTTATATAAGACTTTTAAAGTCATTTTGATAGTAGGCTAATATAAATAACATAGACATTTACATCATGTGTTGTCTTCATTATAACACTTATACACGACTTTAAACGTCATTTTGATAGTAGGCTAATATAACTAATATAGACACATCATGTGTTGCCTTCATTATAACACTTATATAAGACTTTTAAAGTCATTTTGATAGTAGGCTAATATAACTAACATAGACACTTACATCATGTGTTGTCTTCATTAGAACACTTATATAAGACTTTTAACATCATTTTGATAGTAGGCTAATATAACTAATATAGACAATTACATCATGTGTTGTCTTCATTATAACACTTATATAAGACTTTTAAAGTCATTTTGATAGTCAATCAATCAATCAATCAATGTTTATTTATATAGCCCTAAATCACAAGTGTCTCAAAGGGCTGCACAAGCCACAACGACATCCTCGATACAGCCCACATAAGGGCAAGGAAAAACTCACCCCAGTGGGACGTCGATGTGAATGACTATGAGAAACCTTGGAGAGGACCGCATATGTGGGTAACCCCCCCCTCTAGGGAGACCGAATGCAATGGATGTCGAGTGGGTCTGACATAATATTGTGAGAGTCCAGTCCATAGTGGACCCAGCATAACAGTAAGAGTCCAGTCCACAGTGGGGTCAGCAGGAAACCATCCCGAGCGGAGACGGGTCAGCAGCGCAGAGATGTTCCCAACCGATATACAGGCGAGCGGTCCACCCCGGGTCCCGACCCCGGACAGCCAGCACCCCATCCATGGCCACCGGATCTGTGTGTCTCCCCTTCCACAAGGGATAGGGGAGCAGAGGAGAAAAGAAAAGAAACGGCAGATCAAGTGGTCTAAAAAAAAGGGGGGCTATTCAAAGGCTAGAGTATACAAATGAGTTTTGAGATGGGACTAAAATGTTTCTACTGAGGTAGCATCTCTAACTGTTACCGGGAGGGCATCCCATAGTGCTGGAGCCCGAATAGAAAACGCTCTACAGCCCGCAGACTTTTTTTGGGCTCTGGGAATCACTAATAAGCCGGAGTTCTTTGAACGCAGATTTCTTGCCGGGACATACGGTACAATACAATCGGCAAGATAGGCTGGAGCTAGACCGTGTAGTATTTTATACGTAAGTAGTAAAACCTTAAAGTCGCATCTTAAGTGCACAGGAAGCCAGTGCAGGTGAGCCAGTATAGGCGTAATATGATGAAACTTTCTTGTTCTTGTCAAAAGTCTAGCAGCCGCATTTTGTACCAATTGTAGTCTTTTAATGCTAGACATAGGGAGACCCGAAAATAACACGTTACAGTAGTCGAGACGAGACGTAACGAACGCATGAATAATGATCTCAGCGTCGCTAGTGGATAAAATAGAACGAATTTTAGCGATATTGCGGAGATGAAAGAAGGCCGTTTTAGTAACACTCTTAATGTGTGATTCAAACGAGAGAGTTGGGTCGAAGATAATACCCAGATTCTTTACTGATTCGCCTTGTGTAATTGTTTGGTTGTCAAATGTTAAGGTGGTATTATTAAATAAATGTCTGTGTTTAGCAGGACCGATAATCAGCATTTCCGTTTTCTTGGCGTTGAGTTGCAAGAAGTTAGCGGACATCCATTGTTTAATTTCATTAAGACACGCCTCCAGCTGACTACAATCCGGCGTGTTGGTCAGCTTTAGGGGCATGTAGAGTTGGGTGTCATCAGCATAACAATGAAAGCTAACACCGTATTTGCATATGATGTCGCCTAGCGGCAACATGTAAATACTAAAGAGTGCAGGGCCAAGAACCGAACCTTGGGGGACTCCGCACGTTACCTTAACATAGTCCGAGGTCACATTGTTATGGGAGACGCACTGCATCCTGTCAGTAAGATAAGAGTTAAACCACGACAAGGCTAAGTCTGACATACCAATACGTGTTTTGATACGCTCTAATAAAATATTATGATCGACGGTATCGAAAGCAGCGCTAAGATCAAGAAGCAGCAACATAGATGACGCATCAGAATCCATCGTTAGCAGTAGATCATTAGTCATTTTTGCGAGGGCTGTCTCCGTAGAGTGATTTGCCCTGAAACCGGGTTGAAAAGGTTCACAGAGATTGTTAGACATTAAGTGTTCATTTAGCTGCTGTGCGACAATTTTTTCGAGGATTTTCGAGATAAACGGAAGGTGGGACACCGGCCGGTAGTTTACCATGAGGTCAGGATCGAGGTTTGGTCTTTTGAGCAAAGGATGAATAACCGCTTTTTTGAATGCTAGTGGAACAGTGCCAGAGGAAAGTGATAAGTTTATAATATTTAGCACTGATAGTAGGCTAATATAACTAACATAGACACTTACATCATGTGTTGTCTTCATTATAACACTTATATAAGACTTTTAAAGTCATTTTGATAGTAGGTTAATATCACTAATATAGACACATCATGTGTTGTCTTCATTATAACACTTATATAAGACTTTTAAAGTAATTTTGATAGTAGGCTAATATAGCTAATATAGACAATTACATCATGTGTTGTCTACATTATAACACTTATATAATACGTTTAAAGTAATTTTGATAGTAGGCTAATATAACTAACATAGACACTTACATCATGTGTTGTCTTCATTAGAACACTTATATAAGACTTTTAACGTCATTTTGATAGTAGGCTAATATAACTAATATAGACACATCATGTGTTGCCTTCATTATAACACTTATATAAGACTTTTAAAGTCATTTTGATAGTAGGCTAATATAACTAACAGACACTTACATCATGTGTTGCCTTCATTATAACACTTATATAAGACTTTTAAAGTAATTTTGATAGTAGGCTAATATAGACACATCATGTGTTGCCTCATTATAACACTTATATAAGACTTTTAAAGTCATTTTGATAGTAGGCTAATATAGACACATCATGTGTTGCCTCATTATAACACTTATATAAGACTTAACATTTTTTTGCGGCTCAAGACATATATATATATTTTTATTTTATTTAATTTTTGGTCCAATATGGCTCTTTCAACGTTTTGGGTTGCCGACCCCTGACTTAACGCTGCTAAACATGATGCTAAAAACACAAATATGAAACAAAAAACAGTATTCCGTTGTTGTTTTTCACAAATCTTATTACAAAAATGTGTTCCAGAATTTTATGGCAAAATGCGGCATTGTTACATAACAAGGTGAAAATGTACTCCACTATTACGTAATGCATTGTTAACACTCCACACACTATTGGACCCTGGTTCATTGAACAGGAGTGTTAATTGGAGTAAGAATGATGTCATCAATGTGTGTCAAATATAGCCACTATGCTGTGTGCTATTTACTGACTGTGGAGTTCAACTGGAGTGCGCTACTTGGCTTCAACCAGCACGGGTGCTGCTGATTCAGTCTCAGCTAGTTGGTTGTGTCAAGAGAAACAACACCGGCGTTAAAACAGGAGTTCAGAACATCTTTTTATGACTAATATGTATGTATAAAAAAAAATAACAATGAAATAATCCTTCATTTCCCACCAGCAGGGGCAGGTGGACTGCTGGCCACTGCCGTGCCCGCCCGGCGACTGCGAGTTCACGGTGGTGCCCGACGGCGAGTGCTGCCCCCGATGCGTCAGCGACCCCTGCCTGGCGGACACCGTCCGCAACGACATCACCAAGACGTGCACGGACGAGCACGACATCTCGCGCTTCAGCGGCTCCTCCTGGATCAAACACGGCACCGAGTGCACCCTCTGCCAGTGCAAGGTAAGTGTGTGTTCCAGCAGGAAATTATCTGTTCCAGGGTCAACAGTAGCCATCATAACACAGGTATCAACTGTTTTAATGTTTGAATGAACATTTCTCCATTCCAAACTGTCATACATGTGACAAAAAGAAGTGAACTGCTGTTAATAGTAAAAAAAAAAAATATATATATATATACAGACATATATATATATATATACACATATATGTGTATTTTTTATATATTTCTGTACATATATATATATATATATACACATGTGTATTTTTTATACATTTCTGTACATATATATCCACTGTATATACATATATATGTATATACATATATGTGTGTATATTTATATGTATGTGTGTGTATATATTAGGGTTATAAAGATACCAATATTTTGGTACCGGTACCAAAATGTATTTTAATACTTTTCGATATGTATTTATATATATGTATGTATGTATGTATGTATATATATATGTATACACTTGTGTGTGTGTGTGTATATTGTCAGAGTTTGTAGTTGACGAACCCCAAGATGCAGAGATGGCAGCAGGCTTGGTACAAGAAAACATGTTTTTAATGTTCAAAAATAAGAAAATGAAAACACGAACCAGAAAACAGGAAGCAGGAACAGGAGTCAGGATCCAGGGAATAGCTTAACGACAGCATACAGCAAACGACAGGTAGTAACGACAATGATCCAGCCATGACTGGAGGAGAAGGCAGGTTTAAATAGTAGCTGGCTTATTGACACCAGGTGTGGCCAGGTGCCAATCAGCCACAGCTGAGGGGAAGCAGCACTCAGGAAATGAAGACAAAATAAAAGCGCTGACAGGAAACTAAGACAAACAGAGAAAAAACTAAAACATAGTCAAACTGTCAGGGACAAGCCTGACAGTAGCCCCCCTTCCTATAACGGATACCAGACGTTCTAGGAACACCCCCCCCAAAAAACAGTCCAAAGTCACGGGAGGGCGGAGGGAGGACAAGGAGGTGGGCCACCAGGCCAAGTGTCCCCGCAACCAGCGGGGAAGAGTTAGGTGGCGACGGCGAGTTGAACGCCGCCGCAATTGGCGAGGCGGCTCGACCGCCGGCATGGGAGGACCCACCGGAGACGATGGTGGCGCCCTCTGCTGGCCCACCGGAGAAGATGGCGGTGGCGCCCTCTGCTGGCCCACCGGAGAGGATGGCGGTGGCGCCCTCTGCTGGCCCACCGGGGAGGATGGCGGTGGCGCCCTCTGCTGGCCCACCGGGGAGGATGGCGGTGGCGCCCTCTGCTGGCCCACCGGGGAGGATGGCGGTGGCGCCCTCTGCTGGCCCACCGGGGAGGATGGCGGTGGCGCCCTCTGCTGGCCCACCGGAGTGCATGGTGGCAGCGTCTGTTGGCTCACCGGAGAGGAGGATGGTGGCGCCCTCTGCTGCTGGCCCACCGGAGAAGAGGATGGTGGCGCCCTCTGCTGCTGGCCCACCGGAGAAGAGGATGGTGGCGCCCTCTGCTGCTGGCCCACCGGAGAAGAGGATGGTGGCGCCCTCTGCTGCTGGCCCACCGGAGAGGAGGATGGTGGCGCCGTCTGCTGCTGGCCCACCGGAGAGGAGGATGGTGGCGCCGTCTGCTGCTGGCCCACCGGAGAGGAGGATGGTGGCGCCGTCTGCTGCTGGCCCACCGGAGAGGAGGATGGTGGCGCCGTCTGCTGCTGGCCCACCGGAGAGGAGGATGGTGGCGCCGTTGGTTGTAGACCCACCGGACTGCATGGTGGCGTCTGCCGGCCCACCGGACTGCATGGTGGCGTCTGCCGGCCCACCGGACTGCATGGTGGCGTCTGCCGGCCCACCGGACTGCATGGTGGCGTCTGCCGGCCCACCGGACTGCATGGTGGCGTCTGCCGGCCCACCGGAGTGCATGGTGGCGTCTGCCGGCCCACCGGAGTACATGGTGGCGTCGTAGGTTGCAGACCCACCGGAGTGCATGGTGGCGTCGTAGGTTGCAGACCCACCGGAGTGCATGGTGGCGTCTGCTGGCCCACCGGACTGCATGGTGGCGTCTGCTGGTCCACCGAAGAGGATGGCGCCGTCTGTTGCAGACCCACTGGGGTGAGGAGTAGCTGTGCCTCCCCAGCTGCACAGCCACTCCTAGCCCCCCCCTCAAGGGACGGATCCCAGACGTCCCCAGACAGGCCCACAGACGAAAGGGATGGGTGGGAGAGGGCTTGAAATGCGGCCGAACTCCTCTTCAATTTAGCCATTAATTCTAATGCTTTGTTAAGCCTCTCCGCCATGGAAATCTCCGCGGGGAACGTGTTAACAGGCTGGATCATTATGTCAGAGTTTGTAGTTGACGAACCCCAAGATGCAGAGATGGCAGCAGGCTTGGTACAAGAAAACATGTTTTTAATGTTCAAAAATAAGAAAATGAAAACACGAACCAGAAAGCAGGAACAGGAGTCAGGATCCAGGGAATAGCTTAACGACAGCATACAGCAAACAACGACACGACAGGTAGTAACGACAATGATCCAGCCATGACTGGAGGAGAAGGCAGGTTTAAATAGTAGCTGGCTGATTGACACCAGGTGTGGCCAGGTGCCAATCAGCCACAGCTGAGGGGAAGCAGCACTCAGGGAGACACTCAGGAAATGAAGACAAAATAAAAGCGCTGACAGGAAACTAAGACAAACAGAGAAAAAACTAAAACATAGTCAAACTGTCAGGGACAAGCCTGACATATATATATATATATATACACCAATATTTTAAATGTATTTTGATACTTTTCGATAATTTGCTAAATAAAGGGGACCTCAAAAAATGTAATTATTGGCTTTATTTACACATATACTGTATATATATATATATATATATATATATATATATATATATATATATATATATATATATATATATATATATATATATATATACACTGTATACACATATATGTGTGTGTATATATTAGGGTTATCTCGATACCAATATTTTGGTACCGGTACCAAAATGTATTTTGATACTTTGCTAAATAAAGGAGACCTCAAAAAATTTAAATATTGGCTTTATTTGAACAAAACATCTTAGGGTACATTAAACATATGTTTCTTATTGCAATTCTATCTTTAAATAAAATAGTGAACATACTAGACAACTTGTCTTTTAGTAGTAAGTAAGCAAACAAATGCTCGTAATTTGTCTGATGACGTATGCAGTAACATATTGTGTCATTTATCATTCTATTATTTTGTCAACATTATGAGGGACAAACTGTAAAAATTGATTATTAATCTATTTGTTCATTTACTGGTAATATCTGCTTATTTTCTGTTTTAACATGTTCTATCTACACTTCTGTTAAAATGTAATAATCACTTATTCTTCTCTTCTTTGGTACTTTACGTTAGTTTTGGATGATACCACAAATTTAGGTATCGATCCGATACCAAGTAGTTACAGGATCATACATTGGTCATATTCAAAGTCCTCATGTGTCCAGGGACATATTTCCTGAGTTTCTGTAGTTTCTGGAAAAACAGCAGATTGCTCCTGTCATTTTGAGGATCTTTGGTTAGCTTCTTCCAGTCCAATAGAAGGATCTATGACTAGCCTTTTTGCAGTACTGTAGGTGCTTCAAAACAGCTCCTGTCACATGGAGGATCTTTGACTTGCATTTTTGCTGTAGTTTTCTAAAAACAACCAAGTTCTCAGGTCATATTATCTTTGACGAGAGTGTCTGCTGTGAAAACACTGCTTCTGTCATTTAGAGGACCTACGATTCCTGGTGTTGGGAGTAGAGTCTCTTCACAATAAAAGTAAACACGGCAGACTTTGTTCTTCTCTTACTGGTAGACGTCAACAATGTAGAAAGTCCATCCTTTACGTGTCATCATCAATTAGTGGCGTTTCATGTTTCTTCGCCATCACTGGTATGGTTAGAGTGTCCGCCCTGAGATCGGTAGGTCGTGAGTTCGAACCCCGGCCGAGTAATACCAAAGACTCAGCATCAAGGGTTGGAATTTCTGATCTTTGACGAGAGTGTCTGCTGTGAAAACACTGCTTCTGTCATTTAGAGGACCTACGACTCCTGGTGTTGGGGGTAGAGTCTCTTCACAATAAAAGTAAACACGGCAGACTTTGTTCTTCTCTTACTGATAGACGTCAACAATGTAGAAAGTCCATCTTTTACGTGTCATCATCAATTAGTGGCGTTTCATGTTTCTTCGCCATCACTGGTATGGTTAGAGTGTCCGCCCTGAGATCGGTAGGTCGTGAGTTCGAACCCCGGCCGAGTAATACCAAAGACTCAGCATCAAGGGTTGGAATTTCTGCTGTCTGTGGAACGTTCTCCCTGACCACCTGAGGGCACCACAGACTGTGGATGTTATTAAAAAAGGCTTAAAAACCTATTTTTTCAAAAAGCCTTTTTTTAGATGTATGCATACTAGTTGTAGCTATTAGGCTGTTCTAGTTTTTATTTTTATTTATTTTTATTATCTTTTTATTTATTTTTTTTTTAATACACTGTAGCACTTTGAGGTTGTTTACTCAATGTAAAGTGTTTTTTACAAATAAAATCTATTATTATTATTATTGTTATTATTATTAATTGGGGGTTAAATCACCAAAATGATTCCCGAGCGCGGCCACCGCTGCTGCTCACTGCTCCCCACATACCAGGGGGTGGAACAAGGGGATGGGTCAAATGCAGAGAGTAATTTCACCACACCTAGTGTTTGTGTGACTATCAGTGGTACTTTAACTTGAACTTACTGTGGTGACGTGTTAAAAAAAAAAAAAAATTTAAACTTAAAAAAAAACACCACTACACCCGCATTTCCCTGTCCTTTCTGTGCCGTGTGGGACTTTCTCTCTGATGCCATTGACCACGTGGTCTTTGTCTCCCTCTCTCCCACAGAACGGACACATCTGTTGCTCAGTGGACCCCATGTGCCTTTAGTGGCGGCACCTGTACAGCATTCTCCTCCATGTAAAATACAACCAGAAGAAAAATAAACACCACCTCCATGGCCGCCCTCGAATAACGTCTCCTCACTGATCTCGACAGGAATGTTTCGGCCGCATGGAGGCGCCCTCATCTTCCTATTATTATCATCATGAGGAACCACATTATTATTGTAAATGCCAGCAGGATTGGTCCCATTCCTAAAAACACTACGAGTGTTTCTTGGTCTTTCTATCCACCTTAATGATGATGATGGACTTCCCCCTTTGTTCACCCGCCCCACATGACCTTGTAACATACAAATATTAACTGGCATGACTGTGCTTGATGTC
>NC_084557.2:41375691-41510691 GCF_033978685.3 Nerophis lumbriciformis
CGGAAGGTTTTTTCTAGAGAATAAATGATGAAAAAAACACTTAATTGAACGGTTTAAAAGAGGAGAAAACACGAAAAAAAATCAAATAAAATTTTGAAACTTAGTTTATCTTTAATTTCGACTCTTTAAAATTCAAAATTCAACCGACAAAAAGAAGAGAAAAATTAGCTAATTTGAATCTTTTTGAAAAAATTAAAAAAATAATTTATGGAACATCATTAGTAATTTTTCCTGATTAAGTTAAATTTCAGAATTTTGATGACATGTTTTAAATTGGTTAAAATCCAATCTGCACTTTGTCAGAATATTTAACAAATTGGACCAAGCTATATTTCTAACAAAGACAAATCAGTATTTCTTCTAGATTTTCCAGAACAAAAATGTTAAAAGAAATTCAAAATACTTTGAAATTAGATTTAAATTTGATTCTACAGATTTTCTAGATTTGCCAGAATAATTTTTTTGAATTTTAATCATAGTAAGTTTGAAGAAATATTTCACAAATATTCTTCGTCGAAAAAACAGAAGCTAAAATATTTATTATTCTTTACAATGAAAAATAAATAAATTTACTTGAACATTCATTTAAATTGTCAGGAAAGAAGAGGAAGACATTTAAAAGGTAAAAAGGTATATATGTTTAAAAATCCTAAAATCATTTTTAAGGTTGTATTTTTTCCCTAAAATTGTATTTCTAAAAGTAATAAGAAGCAAAGTAAAAAAAAATAAATGAATTTATTTAAACAAGTGAAGACCAAGTCTTTAAAATATTTTCATGGATTTTCAAATTCTATTTGAGTTTTGTCTCTTTTAGAATTAAAAATGTCAAGCAAAGCGAGACCAGCTTGCTAATAAATAAATGACATTTAAAAAATAGAGGCAGCTCACTGGTAAGTGCTGCTCTTTGAGCTATTTTTAGAACAGGCCAGCGGGTGACTCATCTGGTCCTTACGGGCTACCTGGTGCCCGCGGGCACCGCGTTGGTGACCCCTGCCCTAGTATATACAATAATATAAACCAAGTCATTGTATTTCATTTAGGATTATTTCATATCTTCATTTAAATAAAAATATATTTGTATCTTTTTTAGATACAGTCAATAAATAATGTGAACACGTATCATAACATGGACATCTAAGAGAACGTGTTGTGGATGATTGTGGACTGGGAATTTATTTTATTTTATTTTTTTACACATTTTTATAAAAAATAAAAATAAAAAAAGTTTTTCCGACGTATTACATTTTAGACGATTTCTCTTCTTAGTTATTATTTCTCGGGCTGTAGAAAAGACCCGCTCACAGGGCACAGAGGAGGCGTCAGTGCGACACAGTTTGCGTATCGGTCACGTGACCAAAACAGCTCATGATCGGTCACGTGACTTTCTAAAAGCGGTACACGCACCGACACAGGGTTTTGCTCTATGGGCTCGACGCATGCGCCGATGCATCGGTGTTGCCGGACCCATCACTAGCGTTTACATCGCACCATTCCATTTTCTACCTGGGCATTTACTTGACGGATTTCAGTAGTTTTGCAACTGGCTTTATTGACCTCGCTCTAAAAAAATGTGAAACAAAAAAACAATTGTAAACATTTTAAATTTATTGGATCAGCAGACACCTTGAATACATCAAGCAAAGACACTTAAAACACAAAAAGGACATGACAAACACTTTAAAGCACAGGTGTCAAACTCAAGGCCCGGGTGCCAGATCTGGCCCGCGACATCATTCCTGGCCCGCAAACACCTGGAAATGATATGTGCCAATAAAGTATTTCATATTTTCACACTAAATGTAATTGACATTTTTCATTTTGACAGAAAAAATATATGTACTGCTTGAAATTGCATGCCTTTTAAACTTTTAATAGTATCCATTATCATTATAACAAATATTACAGTATATTATTATACTTAAATATCTGCTTGACTTATGATTCTACAGCAAACCACGCATCAAATTAATAAAAAACACAATACATTTTACGGTGTTCTTTACACCAAATTACTGTAAATAATAATAATAAAAATAAAAGTTTTTTAATGGTGTTTTACTGTAAGATTAAGATTAGTTTCTTTCAAAGGGGACAATGCTATTTCATAAAACACATGACTACACATGGTTAAAAAAGCCAGAATTAGCCAGAAGGCTAGTTTTCATCTGTAGTCCCCTTGGCCATGATGTAAAAAAGGCAGTAAAATTAAAAATTTCAAAGAAAAAGAAAAAAAAAGCACACAATACATATACGATATAATAAAAAAGAAAATACAACATAACATTTGTAAATGTAAAGACGATGCATTTGTTTTTACGGTAGAAAAACTGGCAGCTAAGTTGCCAGAATAAAAAAAGAACCTGTACTGTTTTTCCATGAACAATATAATGTTGTAAAAACCAAACGTCAATTTAATAGTAAAATTCTGGCAACTAAGCTGCTAGCTTTTTCCTTAAAAAAACAAAACAGTGGTACTGTTTATATTTACCGTAAAATGTTGTAATAAAAAAAAAACAACATATTTTACAGTAACATTTTGTAAATGTAACGTTTTTACTGTAAAATCGACAATCTACTTAAAACAATGTATGTGATTAATAATGACATCCAGAGGCAAATTCATACATTGGCTGTTCCAAGCGGCCCTCTGATGGCAGTCATAACTGCCATGTGGTTCTCAATGAAAACCAGTTTGACATCCCTGCTTTAAAGCTTCTTGTATTTCTGTAGAATATCTCCCTAATGTTTAAACAACACGACTGAAAGCTTTTTAGACAGTTATGCCAAAAAAAAAAACAAAGCATCATAACGTTGTCGCGGTCAACAGCGACACACACAAGCTTCCACAACGTACACACAATGACACGTGTAGTGTTAAACCAAATTTGCATTAAATAAACATGCATTTACTGCCAAATTAAACATTCTCATAATATGTTTGTGAATATGTACTTTATATAGTTGATCGTAAAAAAGCTTTTATGCCACAAAAATCAATATTTAATCAGCTATCTCCATCCTTTCATTCTTGCTGACCACACATTATTTTTTTTAAATATAGTTAGGTATAAATGTATTCCAAATCATTATAGTATTATAGTGTACAGTCATGAACCGAGTGCATGTAATTTGGGTAAATGCAAAGGCAAATCCTATTATTGCACTTAATTCTGAGTGATATGTTTGTTATTAAATTAGACCACTTTCTTCCAAAGTGGCCTGCAATGTATGCAAATGGGTCTTTTAGCTCCGAGCTGAAAAAAGACAAATGATTCAATATTATTAGTAATACTTTAGTTTCAACTTAAAACACACTCTGTTTCTTTGAGCGTGTTTAGAATAGAAAAATGATAAATAGACATTTATGAGGAGAAATGCTGCAGTTTTTCTTGCACACAAGGCCAATAATTCATGTAAATTTTTTTGTACATTGGAAAAGCATTTTTATTGAAAAAAGGAAATTTTGGTATAAAAAAAAACATTTTTTTCCATTGATTATTTTGTTCATTTGTAGCTTAGTTAATAAAAATACAATTGTTGAACAGAATAAACAAATGATTTGTTGGCTGTTCTTAGATTATATATTCATTCTTTATGTTTTATTTATTCTGCAATATGTTTTTACAGTAGGATCCCTGTTAAGGACTAACTGGCAATTAAGAATATAATTTTATATCATTGTCTTTTGTGTTTCACAAAATACATTATTGTTTAAAGGGGAACTTTGAATTTGTCCTATAATTCACATTCCTTATGTGAGACAATAACACAAATGTTTTCCTTTTTGTGTATACTAAATAAATTTAAAAATGCAAGCAAGAGGTGACCAACAATATATCCAATTGGAGTCATATATTCCACCCATAAAAAAATCTACCATCATTACTTCATTACTTGTATATTAACTAAGCATTAGCAACATAATATAAGAGCTAATGCCGAGGAACTATTTTTATCAACACGGCGCCTTGTTTGTACTGCAGCTATTGACATACTTTGCAGCTGCTGCTGCATCGCCTCTGAGTTGGTAAAAGTTGGTAGATTATAACTCGTGCCTCTCTCTTGTATAGGAGAAGGTTGCGGCCATAAGCCAAGATGTTGAACTTTGAAATTACATGGAGACCCGAAGATGTGGCAAGATGCTTGTTCTCTCTCAGCAGTTTCTACCTGAGTAGCAAGGATTCATCATCTAAACGGGGAACACAAGTTTTTGCTGAAAGATATGAACATCCCATCAGTCGGCATCCCAGTGACAGCGGACATTGT
Source organism: Nerophis lumbriciformis (assembly GCF_033978685.3). Classification (NCBI taxonomy): domain Eukaryota; kingdom Metazoa; phylum Chordata; class Actinopteri; order Syngnathiformes; family Syngnathidae; genus Nerophis; species Nerophis lumbriciformis. The sequence continues at coordinate 41,379,958 of NC_084557.2, forward strand.
ACAGTAAGTGATTGTTTTACTATGTTCGTAGTTTGTATTTCTTGTTTTCGCACTTCGCAATAGTACTACATGGACTGCAAATTATTTGCTACTTGCAAAGGCTTAAAAAAAGAGTTTTAAGAGTCATTGACTTTACATCATAATCTTAATTTTAGCATGAACATTATATGCTGTTTATTCTAGTTTAAAAATGAGAACATAACTACCGGTAATCAAATAAGATATTTTGGTTTTCCCCACATAAAAAATGTTGTTTAAGGATTCTGCATCATCCGGAAGATGCTTAATCTAAGAATTGCAATAATTAAATACTTATTTATATGTTAAAAAGGGACACGCAGTAGAGAATGGTTGGATAGATGTTAAAAATCCTGCTAATTTTTTGATAATTAATTAAGGATGTATTATCAAGTAAATTGAACAAGCTGCTTGGACACACTAGTTTTTAATATTTTTTTTCCACCCAAGATCTAGTTTTGATCTTATACTTTGTCAGATCTGTTTTGCAGTGTGATGCTTAGTGTTTCACAACAGCTGGATCTGCTGATCACTTAGCGTCTAAAACTTGTAGCTCATTCTACGTAAGTCGCCGTCGGCTCTCATGAAGTCCACCATGATTAGTAGTAGTTCTTGTTATTGAAAGAAATAGCCAACGTTGCAATGCACTCTGTGAAAAAATTTGCAAAAAAATGATACGATAAATATTACATACAATCGTGGTCAAAAGTTTACTTACACATTTTGGTTTCATCTGACATCACATGGACAAATATAAGACCTTCTTGAGGAACGTTCTGTGGTCAGATGAAACAAAAATTGAGCGGTTTGGCCACAATACCCAGCAATATGTTTGGAGGAGAAAAGGTGAGGCCTTTAATCCCAGGAACACCAGACCTACTGTCAAGCATGGTGGTGGTAGTATTATGCTCTGGGCCTGTTTTGCTGCCAATGGAACTGGTGCTTTACAGAGAGTAAATGGGACAATGAAAAAGGAGGATTACCTCCAAATTCTTCAGGACAACCTAAAATCATCAGCCCGGAGGTTGGGTCTTGGGCGCAGTTGGGTGTTCTGCAGGAAAATGACCCCAAACACACGTCAAAAATGGTAAAGGAATGGCTCAATCAGGCCAGAATAAGGTTTTAGAATGGCCTTCCCAAAGTCCTGACTTAAACGTGTGGACAATACTGAAGAAACAAGTCCATGTCAGAAAACCAACAAATTTAGCTGAACTGCACCAATTTTGTCAAGAGGAGTGGTTACAAATTCAAGCAGAAGCTTGTGGATGGCTACCAAAAGCGCCTTATTGCAGTGAAACTTGCCAAGGGACATGTAAGCAAATATTAACATTGCTGTATGTATACTTTTGACCCAGCAGATGTGGTCACATGTTCAGTAGACTCATAATAAATTCATAAAAGAACCAAACTTCATGAATGTTTTTTGTGACCAACAAGTATGTGCTCCAATCACTCTATCACAAAAAATAAGAGTTGTAGAAATGATTGGAAACTCAAGACAGCCATGACATTATGTTCTTTACAAGTGTATGTAAACTTTTGACCACGACTGTATTATGTCCGTGCTGATACTACATTACATATACAGTATATAAAAAACGCTGAAGATTATTGGATGTTTTTTAGCAGGCTTTATAGGCAGAATAGATCGAATTCCATTACCTCCATTGTTAGCCACCTCTTGCTGGTGTTTTATTTACGATTTACAATGCACAAAACTGTTCTTGTCTCACATAAGGATTGTGAATGATGAACACAATTCCCCAAAAATGCAGTTCCTCTTTAGGCATTTTTAAAGAATATTTTGTACGTGTGTTCATTTTATACAGCGCTCCCTTGCAGTTAACGTATTATGCTTTCAATACATCACAGATTTTTGAGATTTGAGTACGCATTTACCTTTTCATGTTAAAATGAAGAATGCCTTATAGTGTATGACGTGTTTATAAGTGTCTATAAGTGTTTATAAGTGTGTGTAGGGCTCATAAAGAGTTCTCATAAATTCAATTGCGTCCTTACTTACTGGAAATTCACCTAACACAGGGGTGCCCACACTTTTTCTGCCTACTTTTCAATAGACCAAGTCGAGTGGATCTACTTCATTCATATATATAATTTATATTTATTTATTTATGAAAGAGATGTTTTTTGTTAACAAGTTAAAGGTGTTAAATGATAATACAAGCATGTTTAACACATATAGATTTTCTTCTTTCATGAAGACAAGAATATAAGTTGGTGTATTACCTGCATACTTGCCAACCTTGAGACCTCCGATTTCGGGAGGTGGGGGGCGTGGTTAAGAGGGGAGTATATTTACAGCTAGGATTCACCAAGTATATATAAGAAATACTTGACTTTCAGTGAATTCTAGCTATATATATATATATTTTTTTTATTTATTTTTTTTATTTTTTATTTATTTGTATGTATGTATGTATGTATGTATGTATGTATGTATATATATATGTATGTATGTATATATGTATATATATATGTATGTATGTATATATATATATATATATGTATGTATGTATGTATATATATATATATATGTATGTGTATATGTGTATATATATATATATATATATATGTATGTATATATATGTATGTATATATATATGTATGTATGTATATATATATATATATATATGTATATATATATATGTATGATTGTATATATATATATATATATATATATATATATATAAATAAATAAGAGAAATACTTGAATTTCAGTGTTCATTTTTTACACATATACACACACATAACACTCATCTACTCATTGTTGAGTTAAGGGTTGAATTGTCCATCCTTGTTCTATTCTCTGTCACTATTTTTCTAACCATGCTGAACACCCTCTCTGATGATGCATTCTGCTTCGTCTCCTTGTTGTGTGCGCAGTTCTGCACTGCACTCTCTAAAAGCCATAGATGTTATTGTCACATATGCATGTACAGTAGATGGCAGTATTGTCCTGTTTAAGAGTGTCACAACATTGCTGTTTACGGCAGACGAACTGCTTTACGGTAGACGAAATTGTGACTGCTGTTGTTGTGTGTTGTTGCCGCGCTGGGAGGACGTTAATGATACTGCCTAACAATAAACCCACATAAGAAACCAAGAACTCGCCCTCGATCATTCTACAGTTATAATGTGATTGGGCAGGCATGCTGTTTATATTGTGGGAAAGCGGACATGAAAACAGGCTGTCGACACGTCACTCAGGTCCGCATGGAGCTGGAGGGGGCGTGGCCTCCAGCTCCACCTGAATTTCGGGAGATTTTCGGGAGAAAATTTGTCCCGGGAGGTTTTCGGGAGAGGCGCTGAATTTCGGGAGTCTCTCGGAAAATCCGGGAGGGTTGGCAAGTATGATTACCTGATTCTGATGACTTGCATTGATTGCTGAGAACGTCCACATTTTCTAATGGAGGAGAAAAAAAGTCCTCCTTTCTGTCCAATACCACATGAACGTGGTTGGTTTTTGGCATCTTATTTGTCCAGCTTCCATACTCCTTTTTATACACTTTACATTGGCGGCAAACTCCGTAGCTTGCTAGCTTGTGCACGCCAGCTTTCTGAGACACTTATTTTGTTAGCGCAGGTAGGATGAAGCAGTGCTTTTATTGTGAAGACAGGAACTGTGCAGTCGGTCTTTAGAGTTTTGACGGCAGGTACGGCGCAAGAATTTGTTGAAATAAAAAGTGTTTCTCGCCTTCCTGTCGGTCATTTTTTCTTAATAACGATCGGGCAGCAACAAGCGTTATCTCACAAGACCCTCGGGTGCCGTGAATGTCAATCAAGTGACGAAAGGGACGTCATTGTGAGGATTGATGATCGCTAATTTTTAGGTCTATTTTTTTAATGCCTGGATGGTGATCGACTGGCACACCCTCCGCCATCGACCGGTAGCTCGCGATCGACGTAATGGGCACCCCTGACCTATGGTAACCCCTGCGATATTTGAAAGAACACTTTTGGGGGAAAAAATTAAGCAAAATGTCCGTTTTCAACCTTATCCTGACTTGTTGGAATGTTGTTAAGTCATTTTCATCTCTATTACATTAAAAGAGTTAATGTATAAAAAAAACACTTTTGAATTACTGCTGGAAGTTTACTGATCAAGTTGAAGGGTGACAGGTCTCTATTTTTTATTGACTTTCATATACAGTACAGTCCAAAAGTTTGGACACACCTTCTCATTCACAACACAACTGATGGTCCCAACCCCAAAGGTGAAGCAAGACATTCCACTAATCAACCCTGATAAAGCACACCTGTGACATGAAAACCATTTCAGGTGACTACCTCTTGAAGCTCATAGAGAGAATGCCAAGAGTGTACAAAACAGTAATCAGAGCAAAGGGTGGCTATTTTGAAGGAACTATATCAGTGGTTCTTAACCTTGTTGGAGGTACCGAACCCCACCAGTTTCATATGCGCATTCACCGAACCCTTCTTTAGTGAAAAATAAATGTTTTATTTTTTTTCAAACTCAAGACAAATTTATATGTTTTTGGTAACACTTTAGTATGGGGAACATATTCTAAGTAACACATACTTAATTAAGAGTATTTTGGACACTAGGGGAATATATTCTAAGTAACAAAGACTTAATTTAGAGTTATTTGGTTAGGGTTAGAGGGTTAGGGCCAGGGTTAGAGGCTTAGGGTTATAATAAGGCCATGCCGAATAAGGCATTAATAAGTACTTAATAATGACTAGTTAAGAGCCAATATGTTACTAATTTCCACCTTAAAAAGCAACTAATTAATGGTGAATATGTTCCCCATACTAAAGTGTTACCATGTTTTTTTTACTGGTGCACAAAATTAACCGTGCATGAACATCACCTTGTTCAAAGAACAAAACCAACACAGTGCATAAACTCACAACAAATTAGACACCTGCAAATCAGTCTGACTTCTGCTGTTGCCGTATCCGTAATACGGACCCCGACTTAAACAAGTTGAAAAACTTATTCGGGTGTTACCATTTAGTGGTCAATTGTACGGAATATGTACTTCACTGTGCAACCTACTAATAAAAGTCTCAATCAATCAATCAATCATTACGCCGATAGGGAGAAGTTTTTATTTACACAATGAGTCGGGTGTGTCTTGACCTTCGTCGAACCCCATAGCCCGACTCACCGAACCCCTAGGGTTCGATCGAACCCAGGTTAAGAACCACTGAACTAGAATATAAAACGTGTTTTCAGTTATTTCATCTTTTTTTGTTAAGTATATAACTCCACTAGTGTTCATTCATAGTTTTGATGCCTTCAGTGACAATCTACAATGTAAATCAGGGGTCCCCAAACTACGGCCCGCGGGCCGGATCCGGCCCGTCAGCGTCTAAAATCCGGCCCGCGGGAAGTCCCAAGTTGTATTATTATTATTTTTTTAATCTGTCCTTTCTAATCCATTTTCTACCGCTTGTTGTCTCCGAGCCGCTCAGGAAAATCATATTGTCTAAAAATTTATTTTCCCATTGATAACGTGACATCATCGCGCTCGGAATATATATATATTGTTCTGTTACAACTTAAAGTTGTAAACTCTTGTTGTTGAAGTGTGTTGTGCTTATTGCTTGTTATTTAATTAACATTATTACATGTGTATTTGTCTCCATCATGTGGTCAGGGCAGTTACTACATCTTGTACTTTGAATCAAACTTTATTGATCGGAAGTTGCATAGGCCAAGCAGAGAAATCTACGGTGCCAGCACATACTTTATGGTGGTTCTTTTCGAAGAAATACTGCATATATCTTTTGTTTAAGGTTGCGTCGCCGTTATGTATCATAAGTTGAACTTTGAAACTTGTTTTTTGTCTAAAATATTTCGAGCTAAATTTACGATTTGTGATGTATAATGAGATCTTTGTCATGCTCATTAGCGAGAATTTGCGATGTCATCTAAGATGGCGTCGTAGTACAAATTCACTTTTGTTTACCTTCTCATGCCTTGTAAGGTAGCATTACAGCATATATATGAATACATTTACATAACATATGTATATATTGACTGTATTGTTTGTCTTTTTAGTTTCACCCTTTTGAATGTCAAACTCGCTGACAACGCTCATCGGTCTCCAGAGTCGTGATGTAAGAAAGGTGTTAAACAGTCCTTGCATCAGACATGCACCCCTAACGGCACATATATATATATATATATATATATATATATATACGTTTTGCAGGTTTCCCTGCTCTTCAGGGGATTTTATTAAATTTTAGAGCAGGGAAACCTGCGAAACAGGCTTGAAGGGATGAAATCGCCTCTGTGTTTTTTCCTGACCTATTCCGTTGTACCCCGGTAGCTATTGAGCACTGTATAACAGATAAACCACAGAAACCTAGACTAACGTATATTACCAAATAAACGGCCTTGGGCAAATAACCGCCCATGTCCCAATAGCCGTCTGGGGTCTGACCCCATTTTGTGGAATAACCGCCGATTCCTAATAACCGCCTATGTCCAAATAGCCGCCCATGGGCTGTTATTTGCATAATTGAGATTAAAAGGCTACCGGGGTTGCGTTTGCTGCAGTATTATTGTTTTGATGGTTTTATAGAGTACTTGGTACCATAATTGTATTTTTACTGTATGCTGCTTTATTTAAAACTTGGAGTACTGTAGCCTTTATTTTATTTAAGTGACAGTATTATTGTTCTGTTTTGATGGTGGGTTTTATACTCGAGTACTTGGTACTGTAATTTTATTTTTCCCGGTAGGCTGCTTTATTTAAAAAGTTTATTTATTTTTAGTATCGGTATTATATATTGACAATTGTTGCACTACTGCCATGTTGAAGCCTTGTTGATCTCTTGTCTGTTGATAGCCTACCTCATGTTGATCTCTTGTTTTTTTTGTTTGTATGTTTACAATAGCTTTTACATTTCAAGTTTTTTGTACAAAAGAAATAAATACTGGACAGTAACCATTGTAACCAAATAATGGCCTGGTGCAGGCTGGTGCAAAAATAAATAAAAGCCTTGTGCAAATAACCGCCTGCTTCTTTTAAACGCCTGTCTCCAAAATCGATTTTGTGAAATAAACGCCCGGGCTACTATTTGGTAATATACGGTATATATACTGTATCTTTAAAGTCGAGGTATATAGTCGGATAAACCACAGTAACCTCAATGAGTTACTGTGGAACTAAACGCAGAAGAATGCTGACCGTCTTTCGTGTAAGCATTTGTGTGGCAGGACTTTACTTAATACAGACGAGCAGGGAAACCTGCGAAACAGGCTTGTAGGGATGATATAGGCTCTGTGTTTTTTCCTGACCTAACGTACATACAGTATATACCGTATTTTCCGCACTATAAGGTGCACCTAAAAACCTCCAAATTTCTCAAAAGCTGACAGTGCGCCTTATAATCTGGTGCGCCTTATACACGGCAAAAAGTCAGTGTTCAAAAACAAGAAAAAAAAATACAAAAATTAGTGGTATTTTATTTGAACTAAGCAAAATTATCTGCCAATAGAACAAGAAAATTCGGCTTGTCAAGACTTTCCAAAACAAGTAAAATTAGCTAACCTCAATTAACCCCAAAATACCTTAAAATAAGTATATTCTCACTAATAACAAGTGCACTTTTCTTGGTAGAAAAAAAAGAGACCTTTTTGCTCAATATGTTGAAAAATATTCTTAAATTAAGTAAATGCTAGTGCCATTATCTTGACATAATGATATGCGCTCGGCATCATGATTTTTTTTTCATGCTTGAAGTAAGAAATTATTACTTTAAAAAAGTAGTTTTATACTTGTGAGTGTTGATGACACAGCTTTGCAACAGTTGATATTCTAGTTTCAAGCATGTTTTACTCAATATAGGTCATAACATCTCAGCAACAAGCTGTAATATCTTACTGAGATAATTTAGGACCAAAACCCTTAAAACAAGTAAAACACTAACATAAAATCTGCTTAGTGAGAAGAACTATCTTATCAGACAGAAAATAAGCATATATCACCCTTATTTGAGATATTTAATCTTACTTAGATTTCAGTTTTTGCAGTGTATGTGATATAAATGTTGCACTACATGTTATACCTTGCTGTTGTTAAAAGATAAACAAAACACCACGTCACTGAAAATAATAAAACAGCTGTTTATTCATTTTGGGAGGGAACACAGTTGTCAGAACGCTGGTTTGTAATCTATTAATAAAGTTTGACTGACCTATCTGACTGTTTTGTTGACATTCCCTTTAGCGCAGCTCCATCTAATGGATGCATAACGTAGCCCAAGCCTCTACTGTAGCGTCTATTCTATGCGCCTTATATATGAACAAAGTTTTAAAATAGGCCATTCATTGAAGGTGCGCCTTATAGTCCGGTGCGCCTTATACTGCGGAAAATACGGCGTGTATATATATATATATATATATATATATGTATGTATATACACAGCCCGGACAGATTTTTTTAACCCAATGTGGCCCCCGAGTCAAAAAGTTTGGGGACCCCTGATGTAAATAGTCATTAAAATAAAGAAAACCCATTAAAGGAGAAGGTGTGTTCAAACTTTTGGCCTGTACTGTATTCTGGACTGTTCTTCTGCCAGTGAAAAGGGGTCTGCTTCTATTTAGTAACAAACAGTACATTTAAGACGTGTGTGTGGACTCTTAGTGATTTCAAGTCTTGTTGCTTTAAGTAAACACGTCTAGGAAATGATTACACCCAAGTAGAAGGATACAATAATATAAATGCAGCAAGTCATAAATAGGACATCTTCATGTGTATTATTACACTAGCATAATTAGACTGTGTATGAAATTTCAAGGCACATCTGTCACCTTCTGAATGGGCCAAGGGATCCAGAACAGGCCTCGATGAAAGGCACCAAAGTAGTTGAGAAATTATGAAAGGCTTACCTTACCAACCTCACCGCTATTTATAGTCGGAATAGGTTTGCTTAGAAGGGGACAAGGAAATGCTACATGTCTCTCAGGTCAAAGATCAGGATTCAGGTGTGTGTGTGTGTTGGGGTCAGAAAAGACGTCCGGTTCCTCCTGTGCCGCATTGTCAATCACGACGCTCGGGTTCGTCTCTCGGGTTTCCGTCGTAATCGTTGCGTCCGGCGAGAGCAGCACGGGCATCCCCAGTGGTTTGAGGCTATTAATCACCGCGCCGTCCGTCTCCTCAGGGGTGACGCCCATCTCCTTGCTGCACGCCGATGGGGACTTCCTCTGGATCCTCTTATAGCTTTTGTCCTTGTTTTGGTTTTGGAAGTTCTCGCTTTTCTGGAAGCGCCCCAACAACGAGATAAACGACCCGAAGAGGACGAACGCTCCCAGGGTTGGGATGAAGGCCATGAACTTGGTGTTCATGCCGTGGCCGATGTAGCGGCTGTACATCAACAAGTCTCCTTCCGTGTAGCTGCTGTTGGTGGCAGGATCCACATTGTCGGAGCGCCAGGCAAAGGTCAGCGTGCTGATGTTGAGGTTATTGAGCGTGTCGGCGTCGTACACGATGTAGATCCTGTCGCCGGGGCCCACATACTGACCATACTCGAAGGGCGAGTAGAAGATCTGGTTCTTCCACATGTTGAGGTCCAAAATGAGGACCAGGAAGATGATGCCGTAGTTGAACCACTTGCCTGTCAGGAGACACAGGACGTAGTCATCTTAAAAAGACAACACTGGCGTGTACTCACAGGCCGTTAATTGGAGGGAGGCAATAATTGAAGCCATGTTGCAATAGTGGAAACTGCTCAGTCATATATGTATATATTAGGGCTGCAACTAACAACTAATTTGATAATCGATTAATCTGTCGATTATTACTTCGATTAATCGATTAATAATCGGATAAAAGAGACAAAATACATTTCTATCCTTTCCAGTATTGTATTGGGGGGGAAAAACAGCATACTGGCACCATACTTATTTTGATTATTGTTTCTGAGCTGTTTGTAAATGTTGCAGTTTATAAATAAAGGTTTATAAAAATAAAAAAAAGTAGCCTCCGCGCATAGCATAGATCCAACGAATCGATGAATAAATTAATCGCCAACTATTTTTATAATCGATTTTAATCAATTTAATCGATTAGTTGTTGCAGCCCTAATATATATATATATATATATATATATGTATGTGTGTGTGTGTGTGTGTGTGTGTGTATATATATATATAAGTATATATGTATATGTGTATTTATTTAAATATTTTTTTATTTTGTCGTTTTGTTAAAGGTGTACAAAATACAAGCATGTTTAACATATAGATACCTTTCTTTCATGAAGACAAGAATATAAATTGGTGTATTACCTGATTCCGATGACTTGCATTGATTGGAATCAGACAAGATTCACAGTCGTGCTCACAACTTCCACATTGTCTATTTTAAATTGTGGAGGAGAAAAAAAAAGTCCTCCTTGCTGTCCAATACCACATGAAAGTGGTTGGTTTTTGGCATCTTATTTGTCCATCTTCCATTCTCCTTTTTATACACTTTACAAGAAATGACTTGACGGTAAACTCCGTAGCTTGCTAGTTTGTTTGCGCTAGTTTTTGTAGACTCTTATTTTGTCAACGCATGCAGGAGGGAGCAGCACTTTTATTGTGAAGACAGGAACTGTGCGGTCGGTGTTTAGGCTTTTGACGGAAGGTACGGTTGAAATAAAAAGTGTTTCTCGCCTTCCTGTCGGTCATTTTTTCTTAATACTGAGCTGGCAGCAGCCAGTATCATCTCACAAGACCCTCGAGTGCCGCGAATGTCAATCAAGTGACGAAAGTGACGCCTCAGCGAAAATTGATGATCACTCATTTTTAGGACTATTTTTTTAATGCCTGGCTGGCGATCGACTGACACACCCTCCGCCATCGACTGGTAGCTCGCCATTGACGTAGTGGGCACCCCTGGCCTACAATCACAGCTGTTGATGCCCATATTTTTGGACCCTGTTGGTTATTTGCTTTTGTGGACCATTCGCCCAATCGCAGACTCGGCAGTTAAAGGGACGGTTTGCAACCGTAAGCTGGCGCTAAATTTCAAAAGTGTTGTAAGCATTATTTCCCACCTTCTTTCGGATTCGAGCACATAAACAACGGCCCACGTAACACACACGTGCAGCGGAATATCGATTTAACAATTTTTTTTTTGTACGAACGTTTCTATTTACGGACCACAGACCAAATTAAAATATGCTTTGGTGTGCGAACCATGTCACTGTAAAATGTTTCATCCACCCATTTTGTGCCCGGCACCACAGCCATTTTTCGGCAGGCTTATGGATCGCCACTACTCACTCATTCACTTAGCACATTAGCTACTGTGCTAGGTTGTACTTTGTGTGCTCTTTAAATGATTTTAAACTTTTTGCAACGTTTTTCTAATTTTTTTGTACTCATGAATACAAAAAAAACAATTGTTAAGTGATGTTTGATTTGAAACATTCTGGAACTATCGGCAATGCCTCCTCCCCTTCTTCCGCAGCACACAAACAAGATTAACCTACGAGGTGAAGTGTATTATTTTTTTATTCCTAATCATTGTGACTACCTGGCTGTTAATGTTGAAGAGTTTTGTGATTTCAAGCTGAGTGCACCACAGGGCTAGCGACAGTGTGTGTTGGTGTCGGCTGCATAGGAGGACAGTTCAAAGGGCTGTTGATTTTTTAGCTTAGTTAATAATTAGAAAGTTTCTTTGATATACAGTAGCACTTTGAATTGTGTTACAAGTGTACCAACCTTTACTAAAAGATGGACTTTTGTCCAGGCTGAAACCCATTATTCATGTTCACATTGTTTCTTATGGAGAAAGTTGCTTCTATATACACTATATTGCCAAAAGTATTTGGCCACCCATCCAAATGATCAGAATCAGGTGTCCTAATCAGGTGTATAAAATCAAGCATTTAAGCATGGAGACTGTTCTCAGGAGCTCAGTGATTTCCAGCGTGCAACTGTCATAGGATGCCACCTGTGCAACTAATCCAGTTGTGAAATGTCCTCGCTCCTAAATATTCCAAAGTCAACTGTCGGCTTTATCATAAAAAAAAAAATGGAAGAGTTTGGGAACAACAGCAACTCAGCCACGAAGTGGTAGGCCGCGTAAACTGACAGAGAGGGGTCAGCGGATGCTGAAGCGCATAGTGCAAAGAGGTCGCCGACTTTCTACACAGTCAGTTGCTACAGAGCTCCAAACTTCATGTCACCTTCCAATTATCCCACGTACAGTATGCAGAGAGCTTCATGGAATTGGTTTCCATGGCCGAGCAGCTGCATCTAAGCCATACATCACCAAGTCCAATGCAAAGCGTGGGATGCAGTGGTGTAAAGCACGTCGCCACTGGACTCTAAAGCAGTGGAGACACCTTCTCTGGACTGATGAATCCCGCTTTTCCATCTGGCAATCAGATGGATGAGTCTGGGTTTGGAGGTTGCCAGGAGAACAGTACATTTCGGACTGCATTGTGCCGAGTGTGAAATTTGGTGGAGGAGGAATTATGGTGTGGGGTTGTTTTTCAGGGGTTGGGCTTGCCCCCTTAGTTGCAGTGAAATGAACTTTGAATGCTCCAGGATACCAAAACATTTTGGACAATTCCTTGCTCCCAACTTTGTGGGAACAGTTTGGAGCGGGCCCCTTCCTCTTCCAACATGACTGTGCACCATTGCACAACAACGCAAGGTCCATAAAGACATGGATGACAGAGTCTGGTGTGGATGAACTTGACTGGCCTGCACAGAGTCCTGACCTGAACCCGATAGAACACTTTTGGGATGAATAAGAACGGATACTGAGAGCCAGGCCTTCTCGACCAACATCAGTGTGTGGCCTCACCAATGCGCTTTTGGAAGAATGGTCGAAAATTCCTATAAACACACTCCGCAACCTTTTGGACAGCCTTCCCAGAAGAGTTGAAGCTGTAATAGCTGCAAAAGGTGGACCGACATCATATTGAACCCTATGGGTTAGGAATGGGATGGCACTTCAAGTTCATATGTGAGTCAAGGCAGGTGGCCAAATACTTTTGGCAATATAGTGTACAAATGTTTCTATTTACGAACCTTGTTTAAGAACCAGTGAAGTTTGTACATTGAGGTTACACTGTAGTACTTTGTTTAATGCCAGCTGGTCAAAAGGGTTTGGCAATCTATAATAACAACAACATGACTGCTATACTAGGTGCTTCCCTGGGACTGCGTTTGTGTACGTGACAGCCATGTGTCACCGTCTGAACGCCAGACTTCTTCCTCAATTTATATTTACGGTAATATGATTAGTACCGTATTTTTCTGACTATAAGTCGTTCCAGAGTATACGTCGCACTGGCCGAAAATGCATAATAAAGAAGGGAAAAAACATATATAAGTCTCACTGGAGTATAAGTCGCATTAATTGGGGAAATGTATTTGATAAAACCCAACACCAAGAATAGACATTTGAAAGGCAATTTAAAATAAATAAAGAATAGTGAACAACAGGCTGAATAAGTGTACGTTATATGAGGCATAAATAACCAACTGAGAACGTGCCTGGTATGTTAACGTAACATATTATGGTAAGAGTCATTCAAATAACTATAACAAATAGAACATGCTATACGTTTACCAAACAATCTGTCACTCATAATCGCTAAAGCCCATGAAATCTTATACGTCTAGTCCGGGGGTCGGCAACCCGTGGCTCTATGCGGCTCTTTAGCGCCGCCCTAGTGGCTCTCTGGAGCTTTTTCAAAAATGTATGAAAGATGGAAAAAGATGAGGGGAAAAAAATAAGATTTTTTTTGTGTTAATATGGTTTCTGTAGAAGGACAAACATGACCCGAACCTCCCTAATTATTATAAAGCACACTGTTTATATTAAACATGCTTCACTGATTCGAGTATTTAGTGAGCGCCGTTTTGTCCTACTAATTTTGATGGTCCTTAAACTCACCGTAGTTTGTTTACTTGTATAACTTTCTCCGACTTTCTAGGACGTGTTTTATGCCACTTGTTTTTCTGTCTCACTTTGTCCACCAAACCTTTAACTTTGTGTATGAATGCACAAAGGTGAGTTTTGTTGACGTTATTGACTTGTGTGGAGTGCTAATCAGACATATTTGGTCACTGCATGACTGCAAGCTAATCGATGCTAACATGCTATTTAGGCTAGCTATATGTACATATTGCATCATTATGCCTCATGTGTAGGTATATTTGAGGTCATTTAGTTTCCTTTAAGTCATCTTAATTTACTTTATATCTCATGACACACTATCTGCATGTAATATGGCTTTTAATATTTTGCGGCTCCAGACAGATTTGTTTTTGTATTTTTGGTCCAATATGGCTCTTTCAACATTTTGGGTTGCCGACTATGTGAATGAGCTAAATAATATTATTTGATATTTTACGGTAATGTGTTAATAATTTCACACAAGTTGCTCCTGAGTATAAGTCGCACCCCCGGCCAAACTATGAAAAAAAACTGCGACTTATAGTCCGACAAATACGGTAATTGTGGAAAAAATTGCCATTTTTATTTCGGAGCATTTATCGTATCATGATTAATCAAAACAGGAAGTTGGCTGTGTTAGATCTCTTGGCTTTATAGTACCCCTGCCCACAGAAACAAAAATAACAACTGGAAGTAGATGATACACGTACCGGTGATGTGAATGCGATACTCCTCTTTAAATATTTTCTTCCAACAAGGAAGCTGCAACTGCATATGTGCGGTGGACATTCCCGGCAGATTCAGGTCCAGGTCACCCATAAAGTGAGGGAACTCCCAGTCCTGCACGCACACACACACACACACACACACACACACACACACACACACACACACACACACACACACACACACACACACACACACCACACACACACACCTTTAAAGTCCTATTACTGGAACAAAATACATTACATTAGATTTTATTAAGCCAGAATCATTTACCTAGACTCCCACTGTTAGCAGTCCAGCGCGTATAACCACAGTGAATTATCTCCACATGGTAAAATTCCCAAGGAGCGGTATAACAACTCTCTAGCTGTTAATGAAGTCCACTGCGCTTAGTGCTGCAAGGCTTTTTCTGGCCAACATTCATGAGGAGGATAAGCGAATGTAAAGATGTGCAACAACCAGACAGTCTGTGCAAATCAGGCCAAACTCTACAAGAGATGAAGCCATAGCAACAACATCCTGCAGCCTCCCCCCCCAAGATATTAATTAGGACCCTCCAGTGGTCTTTGTGTTCCGTGGCGGGCGCTGCCATGCATGGCGCTAACGAGCATGGCATTTAAATACGCCTCCAACACCATGACAAAGATAGGGAGAGTCCACTCCCTGAGTGCGTATCACTTTAACGTCCTAAAAAAGAAAACGTGTACATACCCACCCACACAGGACATGTGACATTTAGCCAGCAGCGTAATTACACACAAAAGTATAAAAAGTAAAGCCTCGCTTGAAGGCAGGAATCCAAACGGATCATTAATTAGTTTGAGAACGGCAGCGCGCATCTTTTCTCACAGAGGATTGACAGTCCGTGAACTATAGCAGCACGGAGGTGACCTCTAGGGGGCGTGCAGCCCTCTTTAATCATTAACATTACAGACCACTTAGAATGTTATTTCCTCTGAGAAAAGGGACATTTAAAATGTTAATAAACCACCTGTGAATAATCAAGTGAAAATCTGTTGTGTGTTAGCATTACTTAACATTTGTTCTGGCCTCTAATACAGCGTGTACTGACTGAGGCCGGCTAGCTAACGGCAATCACGCCGTGAGGCTACAAGTACTACATCCGTAACGAAACAATGAACGCTGCGTAATTTGAAAGTACCGTTGTTTTTTTTTGTCACGATGAAAAATGGTTAAATTGTCACAGCTGCAATTTAATGAGCAATTCACAAATAATTGAAATGCTAGCTTAAATGCTAAAGGATCCGTGCCATTTGCATCCTTAGGAAATAAAATGTAAAAATGTATCATTTAAATCAAGCAAAATTATGAAAAAAAATGTATTAATTTATTTTTGTTATTTTTTTTTTTGCATGCAACAGTAAATGACTACTGTATATTTTGCCTAGTGTTTTCCCAATACCAATACTTTCAGTACCAAAGTGTATTTCGATACTTTTGTAAATAAAGGGGACCACAAACCATGGTATTATTGGCTTTATTTTAACAAAAAATCTTAGAGTACATTAAACATATCCATCCATCCATCCATTTTCTACCGCTTATTCCCTTCGGGGTCGCGGGGGGCGCTGGAGCCTATCTCAGCTACAATCGGGCGGAAGGCGGGGTAAACATGTTATTGCAATTTTGTACTTAAATAAAATAGTGAACATAATCGACAACTTGTCTTTTAGTAGTAAGTAAACAAACAAAGGCTCTTTTTTTTTTGTGTGATGTGTAATGTCTAGTGTTTAAATGTACGGCAGTGACAATGAATTTCCCCAAGGGGACCAATAAATCTAATCTAATCTAATCTAATCCTAATTAGTCTGCTGATGTATGCAGTAACATATTGTGTCATTTATCATTTATTTTGTCAACATTATAAAGTACAAACTGTAAACATTTATAATTAATCTACTTGTTCATTTACCGTTAATATCTCGTTATTTTCTGTTTTAACATGTTCTACCTACACTTCTGTTAAAATGTAATAATCACTTATTCTTCTGTTGTTTGATACTTTACATTAGTTTTGGATGGTACCACACATGTAGGTATCAATCCGATACCAAGTAGTTACAGGATCTTACATTGGTCTTATTCAAAGTCCTCATGTGTCCAGGGACAATATTTCCTGAGCTTACAAACCATCCATCCATCCATCCATCCATTTTCTACCGCTTATTCCCTTCGAGGTCGCGGAGGGCGCTGGAGCCTATCTCAGCTACAATCAGGCGGAAGGCAGTGTACACCCTGGACAAGTCGCAACCTAATCGCAGGGCCAAGCTTATAGACATTTTATGAATTTTTAAAAAAGGAAAAAAGATTTTGTGACGATAAAAAATATCGATTTAATCATAGTAGTATCGACTAGATACGCTCTTGTACTTGGTATCATTACAGTGGATGTCAGGTTTAGATCCACCCATGGTGTTTGTTTACATTGTGACACTGGTGATCTATTGTATCCTCCTATGGTGTGTAGTGAAGCATGTTTAGCTATTACTCGTCCTGCAGTGATAATGATACGTGTAAGAAACGTACTTTATTTGTCGCCATGGAGACAAGGATTAGTGATTTAGAAGTAGCTAAAACACTACCAACTGCGGATGGATGTTAGCTGCTAGCTAGCTAGCCATGTCTTAAAGCACCTCTTCCTGAGGGCGTTTCAGTGTTATAACTTCACCTTTATCTTTAGTTTTTAAGCCAAAATGCGTCCGTTCTCCCTTTTCTGTCTACACACTGTGTCTGCTTGTAAGTACTCCATGATTTTGCGCTGCCGAACATGCTCCTCCGCTCTTAAAACCAGCAATGTCACGATGTGACGACGCACTGTCATGCCGTTAAAAAAATAAAATTGAAAAATATGGGGAACCGGTACTTTTCAAACAGAGTATAGTACCGTTTTTGATTCATTAGTACTGCACTACTATACTAGTACCGGTATACCGTACAACCCTAGTAACAGTATAGTAAAATAAAAAATAGAACTCCTTGCCTTTACATTTGGTGGGAAGAACTTTTCATAGTTGTTGTTTTTGCCCAGACAAACACATTTGCATATTTATGAGCCATAGCCTTATTGATGTACACTTTCCTATGGGAAGCAGTAGTTTGTGTGGAAGTGAGGAAAAATCTTGTGAGTCATCATTAAAGGAAATGAAGGCGGCCCACAAGGGAGCGCGCAGCTAAGGGTTCATGGCGGAGGATTTTCTGAGGGAGAATAGAAGAATAAGGAGTCAACTGTGTGTGTGCTTACATGGGAAGCGTATATGCAATGTGTGTGTGTGTGTGTGTGTGTGTGTGTGTGTGTGTGTGTGTGTGTGTGTGTGTGTGTGTGTGTGTGTGTGTGTGTGTGTGTGTGTGTGTGTGTGTGTGTGTGTGTGTGTGTGTGTGTGTGTGTGTGTGTGTGTGTGTGTGTGTGTGTGTCTGCAGCTGTGAATGATCAAACGCCGCCTCTCGCTGCCTCATTGATAAATTGGGGAGTGGGGATGATCGGACGCGAATTGGCATTAAGATGGAGTGAGAAGCCAGGAGTCATCCTGGCGAGCTTCTTGTTTTTAATTGGCCACTAGAGAGCGCTCATACCTGCATGACAATGAGGAGGTCGAAGACCAAGATGAAGGAGGCCAGGAAGGCTCTGGAGAGCTCATCGGTGGGCAGGAAGCCTCGGTTCAGTCTGTCCCAGTTGATCCAGTTGGTGAGGATGAACAGAACCACAAGTGACGTCAGGGAGAAGAGCACGGTCCTGCACCACGGTGTAGACCACAGAGAGAGGAAAAGATTGGAATGACTGAGAGCAGAAGCTAACTTTGAAACACTTCATGTATCCCAAAGTCCAAAGGAGATTTATTACAAACAACTCACAGAGAAGAAGAACGATTGGGTAAATATGGTGAAGAACAACATGCAGTAGACAAAATGTAATTGTCTAAATGGCACTTTTACCCTAACACACTGTTTGCAGTATTTATTTGTTTCCGCATCATATTGTAATAATGTTCAGCTATGAAAATGGAGACCACTATTTTTGTCCACGTGTATTTTTTCTAACAGGGTCAACTAAATATATTATCCAATCCAATCCACTTTATTTATATAGCACATTTAAACAACAAAAATGTTTCCAAAGTGCTGCACAACAATATTAAAAACAATATTCAAATATTATCCTTAGCTCCACCAGTGACTGAATAAAACAAAAAATAAATAAATATAAAACCAATATAAAAATAAATATGATTAAAAACGATTTTAAAGGGTAAAACTAATTAAAACAGTAAATAGAAATCACAATTTATAAAAAAAAACCACAGAGGACAGAGTACCACACAACTCACACAGTGTTAAAAGCCAAAGAATAAAAGTGGGTCTTAAGACAAGACTTAAAACACTCCACTGTGGGAGCAGTTGGAGCAGTTTGAACATGGAGGGGCAGAGTGTTCCAGAGCTTAGGGCCGACCACAGAGAAGGCCCTGTCTCCCCTGGATTTAAGTCTGGTCTTGGGCACCACGAGCTGGAGCTGGCTCTCGGACCATATTCGGATATTAGTCATTATATGTCAACTGTACTTTGCTCAAGCAGAATCTTAATTTATATCTTCACAACTACCCACCTTGAAATGTTTCTATTATGATCTAGGGTGGTACGGTATACCGGTATTGGTATAGTACCGCGTACTATGCCGCCTCTAAAAAGTACCGGTCCAATCACCCCCCACCCCCCATCGTCGTCACGTCGTGACATTGCTGGTTTTACGGGCAGAGGAGCATGTTCGGCAGCACACAATCACAGAGTACTTACAAGCAGACACAGTGTGTAGACAGAAAAGGGAGAACGGACGCATTTTGGATAAAGGCGAAGTTATAACACGAAACGCCCTCAGGAAGAGGTGCTAAAGTCCAGCCGCAGTCGGCAGTGTTTTAGCTACTTCTAAATCACTAATTCTCGTCTCCATGGCGACAAATCAAGTAAGTTTCTTACAAGTAACATTATCACTGTTGGACGAGGAATAGCTAAACATGCTTCACTACACACCATAGGACAGTGGTTCTCAACCTTTTTTCAGTGATGTACCCCCTGTGAACATTTTTTTAATTCAAGTACCCCCTAATACGAGCAAAGCATTTTTGGTTGAAAAAAAGAGATAAAGAAGTAAAATACAGCACTATGTCATCAGTTTCTGATTTATTAAATTGTATAACAGCGCAAAATATTGCTCATTTGTAGTGGTTTTTCTTGAACTACTTGGAAAAAAAGATATAAAAATAACTAAAAACTTGTTGAAAAATAAACAAGTGATTTAATTATAAATAAAGATTTCTACACATAGAAGTAATCATCAACTTAAAGTGCCCTCTTTGGGGATTGTAATAGAGATTCATGAACTTAATTCTAAACATTTCTTCACAAAAAAAGAAATCTTTAACATCAATATTTATGGAACATGTCCACAAAAGCTGTCAACACTGAATATTGCATTGTTGCAAATTCTTTTCACAGTTCTTTGTGACAGACATTTAAAAAAAATCTCACGTACCCCTTGGCATTCCTTAAAGTACCCCCAGGGGTACGCGTGCCCCCATTTGAGAACCACTGCCATAGGAGGATACAATAGATCACCCGCGTTAATGCACCCCTTCTCCCAGATGATTGTTGAAATTACAAATGCTTTGGTATCTACATGTTTATTTATTTAGTTTGCATTGGAACAAGACACACACAAAAACAAAAAGCCAAATCTGATATTATTTTACGCAGCACTACAAAAATGGACTGTACAAAATGATTGGCACCCTCAACTTAATATTTGGTAGCACACCCTTTGGAAAAAATAACTGAAATCAATCGCTTCCTGTAACCATCAATGACTTTCTTACATTTTGCTACTGGAATATTGGACCACTCTTCTTTTGCAAAGTGCTTCAGGTCACTCAGATTTGAAGGGTGCCTTCTCCCAACTGCTGTTTTTAGATCTCTCCACAGATGTTCTATAGGATTTAGATCTGGACTCATTGATGGCCACTTCAGAACTGTCCAGCGCTTTGTCTTAAGCCATTTTGGTGTGCTTTCTGAAGTATGCTTAGGGTCTTTGTCCTGCTGGAAGACCCATGACCTCTGACAAAGACCCAGCTTTCTGACACTGGGCCCTACATTATGCCCCAGTCTTGCTTTTTTATGTCTGTGTCAGCAGCGAGGTCCTCCTGGGTCTCCTACCATAGCGTCCCTTTTCATTGAGATGGCGACTGATAGTGCGAGCTGACACTGTTGTACCCTGTGTCTGCAGGTCAGCTTGAATTTGTTTGGAAGTGGATCGAGGTTCTTTATCCACAATTCTAACAATCCTTCGTTGCAGTCTTTCATCAATTTTTCTGTTCCGTCCACGTCCAAGGAGGTTAGCTACAGTGCCATGGGCTTTAAACTTCTTGATGACATTGCGCACAGTAGAAACAGGAACATTTAGATCTCTGGAGATAGACTTGTAGCCTTGAGAATGTCCATGTTTTTCCACAATCGTGGTTCTCAAATCTTCTGAGAGTTCTTTTCTCTTCGATCTTTTCTCCATGCTCAGTGTGGTACACACAACACAAAGGTTGAGTCCTTTTTTTTCCCATTTTAACTGGCTGCAAGTGTGACTTCTATATAGCACCTGTTACTTGCTACAGGTGAGTTTAATTACAAATTAAAGGAGCACCACATGCTTAGAATACAATTATTTCTTAAAATTTTGAAAAGGTGCCAATAATTGTGTCCAGTCTATTTTTGGAGTTATGTGTAAAATATCAGATCTGGCTTTTTTTTTTTTTTTTTTTTGTGTTATTCCAATGCAAACAAAATAAATAAATGTGAAAAAAGTGGTGCATTATCTGACAAAAATGCAGGGATGCCAGTACTTTTGGCCATGACTATATATTTTTTGAACACATTCCACATAGCCGCGTTTTCATTGCCCCTAGAAATGAGCAAAACCTAAATATCACAATATACGAAACGGGTAATGGAAACACCCATATTTCGAAAAACCTCTCAAATATCGCTAAAACATATTTGCGTTTTTGAGACATTTCCATGTTTAAATGGGCAAAAAGTGTTTCCATCATGCTTTTGCAAAAAATTTAGAGGTCACATAAACACCGAGGCGGTGGGGCGCCGATGCAGGATGACGAGGGCAGACGGGTCATCTTGGAATCGCCTTTTGAGCGAGCGGGTGCTCGTCTTCTATTGACATCACGGAGCAGTGGCTGCAATATCTTCCTCAAAGTTGGCTGTCGCGGGATGAGATTTTAAAGGATTATGGCTCATGAAGCAAAACACCCTTTAATGGAAACACCTACAAGTCGCAAACGTACTTTATCGAAATTTCAGAAATAGCGCTTTTATTTTGCAAAAAACGGCAATGGAAACGCAGCTAATACCGCAATTTTGTTCACAATAACCGTGATATGAAATGTTTAAACTCTATTTAAAAGTTTGGAACCGCACAACAATTTAATGGCTTTTTTCTTTGGCCCATGTCTCACCCCTCAACAAAGTTTAGTTTAGTTTCCCAACATCCTGCTCACTAGGGCTGCAACAATTAGTCTACATTGTTAACAAATTTTTTCTCGCCGACAATTACAAACCCCGTTTCCATATGAGTTGGGAAATTGTGTTAGATGTAAATATAAACGGAATACAATGATTTGCAAATCATTTTCAACCCATATTCAATTGAATGCACTACAAAGACAAGATATTTGATGTTCAAACTCATAAACTTTATTTTTTTTTTGCAAATAATAATTAACTTACAATTTCATGGCTGCAACACGTGCCAAAGTAGTTGGGAAAGGGCATGTTCACCACTGTGTTACATCACCTTTTCTTTTAACAACACTCAATAAACGATTGGGAACTGAGGAAACTAATTGTTGAAGCTTTGAAAGTGGAATTCTTTCCCATTCTTGTTTTATGTAGAGCTTCAGTCGTTCAACAGTCCGGGGTCTCCGCTGTCGTATTTTACGCTTCATAATGCGCCACACATTTTCGATGGGAGACAGGTCTGGACTGCAGGCGGGCCAGGAAAGTACCCGTACTCTTTTTTTACGAAGCCACGCTGTTGTAACACGTGCTGAATGTGGCTTGGCATTGTCTTGGTGAAATAAGCAGGGGCGTCCATGAAAAAGACGGCGCTTAGATGGCAGCATATGTTGTTCCAAAACCTGTATGTACCTTTCAGCAGTAATGGTGCCTTCACAGATGTGTAAGTTACCCATGCCTTGAGCACTAATGCACCCCCATACCATCACAGATGCTGGCTTTTCAACTTTGCATCGATAACAGTCTGGATGGTTCGCTTCCTCTTTGGTCCGGATGACACGATGTCGAATATTTCCAAAAAACAATTTGAAATGTGGACTCGTCAGACCACAGAACACTTTCCCACTTTGCATCAGTCCATCTTAGATGATCTCGGGCCCAGAGAAGCCGGCGGCGTTTCTGGATGTTGTTGATAAATGGCTTTCGCTTTGCATAGTAGAGCTTTAACTTGCACTTACAGATGTAGCGACGAACTGTATTTAGTGACAGTGGTTTTCTGAAGTGTTCCTGAGCCCATGTGGTGATATCCTTTAGAGATTGATGTCGGTTCATCACTCGTGCTTTTCCGGGCCAAAGTGTGTCACTCTCCATCAACATTGCCAGTGCTAACATGTAAAGTTTGAGGATATTTCCTCTTATTCTTAAAAACATGAATACTTAGCTCATTTTGCAAAGTGGACGTTGTTTTTATGGCAGTATATCTGTGATATGCCAGTATTTAAATCGGAGACATGATGTCGGACATTTGGAGGGAGGATGTGGTCTCAACCTCGGTAAGAGTGTTAGCTTCTACCGAAGTAGTGAGCTAATAAGAGTGAGACAAAGTTGTGTGAAAAATAACTTGAACTATCATTTTAACCAAATTCAGCCAGCTAAACTTTGTCTATATCAATTCAAGTACCTTTTAAAGCAGCGTCAATCTGCAATGCTGTAAAAAAGGCACTTTAACAAACGCACGACACACACACACACACACACACACACACACACACACACACACACACACACACACACACACACACACACACACACAGACACACACACAGACACAGACAGGCACTAATGCGGATGTATCATAAGATTAAACATACAATGTATTAAATAGCCAAAATGTTTAAAAAATAATAAAATATAATTCTACACATTGAGTCTATTAGATTGCTAAAACTGCCAAGAGTTAATCAATAATCAATATATCAGTGTGCAGCTTTTAAAACATCACAAAATGCCATTCTTTTTGAGGAAGTTAGATTTTGTGTTTTGTTTGTTTTCATTGCTGCTATTTTAACAGTTGTTTTATACAAAAACAAGGTTAATTGATTTTTTTAGCACTTTGCCTTTCCTTTTTTTTAAATTGACAACATTGTATTAGTCATTTAATTTTTCCTAACAGCTGAATGAGCAGCACAGTTACAGTATAAATAAATATTTATGAATTAGTCATCTTTGTTGTTAGTAAGCACATGCCTAAAATAACTTAAGCTGCATTTAGAAGTCGATGGAAAAATTAGAGCCATCCAATTTTCTTTACGCTTTTTGTTAAGATAATCGTTGATTAATCGACTATCAAAATAATCGTTAGTTGCAGCCCTACTGCTCACAAACAAACGGAAAAGAAAGCATGACTTGTCCTTGGTGTAAGTCGGGGGTCAGCAACCCGCAGCTATTTTAGCGCCACCCTAGTAGCTCCCTGGAGCTTTTTCAAAGATGTGTGAAAATGGAAAAAGATGAAAAAAAATGTTTGTTTTGTTTTACTATGGTTTCTGTCGGAGGACAAACATGACACAAACCTTCTTAATTGTTAGAAATCCCACTGTTTATACCAAACATTTGGAGTATTTGGCTTGCGAGCCAAATACTCTCATCAGTGAAGAACTGTTTTGTCCTACTAATTTCAGCGATCCCTGGACTCATCGTAGTTTGTTTACATGTAGAACTTTCTCCGACGCTGCTACAGAAAGACGTGTTTTATGCCACTCCTTTGTCTCATTTTGTCCACCAAACGTTTTATGCTGTGTGTGAATGCACAAAAGGTGAACTTTGTTGATTTTATTGATTTGCTGGAGTGCTAATCAGGTATATTTGGTCAATCCATGACTGCAAGCTAATCGATGCTAACATGCTATTTAGGCTAGCTGTGTGTACATATTGCATCTTTCCGCCTCTTTTGTAGGTATATTTGAGCTCATTTAATTTCCTTTACTTATGTCCTCTATGTATTTAATCTATATTTGCATGTCTCATGACACATTATGTGTATGTAATATTGGCTGCATTTCTGATAGTTGTTTGTGTGCCATGTTGTTCTAGACCAGGGGTCGGCAACCCGCGGCTCCGGAGCCGCATGCGGCTCTTTGATCACTCTGATGCGGCTCAGCTGCATACTTGCCGACCCCCCCGATTTTCCCGGGAGACTTCCGGGTTTCAGTGCCTCTCGCAGAAAACTACCGGGGTTAATATTCTCCTATTTTCACCTGTACAATAATAATAAGGGCGTGCCATGATGGTACAGCATTTAGCGCGGCCTATATTTTGTTTTAACAGCGTGCCAGCCCAGCCTCTTGTTGTATGCATCTTCTGCTTGCACACGTAAGTGACAGCAAGGCATACTTGTTCAACAGCCACACAGGTTACACTGACGGTGGCCATATAAAACAACTTTAACACTCTTACTAATAATGCGCCACACTTTGAACCAAAACCAAACAAGAATGACAAACACATTTCGGGAGAACATCTGCACCTTAACACAACATAAACACAACAGAACAAATACCCAGAATCCCATGCAGCCCTAACTCTTGCGGGCTCCATTATACACCCCTGCTACCACCAAACCCCGCCCCCACCCCAACCCTGCTCCCTCACCTCCCAGGGGGTGATCAAGGGATGGGTCAAATGCAGAGGACACATTTCTCCAGAACCTAGTGTGTGTGTGACAATCATTGCTACTTTAACTTAACTTTAACTTTACACATACAAACTGTAGCACACAAAAGAGCACATTTAATTAAAAAAAACGTTATTATGGTCTTACCTTTACTTATAAATGAAGTCCACAACTAAAGCCCTCACTTAAACTTTCCACGTGCAAGATTGAATCTATTTAAAAAAGTGTAACCGAGGGTTTATAAATGTCGCCTATACTGTATGAAACTACAAAATAACAAACACGGAGGCTCCAGTTTACACGAGGACCACTTTATTTACCTTCTTTCAAAAACCTCCGCTCCACTCCGTGTCACATCACTTCCGCTCTTAGCGCCTTCAAAATAAGAGCTCAAGGCATATACTGTATAACAGCGCATAACAGGAACTTAACATCACAAAGAGAAAAGCCCATGAAAATAGGTTACAAAAGTTATTTAATAAGAAGCTAAAAAGTGCAAAAACAATAATGTTCGTGTTGGAGGAGTTGTGAATTAGATACACCTGCAGTCTGCAGGTGTACCTAATGTTGTGGCCCTGCAGTCATTCACAACTCCTCCAACACGAACATTATTGTTTTTGCACTTTTTGTCTTCTTATGAAATAACTTTTTTAAATAGATTCAATCTTGCATGTGGAAAGTTTAAGTGTGGGCTTTAGTTGATATAACAATTCTACGGCGAGGGTGCAGGAGGCGGGATTACTGGAGCCTCAGCCAGTGCGTCTTTTGCAGCCGTTTTATGATCGCTCAGCACAAGAAATACGTTACACACATACAGTTGTTGACAAAATACACTGTACATTATATACCTCAGCTAACTAAACTATGGAAATGTATAATATAATTCATATAGCAATACAGTCTCACTGCACAGCAGGCCAGCAGTTAGCCGAGTCCGGAATCCATGTTGCGGCACTGAGTGACGTGCCTCAACTGGCTGCTGTTCACCGCACCGTCTCTTCTCAGTATTTGAATGGCAAATGTGAAAATTCAGCGATTTTGAATAAAAATAATCTAAAACTGGTGAAGTTAAATGGAAAATAACTCTATAGTATAATCACTGGATACATATAACAATTTAATTAATTTTTTTTCTTTTTACATTTTTTTTCTTTCCATGATAGCAGGTGAGGCCCCGCCTCACCTGCCTTTAGTGACTGCACGTCACTGATACAACGTGTGGCCGGGCCGGCACTCTGGTTGTAACGGGCGCCAAATGCTGTACCATCACGGCACGTTCGAGAGAATAGTTGCCTTGAAATTCGTAGTCTGCCGGAGAAATCGGGAGGGTTGACAAGTTTGACGCTGTCATGCGCCATTCATATTAAACCCGCTGGCCGCACTAACATTCAATTTTCATATTAAGGTGCAGGCCGCGTGTCTGAGACCCTTGGTTTATACATAGCACAAAGCAAAAAAAAAACTTTGTATGCAGCGTAACTACATTTGAAATTTCAAAAGATTTTTGTGGCTCCCTTTGTTTTCTTCAATTTGTGAAACTGGTCAAAATGGCTCTTTGACTGGAAAAGGTTGCCGACCCCTGGACTAGACCACGGCAAAACGTTACCAAGCTTGCAAAGATGGTAATAAATCCATTAGAAAAAGACAGCCTGCCGTTTCCTTAAACTTGGACACACACATTTACACCTTTGGCTATTCTGAGCCAGTACTTTCCAGAAGTTATCTCCTGTGAGAAGCATCCATTTTACTAATGAGTTCCAATGTTGCAAAAATGTGTAGAATAAAAATTTAAACACAACATTTCTGTCAACAAAGATTTGCGTCAGCCTTTGAGAGTGGGCTAATATAGCTAATATAGACACCAACATGTGTTGCCTTCATTATAACACTTATATAAGGCTTTTAATTTTTTGCGGCTCCAGACAGATTTTTTTTTTGTATTTTTGGTCCAATATGGCTCTTTCAACATCTTGGGTTGCCGACCCCTGGTGTAAGTCAAAAAAGAACTGAAGACATGTTACCCTCCACCGTGCCTTTACTCTGTATGTACAGTCCTCCTTTGGCCCAAAAATGAACCCCCTGAAAGACACCCACATCTGAAAAATGAACACTCACTAGCACTGTGGACTTACTATCTATGTGGGCCATACTGTTATAGACATGCTTTGCAGCGTTTGTGTAGCAGCTCTTTAAAGGTCATGACAAAGAGGGGGAAAAAAACAACAAAAAAAGTGACAAGACTAGGATTTGCCTTGTGACCTTGCCATGTTCATCGATTCCCCCTCTTGTTCTTCTAATTAAAAGGGGCTGACACTGAGTGAAGGATGATTAACACGGCTATTGACTCCTTGTCGCCGGGTGATACACTACACACATGCAACACACACTCACTAACATCAGCTACACTTGCACAATCTAAATACAAACCATCAGGAAATTCTCCCTGCACAAATTTGACTCAATTGTGGAAGTATTAATCTAACAACATGTTTATTATTGCAATGCATCACACTTGTCTCAATAGTTAACTTACCAGAAGAGGACAATCCTATGATTGCCTTTTTTCCAGAACCTTCTGGCAGCGTTCCCCCAATCTGGGTACTTCTTATCCTGAAGCATCATATCTGTCACCTACAAAAGATAAAAATAATTCTTCAATCCCACCACTAGTCCACACGTATAGAAATATCCGGTGGTGATAAAGGAAGCATCAATTACCATCGAATTGAAACCCCCTTTAGTATTAAATAATTGAAAAATGATCAACAGAGTTGACATAAATACATACCCCATTCATCCAAATTAATCACGATGTCTGTTTCAGTCAATATATTCATTAGTCACTACCGTAATTACAACTTGTGTTCATATCCACAGGACCAATGTGGGTTAGCCTACTCTATACAATATTTACAACCGCATTAGTGTTCACTTTACAGCCGCAGATGGTTCATGTAGTTATTGACATTTTTTACACATTACTTTGTCTGTTTCAGTCACTGTTATTTAGTCATTACAGTAATTAAAACTTGTGTTCACATCCACAGGAACCACATGGGTTAGCCTACTTTATACAGTATTTACAACCTTATTAGTGTTCACTTCACAGCCACAGATGGTTCATCTAGTTATTGACATTATTTACATATTACTTTGTCTGTTTCAATCACTGTTATTTAGTCACTACAGTAATTACAACTTGTGTTCACATCCACAGGAACCGCATGGGTTAGCCGACTCTATACAGTATTTACAAACCCTGTTTCCATATGAGTTGGGAAATTGTGTTAGATGTAAATATAAACGGAATACAATTATTTGTAAATCATTTTCAACCCATATTCAGTTGAATGTGCTACAAAGACAACATATTTGATGTTCAAACTGATAAACATGTTTTTTTTTGCAAATAATCATTAACTTTAGAATTTGATGCCACCAACACGTGACCAAGAAGTTGGGAAAGGTGGCAATAAATACTGATAAAGTTGAGGAATGCTCATCAAACACTTATTTGGAACATCCCACAGGTGAACAGGCAAATTGGTAACAGGTGGGTGTCATGATTGGGTATAAAAGTAGATTCCATGAAATGCTCAGTCATTCACAAACAAGGATGGGGCGAGGTCACCGCTTTGTCAACAAATGCGTGAGCAAATTGTTGAACACTTTAAGAAAAACCTTTCTCAACCAGCTATTGCAAGGAATTTAGGGATTTCACCATCTACGGTCCGTAATATCATCAAAGGGTTCAGAGAATCTGGAAAAATCATTGCACGTAAGCAGCTACGCCTGTGACCTTCGATCCCTCAGGCTGTACTGCATCAACAAGCGACATCAGTGTGTAAAGGATATCACCACGTGGGCTCCGGAACACTTCAGAAACCCACTGTCAGTAACTACAGTTGGTCGCTACATCTGTAAGTGCAAGTTAAAACCCTCCTATGCAAGGCGAACAACAACACCCAGAAACGCCGTCGGCTTCGCTGGGCCTGAGCTCATCTAAGATGGACTGATACAAAGTGGAAAAGTGTTCTGTGGTCTGGCGAGTCCACATTTCAAATTGTTTTTGGAAACTGTGGACGTCGTGTCCTCCGGACCAAAGGAAAAGAACCATCCGGATTGTTATAGGCGCAAAGTTGAAAAGCCAGCATGTGTGATGGTATGGGGGTGTATTAGTGCCCAAGACATGGGTAACTTACACATCTGTGAAGGCGCCATTAATGATGAAAGGTACATACAGGTTTTGGAGCAACATATGTTGCCATCAAAGCAACGTTACCATGGACGCCCCTGCTTAATTCAGCAAGACAATGCCAAGCCACGTGTTACATCAACGTGGCTAGTTAAAGAGTGCGGGTACTAGACTGGCCTGCTTGTAGTCCAGACCTGTCTCCCATTGAAAATGTGTGGCGCATTATAAAGCCTAAAATACCACAACGGAGACCCCTGGACTGTTGAACAACTTAAGCTGTACATCAAGCAAAAATGGGAAAGAATTCCACCTGAGAAGCTTAAAAAATGTGTCTCCTCAGTTCCCAAACGTTTACTGAGTATTATTAAAAGGAAAGGCCATGTAACACAGTGGTGAACATGCCCTTTGCCAACTACTTTGGCACCTGTTGCAGCCATGAAATTCTAAGTTAATTATTTGCAAAAAAAAATAAAGTTTGAGGTTGAACATCAAATATGTTGTCTTTGTAGTGCATTCAATTGAATATGAGTTGAAAATGATTTGCAAATCATTGTATTCCGTTTATATTTACATCCAACACAATTTCCCAACTCATATGGAAACGGGGTTTGTACAACCTTACTAGTGTTCACTTCACAGCCACAGATGGTTCATCTGGTTATTTACATCATTTACACATTACTTTGGCTCATTCACACATTACTTTGCCATTTTGGCTTTAATGGCTCTGACATGAGCCTTTATGAGCAGCTTGCATTTTTCTTTTTGTTTCTGCATTAGTGGATTCTGCTTTGGATTTTATAGCCATTTTCTTTCTCTTTGACTCACTCTCCACTTCTAACTGCTCCAAATGCATGAAGAGTACAAACAATGTTTATTCCATTAGCTAACTTCCTTTATCTAAATAGTCATTTGTGATTTATAGCATGAAATAACAAATATCTTGCAGTCATGTTGTTGGTTTCAAAATGATTCAACTATTCAATGTCAAAATACAAACAGTAGAAATAATAAACAAAATGTCAGCTACTGTCTTGTTGTAAAACACCAATTAAAATGAAAAGTAGCATTTATACAAGCCTTGTTTCATTACTAACTACAACAGCACAGACCCACCAAGGCCAAACAATACTATACTAACCAGGTGATATGTTCCACTAAAGTCCTGTAGGTGGCAGTAGTGCACACTATAAAATGGGCGCTAACTGACTCGCAGACAAGCTTTTTTACCACCAATTACTGTCCCATCTGCTGGGTTACTGCACGATCAATGTTTGATAGCTTTTTCCTTAGAATCATGTGCATCTGCATGTCTGATGAATGCTTTAATGTATGCAATTGTGATATGTTTTACTCACGCCATTGCATGTACGTCTACATGAAGGCAATTTATCAATGACCTATTTTCTTTTACAGATTTTATATATTTACTTTATTTATTTATTTAGTGGTGCCTCCGTATGGATGGCCAAATGGGACAAATTAGATACACAAATCTTTAATTACTTAAATAGGTCATTAATGAATTATAATTAGAATAAATACATAAATGTGTCAATGTATTTAATGTAAAATTAAATGTATTTATTGCATGTTTTATTTATATATTTCATGATTTAATCAATTAATTTGATTATTTCATGAGTTCACATTTCAGTAATTACAGGTAAAAGCCAGTAAATTAGAATATTTTGAAAAACTTGATTTATTTCAGTAATTGCATTCAAAAGGTGTAACTTGTACATTATATTTATTCATTGCACACAGACTGATGCATTCAAATGTTTATTTCATTTAATTTTGATGATTTGAAGTGGCAACAAATGAAAATCCAAAATTCCGTGTGTCACAAAATTAGAATATTACTTAAGGCTAATACAAAAGAGGGATTTTTAGAAATGTTGGCCAACTGAAAAGTATGAAAATGAAAAATATGAGCATGTTCAATACTCAATACTTGGTTGGAGCTCCTTTTGCCTCAATTACTGCGTTAATGCGGCGTGGCATGGAGTCGATGAGTTTCTGGCACTGCTCAGGTGTTATGAGAGCCCAGGTTGCTCTGATAGTGGCCTTCAACTCTTCTGCGTTTTTGGGTCTGGCATTCTGCATCTTCCTTTTCACAATACCCCACAGATTTTCTATGGGGCTAAGGTCAGGGGAGTTGGCGGGCCAATTTAGAACAGAAATACCATGGTCCGTAAACCAGGCACGGGTAGATTTTGCGCTGTGTGCAGGCGCCAAGTCCTGTTGGAACTTGAAATCTCCATCTCCATAGAGCAGGTCAGCAGCAGGAAGCATGAAGTGCTCTAAAACTTGCTGGTAGACGGCTGCGTTGACCCTGGATCTCAGGAAACAGAGTGGACCGACACCAGCAGATGACATGGCACCCCAAACCATCACTGATGGTGGAAACTTTACACTAGACTTCAGGCAACGTGGATCCTGTGCCTCTCCTGTCTTCCACCAGACTCTGGGACCTCGATTTCCAAAGGAAATGCAAAATTTGCATGGTTGGGTGATGGTTTGGGGTGCCATGTCATCTGCTGGTGTCGGTCCACTCTGTTTCCTGAGATCCAGGGTCAACGCAGCCGTCTACCAGCAGGTTTTAGAGCACTTCATGCTTCCTGCTGCTGACCTGCTCTATGGAGATGGAGATTTCAAGTTCCAACAGGACTTGGCGCCTGCACACAGCGCAAAATCTACCCGTGCCTGGTTTACGGACCATGGTATTTCTGTTCTAAATTGGCCCGCCAACTCCCCTGACCTTAGCCCCATAGAAAATCTGTGGGGTATTGTGAAAAGGAAGATGCAGAATGCCAGACCCAAAAACGCAGAAGAGTTGAAGGCCACTATCAGAGCAACCTGGGCTCTCATAACACCTGAGCAGTGCCAGAAACTCATCGACTCCATGCCACGCCGCATTAACGCAGTAATTGAGGCAAAAGGAGCTCCAACCAAGTATTGAGTATTGTACATGCTCATATTTTTCATTTTCATACTTTTCAGTTGGCCAACATTTCTAAAAATCCCTTTTTTGTATTAGCCTTAAGTAATATTCTAATTTTGTGACACACGGAATTTTGGATTTTCATTTGTTGCCACTTCAAATCATCAAAATTAAATGAAATAAACATTTGAATGCATCAGTCTGTGTGCAATGAATAAATATAATGTACAAGTTACACCTTTTGAATGCAATTACTGAAATAAATCAAGTTTTTCAAAATATTCTAATTTACTGGCTTTTACCTGTATTTAAAGATGTATTTATTTGTCTAGTTTCGTCCCATTTGACCTTTGTCAGTATGCACTTCATTAATTTATATTATCCGTCAAACTCAGCCGTCAATGTCAGTGACACCCGATTGAGCGGAGGAGTACTGGTCGACAACTTAGTCCGAAAGTGCGGAAATAACTCCCGACAACTTCGATGAATTCCTCTACTATATACGGTTACATGCAGCAGCTGTCACTTCCACAAAATCTACCTGGTCTAAAATATCTGACTTTGATGGATAAATGAATGAACCTTCGGTATGGTTTGTCTAGACCAGGGGTCTGCAACCTGCGGCCCCCTTAATAATAATAATAATAATTCATTTTATTTATGGGCGCCTTTCTCAGCACTCAAGGTTACCTTACAACAGATAAAAAATCAATCAGGCTTGTGACAAACAATTAAAAAACAAATATATATATATATATACATAATAAGAACAGTGCAAATGAGAAGTGACATGGAGGCAACTGATTAACATGAGTAAGCTAGTTTAAAAAGATATGTTTTCAGGCGAGATTTGAAGGTGGCAATGAAAGAATGTCGAATGTCCAGGGACAGAGAGTTCCAGAGGTGGGGGGCTGAGTGACTAAATGCTCTTGACCCCATAGTAACCAGGCATGTAGGTGGGAGGATGAGCTGGATGGAGGAAGAAGATCTGAGAGAACGGGAGGGTGTCTTGATATGAAGGAGATCGGTGAGATACGGAGGGGCAAGATTGTTGATGGCCTTCAATGTGAGGAGAAGGATCTTGTAGTGGATGCGTTATTTACTGGGGGAGCCAATGGAGTTGCTTCAGGACTGGTGTTATGTGACTAATGGAGGAGGTTCTAGTAATGACACGGGCAGCTGAGTTTTGAACCAGTTGTAGTTTATGGATGGACTTGTCAGTTAAACCAAAGAGTAGATAATTACAGTAGTCCAAACAGGATGTGACCAGGGTGTGACCCAGAATTTCAGCGCTGCTGAGGGAGAGAGATGGGCATCCATCCATCCATCTTCAACCGCTTATCCGGAATCGGGTCCCGGGGACAACAGCTCCAGCAGAGACCCCCAGACTTCCCTCTCCAGAGCAACATTAGCAACTTCCTCCTGGGGGATCCCAAAGCGTTCCCAGGCCAGAGAGGAGATGTAATCACCCCCATCTGGTCCTTGGCCTGCCCCGGGGTCCCTCCCAGTGGGACGTGCAATGAGGACCTCCCTAGAGAGACGCTCGTGAGGCATCCGCACGAGATGCCCGAACCACCTCAGCTGGCTCTTTTCCAAGCGAAGGAGCAGCGGCTCGACTGCGAGTCTCTCTCGGGTCACTGAACTTCTCACCCTATCTCTAAGGGAGATGCCAGCCACCTTCTGAGGAAACTCATTTCGGCCGCTTGTATCCGCGATCTTCTTCTTTCGGTCATGACCCACACTTCATGACCATAGGTGAGAGTAGGATTGTAGATGGCTCGGTAGACCGAAAGCTTTACCTTCTGAGTCGGCTCTCGTTTCGTCACAAAAGTGCGGCAGAGGGAGGAGGAAGGGAGAGACCTGGTGGGTTTGGTGGACAGGTAGCAATGGAATTGAATATTCAATTTACGGAAAAATTGGCCAAGAGGGAGGAGGTAGATGATAAACAGGAGGGGTCCGAGGACAGAACCTTGGGGTACACCAGAGGAGAGGGGGGTGGAATGAGATCTGAATGTTTTGTGTTGGGCAAACTGAGTACGACCGGAGAGATAGGATTCAAACCAGTCCAGGGGTGTACCAGATACTCCAAGGGAGGCCAGTTGGTCGATCAGGATGGTATGAGAGATTGTGTCAAAAGCCTCACTTAGGTCCAGGAGGATGAGAATTGTGAGTGGTCCAGAGTCCGCAGCCATACAGCAATAGATGATATCTGCCTATTACCTGACACCTGACATGTTAGCTACTTCTCTTTGTTTTTAATGTCTATTTTCTATTTTCTGCTGGATCTATGCTGCTGCTGTCACATATACTGTATATACTGTAATATTGTATATGGTCATTTGTATATATTGTATATATATGTTCGACATAATATAATATATCTGTATATATAATATTCTGTACACATATTATGTGTATATTCGTATATATGTTCGATTTTTTTATCGCTATATTAGTCTATTTATACCTGCATTGTCCTTTCCATCCTTACACTTTCCATCATTGTAACTGAGCTACTGTGTTGAACAATTTCCCTTGTGGATCATTAAAGTTTGTCTAAGTCTAAGTCTATGAGGAGGTCATTGGCTATTTTAACAAGAGCTGTTTCTGTGCTATGAAGTGGGTGGAAACCTGATTGAAACTGTTCATAGAGACTATTTTGTGAGAGGTGATTGTGAATCTGAGCGGCAACTATTTTTTCTAGGATTTTTGAAAGGAAGGGGAGGTTTGAGATAGGGCGGAGATTGTTGAAGTTGTTGGGGTCGGTACCAGGTTTTTTGAGAACAGGGGTTATTGCAACTGATTTGAGGGGTGACGAAACAGTGCCAGAAATAAGTGAGGATTGAGTAATTGCAGTTATGAGAGGGGCCAGGGAACACATTTAAGCTTTGACCAGAGTAGTAGGGAGAGGATCAAGTTGGCAAGTGGATGATTTAGATTTGCAGACAAGGTTGGTTATTTCAGCAGCAGAGGAGAGGTTATAGTCAGA
This sequence comes from Nerophis lumbriciformis, assembly GCF_033978685.3. Classification (NCBI taxonomy): domain Eukaryota; kingdom Metazoa; phylum Chordata; class Actinopteri; order Syngnathiformes; family Syngnathidae; genus Nerophis; species Nerophis lumbriciformis. The sequence goes on from NC_084557.2 coordinate 41,415,712, forward strand.
AATTGGATGAGAGAAAGCAATTTGAAAATTAGGGGGAGTAGGGTAGTTGAGATCTGGGGGACTAACTGCTGATGGATTGTGTCAATTTTAGTATTAAAAAATGTCACAATGGAATCACAGGAGTTGGAGTAAAATGGGGAGGGAGAGAGTCAGGTTTTGTGAACCAGGGAGAATAATGCTTGAGTTGCCAGAACCTGACCTGATTAAATCTGCATAATAGTTAGATTTTGCTGTGGAGAGAGAGTCCTTATAGAAAATGAAATGTATATAGAACATCTCCTTGTGGATGGTGAGACCAGTTTTCCTGTAGAGGCGTTCCAGTTGGCGACCTCTAGCTTTCAGTTGGTGCAGTTCAGGAGTAAACCAAGGTGCAGATTTGGTAAATGAGACAGTGTGATTTTAAAGGGACGAGGGAATCCAGTAGATCGTGAAGGCCATTCGTGACTCGGTAGATCATCAGGTGCAGAATTGAAGTTAATACTGGGAAGGTTAGCAATACCAATGGCCAGTGCGTTTGGATCAGTGTTCTTGATATTACGAACAATGATTGTACGGGGTATTTTGATAATGAGCAGTGTCACCTTAACATTAAATGAGATTAGCATGTGGTCAGAGATGGGGACAGTAGAAGCAGACAAATTAGAAGGAGTTACACCAGAGCAGCAGAGTAGATCCAGGATATGGCTTTTTGAATGTATGGGAAAATTAATAAACTGCTGCACATCAAAACTGTCCAGGCATGATATGAAGTCTTTTGTAAGGTAGTTATTACCATTGTCAATATGAACATTAAAGTCACCAAGGATAATGACATTAGGGGAGAGGGATGAAATTAAAATGAGGAAGGCAGAAAATTCATTGAGGATTTCTGAATTTGGCTTAGGTGGACAGTAAACAGTGGCAACAGTGATAGGAGACGGACCATTCAGTTTTATGACAAGCGACTCAAATGACCCATATACCGGTACAGACACAGGCCAGACTTTCCAGATTATCGCGAGACCACCACTGTGACCGGTCATGCGGGGTTGACAGTTGTGGACAAACCCGGGGGTCGTTCCTTTGTTTAGCTGTGAAAAATCGTTTGGTTGTCGCCATGTCTCTGTCAGGCTTAAAAAGTCATACTTGCGGTCATTGATGAGATCCTGGAGATGTCCTTTGCCCGAAAGCGAGCAGATGGTGAATAATCCGAAGTGGAGATCATTATGGTTGCTCCTGGTGGAGACAGTGTTGGCTAGGTTGGCTAGCACACCATGGTCCACCGTCCTGCTGGATGTTCTCGGTTGACGGCGAGATGAAGACCAGAAGGAGTTGATGGTGGTGGAGTCATCGATGTTGAAACTTCGTCGGGACCCACGGTGAAGATATCTCCGGCGAGGTAAACGAACGTCGTCCGGACCACGGTGCAGTAAAGATTGTAGTGTTGGTGGGGCAGGCGTATTGAAGCGGAGTTTGAGAAGCTTAATGCCTCTGCCCTGGCTCCCTTTGACTTGCCTTTGACACACAATTGGTCATATCTAGTGATATGAACCAACCTCATCAACAGTGAAAATTGGTCAGAACTCGTCTTAGACTTACTGTAAATTGGTCATATCTAGTCTTAGACTTAGTGTAAATTGGTCTTATCTCGTTTTAGACTTAGTGTAAATTGGTCATATTTCGTCTTAGACTTACTGTAAATTGGTCAGATCTAGTCTTAGACTTGGTGTAAATTGGTCAGATCTAGTCTTGGACTTGGTTTAAATTGGTCATATTTAGTCTTAGACTTAATAGAGTGTCCACCCTGAGATCGGTAGGTTGTGAGTTCAAACCCCGGCCGAGTCATACCAGAGACTATAAAAATGGGACCCATTACCTCCCTGCTTGGCACTCAGCATCAAGGGTTGAAATTGGGGGTTAAATCATTAAAAATGATTCCAGAGCGTGGCACCGCTGCTGCCCACTGCTCCCCTCCCCTCCCAGGGGGTAAACAAGGGTATGGGTTAAATGCAGAGGACAAATTTCACTACACCTAGTGTGTGTGTGACAATCATTGGTACTTTAACTTTAACTTAGACTTAGTCATATTACGTCTTAGACTTAGTGTAAACTGGTCATATCTCATCCGGTTCCGGTTCACCGTGCGTGACTGCTCGCTGACTGCTCGCTGTTTCGAAAAAGCTAAGTATCGTTCTATTTGTGTGCTTTTAAATTGTTCTGCAGCTTTCTTTATTACTTTCTCAACATATTTAGTAGTACTATTTAACTTGCAAATCACCCGATCTCTGTCTCTCCACCCCTCCCGCAGCTAGCTAGCAGCTAGCTGCTAAGCTAACGAAGCTAGCGCGGAGAAAGGCGTCGCCGGGCGCCGGTCAGAAGGAGTCTACTCCTGCACACTGTGACCAGGACTTCTCGGAAGACAGCAGGAACTTCACTCGGTGACAGAAAACACCGTGAGTATGGCTTCCTGCGCGTCTTGCACCTTACTCACTGAGAGGCTGGCTCTGCTAGAGGGCCGTGTCCGCCAGTTAGAGCAGAGTAATCTCGTAACTTTAGATGTTGCGGACACATCTGCTAGCGTTAGCTGTAGCGAGCTAACTAGCCCAGCCTGTAGTAGTCCTAAGCGGCCTACAAGCTACGGTGTACCGGTTGAGACGCATAATAGATTTAGCTCTTTAGCTAGTCCTACACCCCAGTCTACCGGGCACCACACCTTAGTCATAGGGGACTCCATCACCCGAAACATAAAGCTTAGCAAACCAGCCACAATTAAGTGCATCCCGGGGGCCCGAGCACCTGACATTGAGGCTAATCTTAGGGAGCTAACTCGCAACAGGCCTAGTAAACACGTACGACAGGCTAATCGCACCACTAGTTATGCGAATATAGTTGTACACGTTGGCTCCAATGACACTAGAATGAGACAGTCAGAGATTACAAAGAGAAACATAGCCAGGACTTGTGATCTCGCTAGAAAGATGTCCAGGCATCGAGTAATTGTCTCTGGCCCCCTGCCTGCGAGAGGCAATGATGAGAGATATAGCAGATTAGTCTCACTTAACAAGTGGCTGGCTAGCTTCTGTAGACAACAGGGACTAACGTTTATTGATAATTGGCCCTCTTTCTGGGGCAAACCAGGCTTGCTGATGAGGGACGGCCTTCACCCTAACCAGGAAGGCGCCATCATCCTGTCTAAGAATATAGACTACTGTTTAAGTCACATTTGACTAACTACACTAGAGCAAGCCCGGTCACAGGCAATTACAGAGCCTGCTAGTCCGGGTGAGGAGTCAGTTAAGCTAGAACTAGCCAGCACCAGGCTGGATAATTCCTGTACGCATAGCAATTTTCTTAGAATAACACACAACTCACATAATGTGTTTTCTGTTGTGAATGTGTCCAGGGTAGATATGCATTCTACTGAGGTGGCAAATCATGATGCGTTCAGTCGATCGCAGCATCAAGCAAACAATCTGAAAATTCCCGTCGTATCAATTCCTAGATATGGTCGAAACTATTTAAAGTGCACTACGTATAATAAACGCAACATTATTAATATTTCTACTACGGATAATTTAAACAAAAACTCGTCAAAACAGCCCAATACTTATAATATGGGCTTTTTAAACATAAGATCATTGTCTCCCAAAACGTTATTAGTTAATGAGGTCATTAGAGACAACAATCTTAACGTCATTGGTCTTAGCGAAACCTGGCTCAAACAAGACAAATTTTTTGCGCTAAATGAGGCATCTCCTCCTAACTATACGAATGCGCATATTGCCCGTCCCCTTAAAAGGGGTGGGGGGGGGTCGCACTAATATATAATGAAAACTTTAACCTTACCCCTAACCTAAATAATAAATACAAATCGTTTGAGGTGCTTACTATGAGGTCTGTCGCACCGCTGCCTCTCGATATGGCTGTTATCTACCGCCCCCCAGGGCCCTACTCGGACTTTATTAATGAATTCTCAGAGTTCGTTGCTGATCTAGTGACGCACGCAGACAATATAATCATAATGGGGGACTTTAATATCCATATGAATACCCCATCGGACCCTCAGTGCGTGGCGCTCCAGACTATAATTGATAGCTGTGGTCTTACACAAATAATAAATGAACCTACGCATCGCAACGGCAATACGATAGATCTAGTGCTGGTCAGGGGTGTCACCACCTCCAAAGTTATGGTACTCCCGTATACCAAAGTAATGTCCGATCACTACCTTATAAAATTCGAAGTTCTGACTCATTGTCAACAAACTAATAATAATAATAACTGCTATAGCAGCCGCAACATTAATTCCGCCACAACGATGACTCTTGCTGACCTACTGCCTTCGGTAATGGCACCATTCCTAAATTATGTCGGCTCTATTGATAACCTCACTAACAACTTTGACAATGCCCTGCGCAAAACCATTGATAGTATAGCACCGCTAAAACAAAAAAGGGCCCCTAAAAGGCGCACCCCATGGTTTACAGAGGAAACCAGAGCTCATAAATTATCATGTAGAAAGTTGGAACGCAAATGGCGCGCGACCAAGCTTGAGGTTTTCCATCAAGCATGGAGTGATAGTTTAATATCGTATAAACGCATGCTTACCTTAGCTAAAGCTAAATATTACTCAAATCTCATCCGCCTCAACAAAAACGACCCTAAATTTTTGTTCAGTACAGTAGCATCGCTAACCCAACAAGGGACTCCTCCCAATAGCTCCACCCACTCGGCAGATGACTTTATGAATTTCTTTAATAAGAAAATTGAACTCATTAGAAAGGAGATTAAAGACAACGCATCCCAGCTACAACTGGGTTCTATGAACATAGATACAACTGTATCTACGACGGATACTGCAATACAAAATAGTCTCTCTCTTTTTGATGAAATAACATTAGAGGAACTATTACAGCGTGTAAGTGGGATAAAACAAACAACATGTTTACTTGACCCACTTCCTGGGAAACTTATCAAGGAGCTTTTTGTATTATTAGGTCCATCAGTGCTAAATATTATAAACTTATCACTTTCCTCTGGCACTGTTCCCCTAGCATTCAAGAAAGCGGTTATTCATCCTCTGCTCAAAAGACCTAACCTTGATCCTGACCTCATGGTAAACCACCTTCCCTTTATTTCGAAAATCCTCGAAAAAATTGTCGCACAGCAGCTAAATGAACACTTAGTGTCTAACAATCTCTGTGAACCTTTTCAATCCGGTTTCAGGGCAAATCACTCTACGGAGACAGCCCTCGCAAAAATGACTAATGATCTACTGCTAACGATGGATTCTGATGCGTCATCTATGTTGCTGCTTCTTGATCTTAGCGCTGCTTTCGATACCGTCGATCATAATATTTTATTAGAGCGTATCAAAACACGTATTGGTATGTCAGACTTAGCTTTGTCGTGGTTTAACTCTTATCTTACTGACAGGATGCAATGCGTCTCCCATAATAATGTGACCTCGGACTATGTTAAGGTAACGTGCGGAGTTCCTCAGGGTTCGGTTCTTGGCCCTGCACTCTTTAGTATTTACATGCTGCCGCTAGGCGACATCATACGCAAATACGGTGTTAGCTTTCATTGTTATGCTGATGACACCCAACTCTACATGCCCCTAAAGCTGACCAACACGCCAGATTGTAGTCAGCTGGAGGCGTGTCTTAATGAAATTAAACAATGGATGTCCGCTAACTTCTTGCAACTCAACGCCAAGAAAACGGAAATGCTGATTATCGGTCCTGCTAAACACCGACATTTATTTAATAATACCACCTTAACATTTGACAACCAAACAATTACACAAGGCGAATCAGTAAAGAATCTGGGTATTATCTTCGACCCAACTCTCTCGTTTGAATCACACATTAAGAGTGTTACTAAAACGGCCTTCTTCCATCTCCGTAATATCGCTAAAATTCGTTCTATTTTATCCACTAGCGACGCTGAGATCATTATTCATGCGTTCGTTACGTCTCGTCTCGACTACTGTAACGTATTATTTTCGGGTCTCCCTATGTCTAGCATTAAAAAATTACAGTTGGTACAAAATGCGGCTGCTAGACTTTTGACAAGAACAAGAAAGTTTGATCATATTACGCCTATACTGGCTCACCTGCACTGGCTTCCTGTGCACTTAAGATGTGACTTTAAAGTTTTACTACTTACGTATAAAATACTACACGGTCTAGCTCCGTCCTATCTTGTCGATTGCATTGTACCATATGTCCCGGCAAGAAATCTGCGTTCAAAGAACTCCGGCTTATTAGTGATTCCCAGAGCCCAAAAAAAGTCTGCGGGCTATAGAGCGTTTTCTATTCGGGCTCCAGTACTATGGAATGCCCTCCCGGTAACAATTAGAGATGCTACCTCAGTAGAAGCATTTAAGTCCCATCTTAAAACTCATTTGTATACTCTAGCCTTTAAATAGCCCCCCTGTTAGACCAGTTGATCTGCCGTTTCTTTTCTTTTCTCCTCTGCTCCCCTTTTCCTTGAGTGGGGGGGGGCACAGGTCCGGTGGCCATGGATGAAGTGCTGGCTGTCCAGAGTCGGGACCCGGGGTGGACCGCTCGCCTGTGCATCGGCTGGGAACATCTCTACGTTGCTGACCCGTCTCCGCTCGGGATGGTTTCCTGCTGGCCCCACTATGGACTGGACTCTTACTATTATGTTGGATCCACTATGGACTGGACTCTCACAATATTATGTCAGACCCACTCGACATCCATTGCTTTCGGTCTCCCCTAGAGGGGGGGGGTTACCCACATATGCGGTCCTCTCCAAGGTTTCTCATAGTCATTCACATCGACGTCCCACTGGGGTGAGTTTTTCCTTGCCCGTATGTGGGCTTTGTACCGAGGATGTCGTTGTGGCTTGTGCAGCCCTTTGAGACACTTGTGATTTAGGGCTATATAAATAAAGATTGATTGATTGATTGATTGATCTTAGACTTAGTGTAAATTGGTCAGATCTCGTCTTAGACTTACTGTAAATTGATCAGATCTCGTCTTAGACTTAGTGTAAATTGGTCATATCTCGTCTTAGACTTACTGTAAATTGACCATATCTCGTCTTAGACTTACTGTAAATTGGTCATATCTCGTCTTAAACTTATGGTAAATTGGTCATATCTCGTCTTAGACTTACTGGAAATTGGTCATATCTCGTATTAGACTTAGTGTAAATTGGTCAGATCTCGTCTTAGACTTAGTGTAAATTGGTCATATCTCGTCTTAGACTTAGGCCTACTGTAAATTGATCATATCTTGTCTTAGACTTAATGTAAATTGGTCATATCTCGTCTTAGACTTACTGTAAATTGGTCATATCTCGTCTTAGACTTAGTGTAAATTGGTCAGATCTTGTCTTAGACTTAGTGTAAATTGGTCATATCTCGTCTTAGACTTACTGTAAATTGGTCAGATCTTGTCTTAAACTTACTGTAAATTGGTCATATCTCGTCTTAGACTTACTGTAAATTGGTCATATCTCGTCTTAGACTTAGTGTAAATTGGTCAGATCTCATCTTAGACTTAGTGTAAATTGGTCAGATCTTGTCTTAGACTTAGTGTAAATTGGTCAGATCTCGTCTTAGACTTAGTGTAAATTGGTCATATCTCGTCTTAGACTTACTGTAAATTGGTCATATCTTGTCTTAGACTTAGTGTAAATTGGTCATATCTCGTCTTAGACTTAGGCCTACTGTAAATTGATCATATCTTGTCTTAGACTTAATGTAAATTGGTCATATCTCGTCTTAGACTTACTGTAAATTGGTCATATCTCGTCTTAGACTTAGTGTAAATTGGTCAGATCTTGTCTTAGACTTAGTGTAAATTGGTCATATCTCGTCTTAGACTTACTGTAAATTGGTCATATCTTGTCTTAAACTTATTGTAAATTGGTCATATCTCGTCTTAGACTTACTGTAAATTGGTCATATCTCGTCTTAGACTTACTGTAAATTGGTCATATCTCGTCTTAGACTTAGTGTAAATTGGTCAGATCTCATCTTAGACTTAGTGTAAATTGGTCAGATCTTGTCTTAGACTTAGTGTAAATTGGTCAGATCTCGTCTTAGACTTAGTGTAAATTGGTCATATCTCGTCTTAGACTTACTGTAAATTGGTCATATCTTGTCTTAGACTTAGTGTAAATTGGTCATATCTCGTCTTAGACTTAGTGTAAATTGGTCATATCTCGTCTTAGACTTAGTGTAAATTGGTCATATCTTGTCTTGGACTTAGTGTAAATTGGTTATATCTCGTCTTAGACTTACCGTATTTTCCGCACTATTAGGCGCATCGGATTATAAGGCGCACCTTCAATGAATGGCATATTTCAAAACTTTGTTCATATATAAGGCGCACCGGATTATAAGGCGCACCTATGTCAACAAAACAGTCAGATAGGTCAGTCAAACTTTATTAATAGATAACAAACCAGCGTTCTGACAACTCCGTTCACTCCCAAAATGAATAAACAGCTGATTTACTCGTGTTACGTAAATCAAACGTGCAATCACAATATAGTAACACGTGAAATAGTGCAGAGCAATAACAATATATCAATAACTCAACGTTGCTCAAACATTAATGTCACACAACACAACACACTAAATAAAAATGTAAAGCTCACTTTATGAAGTTATAGCTCATTCACAAATCCCTCGAATTCTTCTTCTTCAGTGTCCGAATTAAACAGTTGAGCGAATACGTCTCGTCGAAGTCGTCATTAATGGAGTCAGTGTCGTTGCCGTTTATTAGTTCAGTGACAATTCCTGCCTTCCTGAAAGCTCGGACCACAGATGAGACTGAATCAGCCCAGGCATTTACGATCCACTGGCAGATAGTGGCGTATGTCGTCTGGCGCTGTCTCCCTGTCTTGGTGAACGTCACGTGTGTTCGCCTTCAGTCATCCACTGTTCCCACGCAGTTAGCAGTCTAGCTTCGAATGCCCTGTTGACACCAATATCTAGCGGCTGGAGGTCTTTTGTCAATCCACCCGGAATGACGGCGAGTATTGAATTAAGCGCGTAAGCGTGTCTCTTAATGTGATGTTATGAGCTAGCAAATATAACAACTACACTACCCAGCATGCAACGATAGTGACGAGCATGCGCGGTAGCCCTGAGAAGCGTTGTTGTATGCTGGCAGTTAGAATGTGGTTATGAGCACGCTGTGAGTAAACGTTGAGAACTCAGTTAACACGCCTCGTCTGCATTATTTATAATTAGACAGACAACACACTTAATAGGAGCCATTTTGGGGTCTTTACATAAACACACAAATGGAAATGAAACGTCACATATCCCAGCATGCACCGCGCGCTTCTTCTTCTACGGGGAAAAAAGATGGCGGCTGTTTACCGTAGTTGCGAGACCGAAACTTTATGAAAATTAATATTAATATTAACCCATATATAAGGCGCACCGGATTATAAGGCGCACTGTCAGCTTTTGAGAAAATTTGTGGTTTTTAGGTGCGCCTTATAGTGCGGAAAATACGGTACTGTAAATTGGTCATATCTCGTCTTAAACTTATGGTAAATTGGTCATATCTCGTCTTAGACTTAGTGTAAATTGGTCAGATCTCGTCTTAGACTTAGTGTAAATTGGTCATATCTTGTCTTAGACTTACTGTAATTTGGTCATATCTTGTCTTAGACTTAGTGTAAATTGGTCATATCTCGTCTTAGACTTAGTATAAATTGGTCATATCTTGTCTTAGACTTAGTGTAAATTGGTCATATCTCGTCTTAGACTTAGTATAAATTGGTCATATCTTGTCTTAGACTTAGTGTAAATTGGTCATATCTTGTCTTAGACTTACTGTAATTTGGTCATATCTTGTCTTAGACTTAGTGTAAATTGGCCATATCTCGTCTTAGACTTAGTATAAATTGGTCATATCTTGTCTTAGACTTAGTGTAAATTGGTCATATCTCGTCTTAGACTTACTGTAAATTTGTCATATCTCGTCTTAAACTTATGGTAAATTGGTCATATCTCGTCTTAGACTTAGTGTAAATTGGTCAGATCTCGTCTTAGACTTAGTGTAAATTGGTCAGATCTCGTCTTAGACCAGGGATCTGCAACCCACGGCTCTTTCATGCCTCTGGCCTGGCTCTCTTTGGCTTGCCTTTGACACAAAATGTCAATCAATAATGGCTATTTCATTTTTATTCATTCTATTTTATTTAGTTTATTTTAATGTTCCAGTTGTAATTTTGTAGAGTTCTGTGATCTTGTAATATTAAAGATAAAACGTATTTTAAAATATTTTGTCAATGGAAATGTATGTCACATCCCCTTTGTGTCATCTTTTGTTGCCAGGCTATTGTATTGTTTTTAGCGGTCAACAATTGAGGGAAAATACAACATTTAATGCTTCATGGACAGATTCATTTGCATTCCTTGTTGACGAGGTTGGTTCATGTGTGCTTAATATGTGGGGAGAAAATGGCAAACCCCAAAAAAAGAACAAACACACAGCATTTGCGAAAAAATGCCCAGCTTGGAATAAGCGTATACAGAGCAGTTTTGGAACCGCTGCGGAAAGCTGATCAGAGCAAAAAAAATCTTGATGAGTCGTTTTCTGTCTGGTGTTTGATTTCATAAATGCTGTTTCATAAGTGTAGCGAAACTATAAGTGGCGTTATCGTCATTTTAGGGATTAGAGTTTGCAGCTCTCGGTGGGTTTTATTTGTTGGGAAATGGACTCAAAAAGCACTAACCTATTTATTATTAACTGTCTGGAGTGGACTTATACTGTCTTTAAGTTGAAGTGGACTGGTAATTGTTTTGTTGGTGACAACTAGCGGCCACAATAATTATGTTAAACTCATGACGCAGTAGAATGCGACAAATGTACTCGCAAATGCGTCTAAAATAGACTTTAAAGAGATTAGGGATGTTCTCTGTGTTTAATTGAGCGTAACAGCAGGCCTTATGATGGCATTGTGTTTATGAGTGCACATGTGTACCTTGCATGAGTGTTAATAATGACATTGTAATATTTAAGACATTTAATTTTGCTACAAAAAATGGTCTGTGCTACAAAAAAATGATTGTGCTACTCATTTTTTTTCGTTTTTTCGAGAAAGCTAAGAGTACAGCACTGCAGTAACGTTTCTTACTGGAAACTTTCCAGTGAAGATTGCTGACTGCTGGTCTAGACTTAACATTGCAGTGTGGTGCGTTCAGTGACACTCTGGAAACATGGACTCTAAGGCTCTTGTTGGTGTACTATTACTGAATTACTCTATGGTGGGTTCTCAGTAACAAAAAGCACGGACTGAGTTACCAACATGTGCTTTAATCGTATCCATACTTGCCAACCCTCCCGATTTTTCCGGGAGACTCCCGAATTTCAGTGCCCCTCCCGAAAATCTCCTGGGGCAACCATTCTCCCGAATCTCTCCCGATTTTCACCCGGACAACAATATTAAGGGCGTGCCGTGATGGCGCTGCCTTTAACGTTCTCTACAACCTGTCGTCGCGTCCGCTTTTTCACCATACAAACAGCGTGCCGGCCCGGTCACATGTTATATGCGCCTTCAGCAGACACACGTAAGTGACTGCACGACATACTTGATCAACAGCCATACAGGTCACACTGAGGGTGGCCATATAAACAACTTTAAAACTGTTACAAATATGCGCCACACTGTGAACCCACACCAAACAAGAATGACAAACACATTTCGGGAGAACATCCGCACCGTAACACAACATAAACAGAGCAAATACCCAGAATCCCTTGTAGCCCTGACTCTTCCGAGCTACAATATACACCCCCCCGCCCCCAAATCTCCCGAATTCGGAGGTCTCAAGGTTGGCAAGTATGATCGTATCAAAACTGTTAGTCTTAAACGGAAGCATACCAGGGTATCTGTGAGGTCTTAAAAAGTCTTAAATCCCATAATTTGAATTTAAAATGTCTAAAATTCTCCTAAAATCTCATAAAAGGTCTTAAAAACGATTCTGAAATGTCTTAAAAATCTATTGACGTTACTTTTATTTAAAGATGCATAAAATCGCAGGGCCAACACAGATAGACAGACAACATTCACACTCACATCCACACACTAGGGCCAATTTAGTGTTGCCAATCAACCTATCCCCAGGTGCATGTCTTTGGAGGTGGGAGGAAGCCGGAGTACCCGGAGGGAACCCACGCAGTAACGGGGAGAACATGCAAACTCCACACAGAAAGATCCCGAGCCCGGGATTCCGCCCGAATGCAGCTGAGATAGGCTCCAGCACTCCCCGCGACCCCGAAAGGGACAAGCGGTAGAAAATGGATGGATGGATAAACTTCAGTCTCACTTTGAAATGTTTAAATTTTTGAGGACGCTATAACATAACGACACGGCGGAACTAACTGTGCTGCCCGGTCAGAGTTTATGGAACACCACCAACTATAGTGTGCGTGCAGCTGTGTGTTGACAGCTTAGTTAGCATAGCAGCGGAGAAAACTTCATGAAAGCCCACAGCAAAGCCAAATGACTTGCATAAGATGGGTAAGTAAAAGTTCAACGATTTGTGTCTCCTGAACAATGAATTTAATGCATGGTTGAAGCCGGTGGATGGAAACGTATAAAGTGTTTAGAACACAGATGTGCAGCCATGTAAACATGGCGGTGAGAGTGAATGGAATGATACTGTAAAAGTCAAAAACCTGGGATAAGTCCATGTCAAAAAATGCTGAAACGCCACAAACACTTGAGTGTTATGTGGGTTAAGTGGCGCCAATTGCTAAAGGAGATCAATATGAGATATTTAGTAGTGAAATCATACACATGGTCCATTCGGACTCAATGTCCAGCACCTCCCTCGTGACATGTTCAAAGTTCTTCCGGAGGTGGGAATTGAAACTCTCTCTGACAGGAGACTCTGCCAGACGTTCCCAGCAAACCCTCACAATGCGTTTGGGCCTGCCAGGTATGTCCGGCATCCTCCCCCACCATCGCAGCCAACTCACCACCAGGTGGTGATCAGTAGAAAGCTCCGCCCCTCTCTTCACCCGAGTGTCCAAAACATGAGGCCGCAAATCCGATGACACAACTACAAAGTCGATCATGGAACTGCGGCCTAGGGTGTCCTGGTGCCAAGTGCACATATGGACACCCTTATGTTTGAACATGGTGTTCGTTATGGACAATCTGTGACGGGCACAAAAGTCCAATAACAAAACACCGCTCGGGCTCAGATCCGGGCAGCCATTCTTCCCAATCACGCCTCTCCAGGTTTCACTGTCGCTGCCAACATGAGCATTGAAGTCCCCCAGTAGAACGAGGGAATCACCCGGGGGAGTACTCTCAAGTACTCCCTTGAGTGAATCCAAAAAGGGTGGGTACTCTGAGCTGCGGTTTGGCGCGTAAGCGCAAACCACAGTCAGGACCCGTTCCCCCACCCGAAGGCGGAGGGAAGCTACCCTCTCGTCCACCGGGTTGAACTCCAACGTGCAGGCTCTGAGCCGGGGGGAAACAAGAATTGCCACCCCAGCCCGTCGCCTCTCACTGCCGGCAACGCCAGAGTGGAAGAGAGTCCAGCCCCTCTCGAGAGAACTGGTTCCAGAGCCCTTGCTGTGCGTCGAAGTGAGTCCGACTATATCTAGCCGGAACTTCTCCACCTCGCGCACTAGCTCAGGCTCCCCCCCCCCAGCGAGGTGACGTTCCACGTCCCAAGAGCTAGCTTCTGTAGCCGAGGATCGGACCGCCAAGTGCCCTGACCTCGGCTGCCGCCCAGCTCACATCGCACCCGACCTCTATGGCCCCTGCTATGGGTGGTGAGCCCATTGGAATATATATATATATAAATAAAATTCAAGTATTTCTTTTATTTATATATATATATATATATATATATATATATATATATATATATATATATATATATATATATATATACATATAAATAAAATAAATACTTGAATTTCAGTGTTCATTTATTTACACATATACACACACATAACACTCATCTACTCATTGTTGAGTTAAGGGTTGAATTGTCCATCCTTGTTCTATTCTCTGTCACTATTTTTCTAACCATGCTGAACACCCTTTCGCAGGTACACAGAAAGGTTTCGAGTACCACCAAAAAAACTGAATCTCTGAAGACAGTATAAAAATCTGTGTTAAAAGTGTACAAATACTGTTTGTATAATAAGCATGTTATTGTTTACAAATGAGGGTTAAGAGTTCAGTACTAAAAAAAAGAAAAAAGAATGTGGCTTGAGTACAGTTTTTTAATTGAGCTGCTGCATTTTTTGGTTGGGTTGTTTATTTATTTTGAGTAACTTCTACATTTCTAAAAGGGGAGGAATGTAATAGAGTGATCTATGTTTGTCTGTTGCCATCTCCTGGTGAATGTTGGCTAGAGCGTACTGGGGTTACTTTTTGGTTGGCCAACGATTTACGTGGTGTTGCGCACCTGACGTCAAGTGTGTGAGTCTGTTCTGAAGTCTACAGTAAAGAGACATACTTCATCACCTCGCCTGTTTATTGCCTCCAACTCAATATATTACAACAACATTGCTGTTTACGGCAGACGAACTGCTTTACGGTAGAATAAAACATGACTGCTGTTGTTGTGTGTTTTTACCGCGCTGGGAGGATGTTAATTAAACTGCCTAACAATAAACCCACATAAGAAACCAAGAACTCGCCCTCGATCATTCTACAGTTATAACGTGTTTGGGCAGGCACGCTGTTTATATTGTGGGAAAGCGGACGTGAATACAGGCTGTTGACACGTCACTCAGGTCCGCATGGAGCTGGAGGGGGCGTGGCTTACAGCTCCGCCTAAATTTCGGGAGATTTTCGGGAGAAAATTCGTCCCGGGAGGTTTTCGGGAGAGGCGCTGAATTTCGGGAGTCTCCCGAAAAATCCGGGAGGGTTGGCAAGTACGTTCTCAGTTGGTTATTTATGCCTCATATAACGTACACTTATTCAGCCTGTTTCTTTCTTTATTTTAAAGTGCCTTTCAAACCAATTCTTGGTGTTGGGTTTTATCAAATACATTTCCCCCAAAAATGCGACTTATACTCCAGTGCGACTTATATATGTTTTCCCCCTTCTTTATTATGCATTTTCGGCCGGTGCGATTTATACTCCGGAGCGACTTATACTCCGAAAAATGCAGTACTTAAAATTCATTCTGGACCTCTGATTTTACTTTGTCGTTGTATTTTTTGTCCCTATGGATGTGAAATGGTCTTAAATTATTTTCAAGATTGGTCTTAAAAAAGTCTTAAATTCGACATGTTGAAACCTGCAGAGACCCTGCATACTGAAACCGGGGCGTATGAAAGCCGAGGCACCGCTGTATAAATAGATCCTCACTGCGGCCACTGGTGCAGACAAGGCGGGTCCTGCCTTCACATAGTGATTGTTGTATTGTACTATTATTAGGATAAGCCAGGCGTGTGTGGCCATGCGGCACTTTGCAAAGACAGACGCTTCCTGTCTGCTTGCGTTGAGGAGATGCAGAGGTCATCTTTCAAGTGCCTTGTTGAATTAATGGAAGACGGTGGTGGGGGGGGGAATTCGAGAGAGTAATTTCTAGAATCAGCGCTTTGCCACGGCCTGTTGTTCTCTCGCTCTGTCCTGCCTTTCCGACCAGACGTCAACAGTTCTAACATAGTCTGTCTCTCTGTGCAGCTTGCAGTGGAATACTAATGTGAGCAGCCATGGAGCTTGTCATCTTGTCTCAGCTGTGTGCATGCTGATGTCAGAGTTCTCCTCTTCTTTGCTTTACGTCGACAAATGAACAGAGGGATGTTCCTTTGTTTCTTCTCCCAAGAATACCCTGCATTAGCCTGACTCTTTGCCTGCACACTGAAGTAGACTCTAGACCAGGGGTGCCCGCACTTTTTCTGCAGGCGAGCTACTTTTCAATTGACCAAGTCGAGGGGATCTACCTCATTCATATATATAAATTATACTCATTTATTTATGAAAGTGATGTTTTTGTTTACAAGTTAAATGTGTTTAATGATAATACAAGCATGTTTAACATGCTGTCTTTCATGAAGACAAGAATATAAGTTGGTGTATTACCTGATTCTGATGACTTGTATTGATTGGAATCAGACAGTAGTGATGATAACGTCCACATTTTCTAATGGAGGAGGAAAAAAGTCCTCCTTTCTGTCCAATACCACATTAAAGTGGTTGGTTTTTGCCATCTTATTTGTCCAGCTTCCATACTCCTTTTTATACACTTTACTAGATATACATTGGCGGCAAACTCCGTAGCTTGCTAGCTTGTGCACGCCAACTTTCTGAGACTCTTATTTTGTTAGCGCAGGCAGGATGAAGCAGCGCTTTTATTGTGAAGACAGGAACTGTGCAGTCGGTCTTTAGAGTTTACGGCACAAGAGTCTGTTTAAATAAAAAGTTTCTCGGCTTCCTGTCGGTCATGTTTTCTTAATAATGATCTGGCAGCAGCCAACGTCATCTCACAAGACCCTCGGGTACCGTGAATGTCAATCAAGTGACGAAAGTGACGTCTTGGTGAAAATTGATGATCGCTAATTTTTAGGTCTATTTTATTAATACCTGGCTGGCGATCGACTGACACACCCTCCGCCATCGACCGGTAGCTCGCCATCGACGTAATGGGCACCCCTGCTCTAAAGCATACACCTGACTGGGGTGTCCCGATACCAATATTTTGGTACCGGTACCAGAATGTATTTCAATACTTTTCAAAATAAAGGGCACCACAAAAAAAAAAAAAATTTGGCTTTATTTTAACCAAAAATCTTATGATACGTTAAACATACGGTTCTTAGAAATATTTAAATAAACATTTATAGGTATTAAACACATCAGGCTTTTATTTTGTAGCACTCAAAGAACAATTTACAATTTTATATATTACATATTGCCTGCCATAATCTAGGATTAGGTTAGAATATAATAGAAAGCTTTATTGACATTATCCTTTATAATGTACGGTTGCCACTATGTTTCGCACTGTGTTTATGTGTTAAGAAAAATAAAATCACTAGTAAATACTAAAAATAATGCTTTCGCTAAAAGTACACAGATAAGACATGTAGCAGGTAAAACACACATTGTAGCAACTTGTTATAAAATTCAGTCATTTTACTTGCGTGGGCGGTTTGGCCTCCGCTAATGTTTGGCATCAAGCCAAAGAGCTGTGTGTGCGTCTACGTATCTACAGAGGAGCTAGTTAACTTTATTACCCGTCGATCTGACTGTTTTTTTAATTGTTTAGCTACGTTTCAAGCAAAGGTGGTAATAATTTAATCATGCCACCTTTGACAAAGCATGTTTTAAAGCAGTTTAAAGCATCATCTTTATCAACAGGTTTGAAGCATGAATACTTTCATTTTGCTTCACGCACCCTCTTTATTAACCAGTAGAATTGTCTTCATTTGCCATTTTTCCTCTACTCGCTGTTTCTTCTTGTGTGCTCTGCAGTATAGTACCGTTTTGAATTCATTAGTACCGCGGTGTTTTATTAGTATCGGTATACCGTACAAAAGGTCTATTCAACTCGCGGACCAAAGCTTTTAATTTGACCGGCCAAACATCACCCAAATAGGCTTGATGAAACCATTCAAATGAGGGTTGATCATGCATGCAGTACTCCCGCCATCCCGCAGGGGGCAACAGTGTATGTGTCGATGTGAAGCAGCAGTGGGGTGAGTAGAAGAAGACTACACATTCAACCCTGGAAAAAAAATCTAAATAAATGGCAAAAATCTGACTTAACGACTGGACAACAAAATGTGAATGTTCTACCCCGAGCAAGTGCTCGAGTCATTGTTTTCTGGCGGACCTTTTAAGCGACGGACACATTGATCCAGACCAGCAGCAACAAAGGTAGAAATCCCAGAATGTAAACTTCATCACGAACCTTGGTCAAACATTTCTAAGTAGATATCATTTGTGCATAAATATTGGGGGTGTAACGGTACACAAAAATTTCGGTTCGGTACATACCTCGGTTTAGAGGTCCCGTTTCGGTTCATTTTCGGTACAGTAAGAAAACAACAAAATATAAATTTTTTGGTTATTTATTTACCAAATTTGCAAAATCTTTCACCAAAAATATTTTTCTTAGTGGAATATTTGATGTGAAGTAATCATAACCTTGGATAGGTCAATAATTCATAATAACATTGATTTTGATTCAATATTATGTTTTGAGCAATGACAGTTTGAAAGAAAAAATAACAGCTTTGTTTTATTAGTCAACATTGCAGCTTTTTCTAAATTACATTTAACCTTTAAGCTTTTTTATTTCACTTTTGTTATGTTTTTGTTTATTTTAAATGTATTTTTAGAATGTGCCGTGGGCCTTTAAAACATTAGCTGTGGGCCGCAAATGGCCTCCGGGGCACACTTTTGACACCCCTGCTATAGATAATAAAAAATTAAATCTGATAAATTTATGGATACAAACTCTCTCTCTCTCTCTGTCTCTGCTCCTCCCTCACCAATGGTGTTGCGCGCACAATTTGTTTTGTTTTTAACCCCTTCTTAACCCTGAACGTACATTGAAAGTACACGCAACCCTATCTCAAAATGCCGGACATTTGAGGCATTTAAGAAACTCCGCCAGGACAGCCCCGCAAAAGAGGACATGTCCGGTGAAAAGAGGACGTATGGTCAGTCTATCGTAGCCCGGTCGCTGCTAGCATGCGTGTGTTGTGCCTCGGTGTGCATTGTTTACACAACGTGCGTTACGCTACTTAATATGTCCGTGTGGAAACTCGTTCGGTACACCTCCGAACCGAACCAAAACCCCCGTACCGAAATGGTTCAATACAAATACACGTACCGTTACACCCCTAATAAGTATATTTAGTTTGTTTTGAAATTGCTGACTTTGTGATGTTTTTTGTATTCGTGGTCGTGTTGTTTTTTTGTCTGAGAGTAACGGTACTTCTTTTAGTACATGCAGTGCTAAATTTGACCAGTAGAGGGCGACAACGCTTATAGTGATAACTCACATACAATGTTTGCGCGTGAATGTTGTGTAATTTCTATATGTGTCAACATTTGTAGTTTATTGTGTGAACATCCATCCATCCATTTTCTACCGCGTGGTGTTGCAGCCTATCCCAGCTGCACTCGGGCAGAAGGCGGGGTACACCCTGGACAAGTCGCCACCTCGTTGCAGGGCCAACACAGACAATATTCATTGTACCACTAAACCTTCGATTTTTTTAATGTAAAATACACAATGGACGGTAAACTTTTTTTAATTTGATGTTTATATTTTCAGTCTTACAAACCTAAATAAAGGAAGAAGTGTGAAGAAATAAACTAAGGAAGGAAAATAATTGAAAAGAAGGTCCGACAAAAACTGGAGCTTCTTTTTCTTAACCAGCTGCATGCGCTTGAAACGAGTAGCGATGGCAGAATAATGAATTTATGGACAGTGCCATGTAAAAGCTGCTGTGTTTACTTTGCAATTAAGTAAACGCAGTCTCAAAGAAATATAACCTGCAGCGGCACTTTCTGACGTAACATCCACATTTCGATGTCCGGCCCCTGAGACATTGGGCTCTTGAAACTGCGGCCATCTTCATGATGTAGTTAAATAGCCCTGCCGTACAACCCTACACCTGACCTGTTAATCAAGTGTGTGCTAAAACATACATTCTAGATTGAAAATGCTCTTGATTGTGATTTTTTTTTGACTGCATTAAATATATGACTGAGCGTGCGTTCACACCTGTCATGTTTGGTTCGATTAAAACAAACTCTATTAAGCGGACAAACAATCAATCAATGTTCATTTATATAGCCCTAAATCACGAGTGTCTCAAAGGGCTGCACAAGCCACAACGACGTCCTCGGCTCAGATCCCACATCAGGGCAAGGAAAAACTCAACCCAATGGGACAATGAGAAACCTTGGAGAGGACCGCGGATGTGGGGACCCCCCTAAGGCGACCCGCGCAATGAACGTCGAGTGGATCTAGCATAACAGTGTGAGAGTCCAGTCCATAGTGGATCTAACATAATAGTGAGAGTCCAGTCCATAGTGGGGCCAGCAGGAGACCATCCCGAGGTCACAGGTCAGCAGCGCAGAGACGTCCCCAACCGATGCACAGGCGAGCGGTCCACCCCGGGTCCCGACTTTGGACAGCCAGCGCTTCATCCGTGGCCATCGAATCTGTTGCCCCCCCTCACGAGGGAGAGGGGGGCAGAGCAGAAAAGAAACGGCAGATCAACTGGTCTAAAAAGGGGGTCTATTTAAAGGCTAGAGTATACAAATGAGTTTTAAGATGGGACTTAAATGCTTCTACTGAGGTAGCATCTCTAACTGTTACCGGGAGGGCATTCCAGAGTACTGGAGCCCGAATAGCAATAAACGCTCTATAGCCCGCAGACTTTTTTTGGGCTCTGGGAATCACTAATAAGCCAGAGTTCTTTGAACGCAGATTTCTTGCCAGGACATATGGTACAGTACAATCAGCATGATAGGATGGAGCTAGACCGTGTAGTATTTTATACGTAAGTAGTAAAACCTTAAAGTCACATCTTAAGTGCACAGGAAGCCAGTGCAGGTGAGCCAGTACAAACACTCCAATTTAGATTTGTACGGTATATCGGTACTAATAAAGTATCGCGGTACTAATCAATTGAAATCGGTACTATGTAGTACCATCTTTGAAAAGTACTGGTACCGTTCTTGCATTGCGGCACTCAGATAAAAGCCGAGGCGTATGATGTTCCCAGGCGTATGATGTTGAGTACATACAAGCAATAACATCTTGGAGAGGAAGAATGGCAAAAAACTACAATTCTACTGGTTAATAAAGAGGGTGGTGAAGTATAATATGGAGGTATTTGGACTTCAAAACTAACAATAAAGGTGACGCTTTAAACAGGGAGGCACCGCGTTGCAAGTACTGTTTTACACCTTTCCTGCTTGTCGGCTCCCAGACCGTGGTCGAGGAGAGCAGGGGAGACCTTTCACTTCACAATGGGTCGGTAAAGCACCGCTTTTCGGTCGGAATGACGAGGCTGTCGATTAGTTACAACTTGGTCACTTTATTTATAATTTCCACAACTGGACATCCACCATGCTATCAACACTCCTGCACATGCTAGCGTTACCTCTCCTATCTTGCCCACTCACTTACTCATGTCACTCACACCACATACTGCCATTCTTAAAGGAGCACTCTCACAACAGCTGCTCTAAAACACGCCTCGACCAAATGTGGCGATTAGTATTAGCACCTTTGCTTCAAACTTAAGTCAACATTTGAATAACAAACATTCAGATCTGCACAAGGAGTTATAAATAGTGACAGGTAATAATGTAGTTGTTACACCTGTCCTGCTGTTCGGTCCGGTGCAGACTGTTGTGGAGGAGCACAGGGAAGACGTTCCCTTCAAGGTCGATGCCATTTCAACGCCTTTTCATTTATATTTTAACCTTGTAAAATTGTCCTTTGACTGTGAGTGTTTAATGTAGTGTAAGATTTTTCTGTTAAAATAAAGCCAACATTTTTCGTAGTTCCCTTTATTTGGAAATGTATCGATATATATTTTGGTACCGGTACTAAATTATTGGTATCGGGACCACCCTACTACAATTACACCGCAGGCCAAAGTGGATCAAATCTGATGTGCTGGCAATCTGATGTTTTTCCCTCTGACTGTTTAGTTTACAAGTAAAAATGTGATCTTAATCTGACACACACACATCACTTGCATGCACAGTTCGATAAAGTGAAAACAAAGGAAGTTGACTGGATTCCGTACATGAACAAGGAGTCACTTCTACTGCTTTGAGCGACTATCTTCTTCTGCGTATTCACTTTCGCTGGCGGGCCGCCTCTTTTCCTGTGCACAAATGACATAACTCGCCCAAAGTCGCAAAAAGGTCAAAATGCGGTTTAGACTGCATTCACATTTGAAAAGATCAGATTACAAACGGTTTTGAACTACCTCCTGATGTGGCCCATATCCAATGCGAAAAGATCAGATTGAAAGCACTTTGGAGCATTTGCACTGGCAAAAAAAAAACATCTAATCCGTGTCACTTTAGGGCAAAAATAATAAAATTTGGTGTGCAGTGTAAATGGAGCCAAAGACCACTTGAGAGTTGGCTTGCAAGAGAACTCTGGTCAACTTTGAAATCCCTCCTTGTACCCGGAGAGGGCGAGAATGACGCAAAAAGACGCTCGGTTGAGACACTTTTTTTTTTAAACCTGCCTGAGGATTATAATTAATTCTTCATCTAAACTGGAAGATGTAACGTCCCATCGCTTGGCATCCCAGTGAGAGCAGACATTGTACTGTAAATTATTGTTTTACTAAATTAGTAGTTTGTATTTCTTGTTCAGCACTTGGCAACACTGCTACTTGATGCTTAGTGCATCTGTTTAGCACAAAGCTTCTAAAACTTGTAGCTCACCCTCCTTATATCGGCTTGTGCAGCCCTTTGAGACACTCGTGATTTAGGGCTCTACAAATGAACTTTGATTGATTGATATTCAGGCTCAAAAATAGAAGTTTTTGGTTCATAATTTCTCCCAAAGTAGTCGTTGACTCTCAGGAAATTTGCCATGACAGTTTGTTGTTGTTGTTGAAGGGAATAGCGAAATGAATGCACTGCCGTATGCCTAAAATAACCAAAATACTTCAATATTACATGTTATTGTGAATGTGCTTGTTACGACATTGCACCTATACTTGCAGCATGTATATGAAGCCTTTATGGATGATTTTGGAGGTTTTTAGAGTACCTTATAGACGAAAAGAACAACTCCAATTGGCTCCATTGCTAGTTGACTTTTGCTAGCGTTTATTTACGAGTTAGAATGCATAACAAAAGAAAAACATGTATTCATGTCTTACATAAAAATTGTGAATGATCACAATTCCCCAGAAATGTGCCGTTCCCCTTTAAACTGTGCCCAAACTTTTTATTTTTATAGAATGTAGTGACATTCAAGTTGAACAGACTATTAATTTAAATCCTTCCATGATATAAATAAAATAACTGAATGACACATTTTAAAAAATCTAAATAAAATCTACAACAAATTGTCATAATTATTGCAGCAATACAGCACATAGAGAATGTGCAAAAAAAAAGTTTGATGCCAAAAATTCAAAGTGTTCCTGAATGCAACCTCGCTCATTGGTGCATAATGAGGAAGTGCTGTGTTGTAGTGTTATAATCAGTGTTTGGTTAGTTACTGAAAACCAGTAACTAGTTACAGTTACTTGTTACTTTATTTAAAAAATAACTCAGTTACTTACACCAAAAAGTAATGTGTTACTGTGAAAAGTAACTATTTAGTTACTTCTATTTTATTTTTATTTTTTATTTGTTTAAAGCCCCCTTTAATGCCTTTTTAGCCTTCATTTCAGTACTGTTATTGCACTGGAGAATAATACAATCTGTTGATCAACTTGACATGCATTTGCATCACTGAACTCTGCTAAGCAATGTGGTCTACATACAACACACAAAGACAAAGATATGTTTCAAAGAGCCAATTTGTTTCAGACCAGAACAAATTGACAAAACTATTTTAAATAGCTGCAACATAACATACATAAGTAACAAACAGCATAATAACAACATAGCTGTAAACCAAGGAAGACACACACTACATACACAAAGCCTAACCAGGCGTTTTTTTTCTCTCAAGGAATTCTGAAATAAAATCCTGTCTGAAGCCCAGAACACTCTACACATTTCCCCAGTTTTAGTTTAGAGAAAAGGAAAGATTAGCCTGGCCCACTAGGATCCCTCTTTATGTTTGTGAACTTTATAGTCCAAACATTTAGAGTGATGTGATAATCAAACACTCTAGAAGTCTAGAGTGAAAGAGTATATAAGAGAATTGACAAGAGTGTGTAACTTCTGTGCTGAATGATGAGCAGAGGCATAGTTTGGAGTGTTTTCTTTAGCTCGCTTTCCATGTTTATGTCCTCACTGTCCACTGTGTCCAGGTACGTGGAAAATCTTTTCCGTGCCATTTGCTGTTTGATGCCCGCTATCATGCTAATTAGCTGCCTCAAAGCGGGTGACTCCACTCTAGAAATAGCCTGCATGTCTTCTAGCACATACGCTGCAATGGCTCTCTCAATGTTGTCCTGGCTAGCAGTCCCTCCGTTAAAATCCAGCCGCTGTTGCTTGGATGCTGTTGGAGGTGAAGTGTGTCTCTCTTTACTAGCTTCGTCGAAGCATGTTGCTTTTGTAGCTGTTTCAGCAGATTTAAATTGCTGTTTTGGGCAGTAGATGGGATCGTTGATCCAAGACACAACTTACATTGAACTAAAATGTTCTTTTCTTTGTGCTCGACAAAAGAAAAGTAGTGAGAATATCTCCATGTTAAGAAACTCGACTTTGGCTCTGCCATGATGTCTTGTTAGTAAACACAGACACCCCCCCCCCCCACCACACACACACACACATACATACACAGCGCGCCTCTTCTCCCGCTCCTCTTCTGCAGCTCTCCAGTAAAACACACTCAGATCTTCTCAGTTTCTAGCCGATACTACATAAAAAATAACGTAAAATAACGCAGTAACGCATCATGTAGTAACGGTAACTGAGTTACTGAATATAAAAAATAACGCGTTAGACTACTAGTTACTGCCGAAAATAACAGTGTTACAGTAACGCGTTACAAAGTAATGCGTTAGTCCCAACACTGGTTATAATACATTGAAAAAATTCTAAATAAAATCTACAACAGATTGTCATAATTATTGCAGCAATACAGACCATACAGAATGTGCAAAGAAAAAAAAAAAGTTTAAATGTTTTATGCCAAAATTTCCAGGTATTCCTGATCGCAACCTCGCTCATTGGTGCATAATGATTGGTTGCTGGCCAGCGCTGCGGCGCTAACGGTGTTATGAGGCCTGCTGTTACGACAAAAAAGATTGACTTTTTACTTCTATAGGGACGCTACATTACTTACGAGACGTTACTCCTACAATATTGCCGCCGACTTGTTGTAAATTGCTGAGTCTGCATTCACTTAGCACCGATAGCTACTTCTTTTTTTTTTGGTATGGTTATTACCGTGTTAGTCGAAACCAGAACAAAAGCAAACAAAACTACCTAATAAAAACCTCACTTATTTTGCATGTGTTCTTTACTGCACAGCCTTTGTTGCCATGACAAAAATACCAGCATCAGCATCAGAGTCTCTTTTTTTTGTGTGCCGAACCACAAGTTTGAACGCAGCCTTGGAGTACACCACCTCCTCAAACCCTCTAATATGGGACAGACAATTGTTTTAAATCGTTTAAAACCCAGTCAGGCCAAAAATGGGAGGTTGGGCCACCAGCGGGATAATGCCAGTTGTGATAAGCGGTTAATTCAAAGCGAGGGATTCAACCAGCCTAACGCAAGGCGTCCAATTCATCTTCCCAATTAGCCTTGCCGCGGTCAGACTCGGCTTAACTTCAATCAAGCTAATGTTGCGTTCACGTCGTCTCAAGGGACAATAGGATGATGATTACAGTATGCGACAAAGCAAAAGTTTCATCACTGTTAAAAGCTGATTATGACCAATGTGTGGTGAGATCCAATAACAAGGTGCTCTATGAGAGTGCAGGACCACCACCATTATAAACAAATGGGTAAAGGGGCCCTATCATGCTCTTTTCAGGGGATTTTAAGATATGTTTATTTTAATAAAATCCTCTATTAATCTTGAAATCTCAAGGCTGTACGGTGCTGTCAATATGATTTTTTCCCCCTGTGATTAATGACATAAATGAACCCTAATCAATTCAATCAAAACAAGCCGGGTGGGCATTCTCACCCCAGAAAAATATTACAACAGTAATGTTTTGAACACAAATACATTTAGACATGCCTACCAAATTCATCTAAAACACAGGTGCCCACACTTTTTCAGCAGGCCAGCTACTTTTCAAATCACCAAGTCGAGGGGATCTACCGCATCCTCACACATTCACTCTTGGCATGAAGCTCATCGAGAGAATGCCAAGAGTGTGCAAAGCAGTAATCAGAGCAAAAGGGTGGCTATTTTGAAGAAACTAGAATATAAAACATGTTTTCAGTTATTTCACTTGAGTTCATTCATAGTTTGGATGCCTTCAGTGACAATATACAATATAAATAGTCATGAAAATAAAGAAAACGCATTGAATGAGAAGGTGTGTCTAAACTTTTGGCCTGTACTGTGTGTGTATATATATATATATATATATTTATATTATATTATATGTAAATAAATCAATATATATGTATATATACATTTAGATGTATACATTTGTATAAATATAATACATATGTGTAGCTGCTGACAGAAGCACATTGTATGTTATATAATTTCATAGTTGGTTAGAATAAATAAATACAATGTATAAATACAAGTTCATATTTAAATAAAATGTGATTAAAATTGTATTTCATTTGGTTAATTCATGCAAGTATATGTTAACTTTATTTTTGTTACAAAACCAATGTAAATTGGAGGGGAACATTTTCTTTTCCCGTTTGGTCACATTGTTGGGGGGACAATTAATATGTGACGAAATAAGGGAAGCAGCATGAGACAGCAAGCATTTGATGGAAGATGTTAATAGAGTCTCGGTTTGAAAATAAACTTTATTCCCTCGGAGTTTGTGAGGCCAATGAGGTATGATTATTTCTGATAATGTATGTGAAATCAATGTGTTTTCTTTTATTTGATGTCAGACTAATTGTAAGTTCTGTTTTTCTTATTTATTAGTTCTGACGGCATTATTTTGGCATCGTTTTGGCATCGTTGTTAACGAGAAGAAGGCGTGGCTGAAATAAATGTCTGTGTGAGGAAAAACAAACAACTTGAGCCTTGATTAAGACCTCGGAGGGAGTAACAATATGTATTATAAATGTATTTATTTATTTTCTGAAACAGACGTTTTTTGGTTAACAAGTTAAAGGTGTTTAATGATAATACAAGCATGTTTAACACATATAGATTCCTTTCTTTCATGAAGACAAGAATATAAGTTGGTGTGTTACCTGATTCTGATGACTTGCATTGATTGGAATGGGTCAAATGCAGAGAAACATTTTGCCACACCTCGTGTGTGTGTGACAATCATGGGTACTTTAACTTTAACTTTATAACGTCCACATTTTCGAATGGAGGAAAAAAAAATCTCCTTTCTGTCCAATACCACATGAAAGTGGTTGGTTTTTGGCATCTTATTTGTCCAGCTTCCATACTCCTTTTTATACACTTTACAAGAAACACATTGACGGCAAACTCCGTAGCTCGCTAGCTTTTTGTTAGCGCAGGCAGGATGGAGCAGCGCTTTTATTGTAAAGACAGAAACTGTGCAGTCTCGGTCTTTAGAGTTTTGACAGCAGGTTCGGTGCAAAACTCTGTTGAAATACAACGTTTTTCTCGCCTTCCTGTCGGTCATTTTTTCTTAATAATGATCTCGCAGAAACCAGCGTCATCTCACAAGACCCTCGGGTTCCGCGAATGTCAATCAAGTGACAAAAGTGATGTCATAGTGAAGATTGATGATCGCTAATTTTTAGATCTATTTTTTTTAGGGATGTACCTCTCCCTACGTCCATGTACACAGCGGCATTTTAAAACGTCATACATTTTACTTTTAGAAACCGATACCGATAATTATGAAACCGATACCGATAATTTCCGATATTACATTTTAAAGCATTTATCGGCCGATAATATCGGCAGCCCGATATTATCGGCCGATAAAAACGCCGCCGTGTACATGGACGTAGGGAGAGGTACAGAGTGCCAATAAACCTTAAAGACATTTCCTTTGCGTGCGTGCCGTCCGAGTCACATAATATCTACCGGCTACAACAAGAGAAACTAGGCGGTAGTGACCATGTTATGAAAAAGTATTGCACTGTTATTGTTTTGAGTGGACCCTGACTTAAACAAGTTGAAAAACTTATTGGGGTGTTACCATTTAGTGGTCAATTGTACGGAATATGTACTGTACTGTGCAATCTACTAATAAAAGTCTCAATCAATAAATCAATTGAGGCATGTTAAAAAAAATAATGCACTTTGTGACTTCAATAATAAATTTGGCAGTGCCATGTTGGCATTTTTTTCCATAACTTGAGTTGATTTATTTTGGAAAACCTTATTACATTGTTTAATGCATCCAGCGGGGCATCACAACAAAATTAGGCATAATAATGTGTTAATTCCACGACTGTATATATCGGTATTGGTAATTAAGAGTTGGCCAATATCGGAATATCGGATATCGGTAAAAAAACCATTATCGGACATCTCTAATTTTTTTAATGCCTGACACCCTCTGCCATCGACCTAATGGGCACCCATGCTCTGAAACAAAGAAATGCAAAGCAAAACTGAGCCTTACCATCCATGCAGTGACAAAGTCCCCCATCCAGGTGCCCATCGCAGCTAACTTCATGAAGACCTCGTTCTTGATGCCCATCTGGTCGGTAATCATGTGAGACCTACGAGACAATAATAGTCATTTGAAGGCACGGCAAAAACTGTCAGAGCTCATTAATCTCAACCTGTGAAAACAATCAGCCACGTCTGGACATTAAACGATGTCATTGATGCTCCATGGCAGCGTTCGTTTGGCAAATGATCCTTCGGCCTTGTGTCTAAATGGTTTTAAACCAACACTGCAGCCCGTTTACAGAGACAATGTTGCGTCACAATAACACGCTTTTTTTGAGGCCACGCAGACTCAACCGTAGGGCTCCATTTTCTGCAGGTAGTAGCACAGCGAGGGGACGGCAGCAGGAGGGGAAGTGGGTCAGTGTGACGCCGACGAGTAGGAAAGCGGGGAGGAGGGCTGCTTGATCTCCGTGGCCATCTCCAGACTGGAGTGGAGCAGGTGGGCCAGCCTCTCCCCTCAACCCCCCGCAGGTCCTGGACATAATGGATGGGGCGCCTGCGAGGCTTTTTAAGGGGCCGTATTTGAAGTCAATGGCTCCATCCGTCTTTGTTTGCCCCCAACAAATGCCGATAACGATGTTTTCTACGTCACGG
Organism: Nerophis lumbriciformis; assembly: GCF_033978685.3. Taxonomy (NCBI): domain Eukaryota; kingdom Metazoa; phylum Chordata; class Actinopteri; order Syngnathiformes; family Syngnathidae; genus Nerophis; species Nerophis lumbriciformis. The sequence continues at coordinate 41,444,714 of NC_084557.2, forward strand.
TCCATTTGCTACGTACACAACATTAGGTACACTTGCCCAAGATCCACAATGAAAACAATGCCTTTAAAACAGTTCTGCTGGGCTGAAGTCACAATAAATTACAAAATATGATTTTCTTAAAAAGGCTAATTTCAATTAGCCATTTTCACTTTCGATACTGATATTGAAGCCTTGCGTATTGGCCGATACCGATAATGATTTGATACGATATCAGCCCGAATCATGCATACTTTTATTTTGTAGTGTGGAAAAAAGGCTTGATTAAGTCAAATCAACCAAACAGACAACAATGGTAGGTATAAAAAACATTAACCTATTTATTTTTAACTGTCTGGAGTAGTGTTGTCCCGATACCAATATTTTGGTACCGGTACCGGTACCAAAATGTATTTCAGTACTTTTCGATACTTTTTTAAATAAAGGGGACCACAAAAAAATGCATTATTGCCTTTATTTTAACAAAACATCTTAGGGTACATTAAACATATGTTTCTTATCGCAAGTTTGTCTTTAAATAAAATAGTGCAGTGTTTTTCAACCACTCTGCCGCGCCACACTAGTGTGCCGTGAGATAGTCTGGTGTGCCGTGGGAGATGATCTAATTTCCTCTATTTGGGTTAAAATATTTTTTGCAAACCAGTAATTATAGTCTGAAAATGATGTGTTGTTGTTGAGTGTCGGTGCTGTCTAGAGCTCGGCAGAGTAATCGTGTAATACTCTTCCATATCAGTAGGTGGCAGCCGGTTGCAAATTGCTTTGTAAATGTCGGAAACAGCGGGAGGCAGCGTGCAGGTAAAAAGGTGTCTAATGCTTAAACCGAAAATAAACAAAAGGTAAGTGCCCCTAAGAAGTGAAGTGAATTACATTTTATATAGCGCTTTTTCTCAAGTGACTCAAAGCGCTTTACATTGTGAAACCCAATATCTAAGTTACATTTAAACCAGTGTGGGTGGCACTGGGAGCAGGTGGGTAAAGTGTCTTGCCCAAGGACACAACGGCAGTGACTAGGATGGCGGAAGCAGGGATCGAACCTGCAACCCTCAAGTTGCTGGCACGGCCGCTCTACCAATCGAGCTAAACCGCCCCAAGAAAAGGCATTGAAGCTTAGGGAAGGCTATGCAGAACGAAACTAAAACTTAACTGACTACAAAGTAAACAAAATCAGAATGCTGGACGACAGTAAAGACTTACTGTGGAGCAAAGACGGCGTCCACAATGTACATTCGAACATGACATGACAATCAACAATGTCCCCACAAAGAAATATAAAAACTACTGAAATATTCTTGATTGCTAAAACAAAGTAGATGTGGGAAATATCGCTCAAAGGAAGACATTAAGCTGCCAAAAAAGAGAAAAAGACACCAAAATAGGAGCGCATAACAAGAACTAAAACACACAGGAAAAGAGCAAAAAACTCAAAATAAGTCACGGCGTGATGTGACAGGTGGTGACAGTACACCTACTTTGAGACAAGAGCTATAGTGATGCATAGTTGGTAATGGTTTAAAGTCATACCCAACAATTGCGACGGCGACTTTTTACTGTCAACTGAGTTTCTTTTTTTTTAATGATTTCTGCTGGTGGTGTGCCTCAGGATTCGACGCAAAAAAATGTGCCTTGGCTCAAAAAAGGTTGAAAAACACCGAAATAGTGAACATACAAGACAACTTGTCTTTTATTATTAAGTAAACAAACAAAGGCTCCTAATTTAGTCTGCTGACAGATGCAGTAACATATTGTGTCATTTTCCATTGTATTATTTTGTCAAAATTATTAAGGACAAGCGTTAGAAAATGAATTATTAATCTACTTGTTCATTTACTGTTAATATCTGCTTACTTTCTCTTTTAACATGTTCTATCTACACTTCTGTTTAAATGTAATAATCACTTATTCTTCTCTTGTTTGATACTTTACATTAGTTTTGGATGATACCACAAATGTAGGTATCGATCCGATACCAAGTAGTTACAGGATCATACATTGGTCATATTCAAAGTCCTCATGTGTCCAGGGACATATTTCCTGAGTTTATAAAAATAATATAAAAAATTTTTAAATGAAAAAAGATTTTGTGATGCTAAAAAATATCGATGTAATCATGGTAGTATCGACTCGATACACTCATGTAGTTGATATCATTACAGTGGATGTTAGGTGTAGATCCACCAATGGCGTTTGTTTACATTTTGACGCCGGTGAGCTACGGTGTGTAGTGAAGCATGTTTAGCTATTCCTCGTCCTGCAGTGATGATGGTACTTGTAAGAAACATACTAAATTTGTCGCCATGGAGGCGAGGATTAGTGATTTAGAAGTAGCTAAAACATTGCCGACTGCTATAAATAAACATTTATAGACTATAAATGTTTATTTATATAGCCCTAAATCACAAGTGTCTCAAAGGGCTGCACAAGCCACAACGACATCCGCGGTACAGAGCCCACATAAGGGCAAGGAAAAACTCACAACCCCAATGGGACGTCGATGTGAATGACTATGAGAAACCTTGGAGAGGCCCGCATATGTGGGTGACCCCCCCACATACAGTATACATATGTATACACATATGTATACACATATACATATATGTGTATATATATATATATATATATATATATATATATATATATATATATATATATATATATATATATATATGTATATATATATATATATATATATATGTATATATATATATATATATATATATATATATATATATATACCATACCATACCAACTTTATTTATAAAGCCCTTTAAAGACAAGCACAGTTGAAAAACAAAGGGCTGTACACCACAAAGAAATGAAGGCAAAGGACAGACTAAAAATATGTATATATATATATATATATATATATATATATATATATATATATATATATGTATGTATGTATGTATGTATGTATGTATATATGTATGTATGTATATATATATGTGTATATGTATGTATATATATATATGTCTGTATGTATGTATATGTATGTATGTGTATGTATATACTGTATACATGTGTAATGTATGTATATATGTGTATATGTATGTATATATACATGTGTATATGTATGTATATATATATATGTATGTGTATATATGTATGTGTATATGTATGTATATTTATGTGTATATATATGTATGTGTATATATGTATGTATGTATATATATACATATACATACATATATACATATATGTATGTGTGTATATGTATATATACGTATGTATATTTATGTATATATATGTATATATGTATGTATATATATGTATATGTATATATACATATACATATATTTATATGTATATATGTATGTATATATATGTATATATATGTATGTATATTTATGTATATATATGTATATGTATATATACATATATGTATGTATGTATGTATGTATGTGTATATATATATATATATATATATATATATATGTATATATATATGTGTGTGTATATATATATATGTATATATATATATATATATATATATATATATATATATATATATATATATGTATATATGTATATGTGTGTATGTATATATGTGTATGAGGTAGATCACCTTGACTAAGTCATTTAAAAAGTAGTTCGCTTGCTGAAAAAGTGTGGGCACCCCTGCCTTATATTGTCTACTTTTGGAATATATCTAGGCATATAAACTTTGGTCCTAAAAGCAACACATGAGTACAGTTCTTTGGGGAACTGAAGACGTGAAAGAAGTGCTTATGACTGACAAGATGATTGATCAATTACTGAAAACCCTGTCACAGACCATGCGGGAGGATAGGATTTAAACAGAAATGTGAGTCACGGTGCAGCAAGATAATCCTGAAATATTTTTAAATCCTGACTGGATGCCTTTACCAGGTCCCAAAATGGGAGAATCCCAGCCAAATGTATGTCATACTAATACCTCCCTGATGTATAATCATTATTATGGTAGGCCGTGATTTTAAAACTACTGAATTACCCAATTTCTACTTTATCCCTGTTTTTTTATTGTGGTTGTTTCTAGCTTTTAGCCAATTGAACTGCTTTTGAAATATGTTCTTTTTCTCAGTTGATTCTTTTTGCTCATGCCTCATCTGATTATACGCTATTGCACAACTCAAAACATTCGAACCCTCAGAGGCAAATGAGAACAAACACAGTAACAGGACTTAAGACTTAAAGTGTAGATTTTTTCCCTGTGTGGCAATCGAAAACACCGAAGTCATCAGCGGCTTCCTGCTTTCCGCAGATCTGACGGGCTTTTATTCACCACTAACATCCGTGAGTGACGCATCGCCTCACTCTAGTCCCAAAATAAAGCAGCTTTGATTGGGGCGTGCATTAAGTCAGGAAGACATTCAGCTGCACGGCGCTGATCCCTTAACAGCAGAGATCCCATCAGGAGTCGTTTACCCGCAGCAAAATTCCAATCGATACTCCTGGAAATGTTGCCTGGCACCACAGGCTATAGGCTTTAAATCTAAAACCGGCTTTGCCAAACCTGCTGCCTCTTGCACGTATATTATTGAGCGCTAAAAAGAGGCTCCCAAGATGAGTTTGGAGACTCTTTGCACTGCATGATCACAGGCAGAACTCTGACTTATTTATGCCGAGTGAAAATTTAATGGCCTTTTGAGTCGGTTTTTGGCCTAATGAGACAATCCAGTGTCGTGGAGCATTACAGTACAGTACCGCCGTGAATAATCAGCCACAAAACGGTTGGCTTAATCGCAGCGCCAGTGTCGGCTCAGCCAGCTCAGATCCTCTGCGGGGATGTTATCAGGTTTGCCACGCTTGTTCCGTCATTATATTCAAGGACGTTTCGACTGCTTTCAAAGTCTCGCATGGAAGCAATTAGCATGCGCTACGAAGGCTCCTGACATCTGGAGTTATGAGCTCGGACGGAACGGCTGTTTGATAACCAAATTTATTTGTAGCATTAAAGCGTTCATCTCCTCCTTTCTGTTCGGCCAACGATAGCCGTCAATCATTACTGGTTTTCACCCCCTCCGGTAGGATGAATGGGGAGTTGTTTCTGAAGAAGGCCTTGATTGGCGTTAGAATAATGTTGAAGTGGGGACAACTTTGTTGTAATGAGAAAACCGTCACAGGCTTGTCAGTTCTTGCGTACCTAACAGTCCAATTACTGCTGTAGTTCTTTTAACTAACTTCCCTTTGCTGGCTATCGTTGTCAAGTCTAAAGTACCGGAAATGTGTCCCATGAAAAAACGTCCGACCGGAACTCTAATAACTAAAGTTCCTTGGGTGAATAATGTAAACTCACTACACCGGTATGTTTTAGCGCTTTCATGGCGAGTTTACTGACATAGATATAAGTAAGAACTTTACACTACTTAATATTAGAAATGACAACAGCGGAGGATGAATGTCACATAACAAGAAGATAGAGAAAAAGAAGCTTATCGACTATGGCGTTGGCGCGAACGCGCGCAATTTTTCAGCACCTATACAGATCTCAAATACAGATCAGCAGGTACCAGAAGGTAAGAAAATTTGCTTTTGCATAATTTTGCGAAACAAACGGCAGATAATATGTCTTACCTTGTAGGTTTTTCCCTGTTGCAGCTAAGGAGGAGAATTAATGGCTGGTGACCTGTAGAAATGTTCAATTTCGCAACTCCTCCGGCATTTCAAAATCTAAACGACCGTATTTTCCGGACTATAAGGCGCACTTAAAATCCTTTTTTCCCTTCAAAACTCGACAGTGCGCCTTATAACTCGGTGCGCCTAATGTAAGGAATAAGTTTGGTTGAGCTTACCCACCTCAAAGCTATTTTATTTGGTACATGGTGTAATGATAAGTGTGACCAGTAGATGGCAGTCAAACATAAGAGATAAGTGTAGGCTGCGCTATGATGGCAATATGTCTCAAGTAAACACCAACATTTTAAATATTCCATTGAAAATATAGATCATTACACACGGTGCTCAAAAATCTATCAAAAATGTTTTAGTACGACTTTGGTAAGCTATGAAGCCGCACCGCTTGAAAGACTGTCGGCGCATTAAACGTACGAGTATTAGTATGGTGTGTGTGTATAAGGTAAGACATATTATCTGCCGTTTGTTTCGCAAAATTATGCAAAAGCAAATTTTCTTACCTTCTGGTACCTGCTGATCTGTATTTGAGATCTGTATAAGTGCTGAGAAATTGCGCGAGTTTGCGCCGACGCCATAGTCGATAAGCTTTTTCTCTATCTTCTTGTTATGTGACATTCATCCTCCGCTGTTGTCATTTCTAATATTAAGTAGTGTAAAGTTCTTACTTATATCTTTGTCAGTAAACTCGCCATGAAAGCGCTAAAACATACCGGTGTAGTGAATTTACATTATTCACCCAAGGAACTTTAGTTATTAGAGTTCCGATCGGACGTTTTTTCACAGGACACATTTCCGGTGTTGTTGTTTCCGGATGAGGAGATGCTGCTCCGTTATTGATTGAAGTAAAGTCTGAATGTCATTAAAACAGTTAGCGCCATCTTTTGACACTTCTTCCTCATCCGTCCTTGCACGCTACACCGCTACAACAAAGATGCCGGGGAGAAGACGCTGTCGAAGGTGAGCCACGTAAATAAGACCGCCCACAAAACGGCGCATCCGAAAGTGACTGTCAGAAAGCAGCTTGAAGATGATCTGTAAAACATCATCTATGCAACATTTTGACCAAAGAAACCACCATTACATGTTATGTAGACCACAAGGAAGTATTTTACATTTTCCTATCGTCCGGAAAATACGGTACCCACTAACTTTGGGCATTACTAGTATTTTGGTGAGTCTAAACTGTCGTACCCATATTCCTAAAGGGCATTCTTCCAATCTGAACTTGTCAAGTCAGGTCCCTTAATTATTTAAGTCCAGTTTTAATAAGTTCTGTCTGAATTTGAAAGCATACACTACAGAGACACTAACATCTAATGAACAACTGTTATTATTAGACAGGGCTATTACATTAAATTGTTCTAGGGCAGGGGTCGGCAACCCGCGGCTCTTTAGCGCCGCCCTAGTGGCTCTCTGGAGCTTTTTCAAAAATGTATGAAAAATGGAAAAATCTATTTTTTGTTTTAATATGGTTTCTGTAGGAGGACAAACATGACACAAACCTCCCCAATTGTTACAAAGCACACTGTTTATATTAAACATGCTTCACTGATTCGAGTATTTGGTGAGCGCCGTTTTGTCCTACTAATTTTGGCGGTCCTTGAACTTACCGTAGTTTGTTTACATGTATAACTTTTTCCGACGTTCTAGGAGGTGTTTTATGCCACTTCTTTTTCTGTCTCATTTTGTCCACCAAACTTTTAAGGTTGTGCATGAAAGGTGAGTTTTGTTGATGTTATTAACTTGTGTGGAGTGCTAATCAGACATATTTGGTCACTGCATGACTGCAAGCTAATCGATGCTAACATGCTATTTAGGCTAGCTATATGTCCATATTGCATCATTATGCCTCATTTGTAGCTATATTTGAGGTAATTTAGTTTCCTTTAAGTCCTCTTAATTCAATTTATATCTCATGACACACTATCTGTATGTAATATGGCTTTTAATTTTTTGCGGCTCCAGACAGATTTGTTTTTGTATTTTTGGTCCAATATGGCTCTTTCAACATTTTGGGTTGCCGACCCCTGTTCTAGGGGCTACATTTCCAGAAAGCCAAGGACCATGTTGCCGGACTTCTCCCTTCACTATTTCACACTTATTTTGAGCAGACATTGGTTTTTGGTCTATTTCTGAAGAAAATATCCCTGATAGCAAAATTCCAGTGTCCACTGCAATGTAGGGTGGTCTTTAGGAGGTTTAAGTGTCAATGCAAGGATCTGCCAATGTGTAGTGTCCAAGTTCCTCTACATAAACAGTAGTGCTATTGTGATTTTAGGAATATCTGCAAAACTGGTAGTCTCCCAAGTTTTGAACTGAATTTGGGAGCCAGTATGCTGTTATTCCCGGGCCAGACTTGTCCCGCGGGCCGTCAGTTGAATATTGTTTTTATTTAAACTTTATTTAACCAGGAAAAAAACCCATTGAGATTAAAAACCCATTTTTCAAGGGAGTCCTGGCCAAGAGGCAGCAAAGTTACACATACAATGGCATTCACATTACACATTAAAATGACAGGATGGACATCAAGTAAAACAGTTAACTGAGGCTCCTTCAAATGCTCTGTTTAGATTTAAAAACATTTAAGGATAAACATTCAGTCAGCTTCCAGTCTCTTTGTAACAAGTTCCAAGCACAAGGAGCTGCATATACAAAAGGTTTTTTTCCCCAGCTCAGTGCGAGCAAAAGGGACAGAGAGCAACAGCTGATTGTTGGATCTCAGTGCATAAGAGTTTGTACTTCTCTGTGAAATCAATGCACAAATGTAATCGGGCAATAGTCCCAGAAGAGCCTTGTAAATAAAAATGCACCATTGACACTGTCTCCAAGTGGACAGAGAAGGCCATCCCACCCGAGAGTACAAGTCACAGTCATGGCTCCACAGTTTGTGATGAACCTCAAAGCAGCATGGTAAACACAGTCCACCATCGGAAGACAGGAATGAGTAGCATTCATATAAAAAAGATCACCATAATCTAGCACGGATAAAAAATGTGGCAGAGACAAGGCGCTTTTTTATACCAAAAGAAAAACATCTCTTATTACGGAAGAAAAACCCCAGTTTAAGCTTTAGCTTCTTCACCAGTTGATCAATAAAAGGTTTACAAGTGAGAGGGTCATCAGTTAAAACACCAAGGTATTTATATTCATGCACCACTTCTATGAAATTCCCTTCAAGAGTAGACACTACCGGGGGAGTTTGAGGCTACCTCTAAGACAGACTCTAACAACGAGCTACCTCTCTTTGTTTATAATGTATATTTTCTGCTGGATCTACTCTCTATTTTATGCTGCCCTTTTTTTTTGGTGCGGCTGTTACATATACTGTAATATTGTACAAGGTAATTGGGATTTTTTTATATATTGTATATATTATATAAAAATATATCATGATATAATATAATATATCAGTATACATTATATACTGTATATATAATATGTAGATATTACATATATGTTATATTTTATATTGCTACTTCGGTACATATTTTGTCTACTTTATACCTGCATTATCCTTTCCATCCTTTGTAACTGCGCTACTGTGTGGAACAATTTCCCTTGTGGATCAATAAAGTTTGTCTATGTCTGTCTATTCCTATGTTTGAGAAAACAGCATAAGTTGTGTCTTGTCAGCATTGAGAACCAGTTTTAAGTCAAGAAGTGAATTCTGCACAGCGACAAAAGCTTTCTGCAGGGAATTAATTCAACAGATGATCCAGAGCATTGTATTGTCTGCATAAAAATGCATATTAGCATCAGAGAAATGTTGTTCGAGATCAGATCAGATAAGATAAATAAGAGCTTTGTTGTAGGACATCATCTTGTTTGCATTTCATCGAGACAGACAGTCTTGACTTATTTGATGCTGGAATTACTTATCAGTTTCACAAAGTGGCATTTGGCTCAGCCCACGTTTTGTGTCTTGTCCTAAGGCTATGTCTACACTAAGTCGTTTAACCCCTTAAACAAATAATTATTTAGCCTAAGCCCCGTTTCAGCCACACTAAACCAGCGTTTAAGGTCCTCCGTATATTTCTTGAATCTCCATCACTTAGCTTTGTATCATACTTGCCAACCTTGAGACCTCCGATTTCGGGAGGTGGGGGGTGGGGGCGTGGTCGGGGGTGGGGCAGGGCGTGGTTGGGGGCGTGGTTAAGAGGGGAGGAGTATATTGACAGCTAGAATTCACCAAGTCAAGTATTTCATATATATATATATATATAAATATACAAATATATATATATATATATATATATATATATATATATATATATATATATATATATATATATATATATATATATACATATATATCTACATCTTGAAAATATGCAAACAAAACTGTGTTTAGATAATTGATACTTCAAACTGCATAAATAAATCTTAAGGAATATAACATAACTTGGCTTCTGAGAGCTTCAAAATGTAATGAATATAATGCTAAAGTTGTTGATAAAAAAGCAATTATTTTAATAATTAAATATGGTCATTTTAAATGAATTATTATGATCATTTAAAATTAATTATTTCAAATATGTTTATTTTAATGTATAATTCTATGGCTGGATGTAATAAGGAGTCAGAAAAAATACAAATAAAAATACAATTAATTTTGATGTTTTTAGCAAAATATAGTAAAAATGTATTTAGTTTTTTTTTTTTTAAATTAATAAATATATTTATTTTTAGGTAAGATAAACATAATAATACAATTTATCTCTCGTCTAGATGATTTAGTTCTTGTCACCCTGTTGTCCTCCCGTCTTGAAAAAAGGCTGTCCTCACTCAGGTCCGCATGAAGCTGGAGGGGGCGTGGCCTCCAGCTCCGCCTGAAAATCGGGAGATTTTCGGGAGAATATTTGTCCCGGGAGGTTTTCGGGAGAGGCGCTGAATTTCGGGAGTCTCCCGGAAAATTCGGGAGGGTTGGCAAGTATGCTTTGTATGGACTCATTGATCGTTTACAAACTGAGTTCAGAGAGGAAGTGACGCCAGAAAGACCGCGCCCACACAGGAAGTGACGTCAGAAAGAACGCGCCACATAATAAAGCGGTATCGTAACTCGGAAGTAAACACTGGAAGGAGGCGAGTCCTCCAGACATGCCCGTGTTTCTCCTTCCGTCTGTACAGACGCTTGTAGAAATCACACATGAATACCTTAAGACAGTGGTTCTTAACCTTGTTTGAGGTACCGAACCCCATCAGTTTCATATTTGCATTCACCGAACCCTTCTTTAGTGAAAAATTAAACGTTTAGTTTTTTTAATTCGAGACAAAGTTATATGTTTTTTTTACTGGTGCACAAAATGAAACGTTCAAAGAACAAAACCAACATAAACTCACAACAAATTACACACCTGCAAATCAGATGGAAAATTAGAGGGAACATTGTTTGGGGGTATCCATAGTTACGCCGATAAGGAGAAGTTTTTATTTACAAGATGAGTCGGGTGTGTCTTGACCTCCGCGGCGGAGGCTCCACCGAACCCCTGAGACCGACTCACCGAATCCCTAGGGTTTGATCGAACCCAGGTTAAGAACCACTGCTTTAAGTGAAAGCGATTGCAGCTATTTGGGATACAACACTTCTCAGACGGCAAGAGATCTTTCCAATGTCCAGGTTAGCTGTGATTCTACTTAGCGAAAAACTTTGTCCATTTGTCGAAGGAGAGACAACGAGAATGCGAGCTCCCGTGGATGTGATAAAAAAAGGTAGCGTGTGCTTTATATTACTTGGCCAACGAGCGAAGACTGACTACGGAAAACGGCGAATGCTTTTGGACTGGCAAAGCAGACTGTATCAGTTATTGTCCGCCATGTATGTCGCGGACTCAACGTCTAGGTCCAGAGTATATAAAGTCACCAAAAAGGAATGGACAATGAAGGTGAAGATAAAAGAGTGAGGAGTGTCCTGACCAGATATCTAGATCCCTAGATTGATTGATATAATATGTTCTTTATCACATTGTTTACATGTTTAATAAATAATTGATTAATTTATGATGGCTCAGGTGTGATTCACTACAAAAGGGCCCCACAGCACACTGGATTCCAGTTATCGCATTTTTCGGAGTATAAGCCGCCCAGGAGTATAAGTCGCACCGGCCGAAAATGCATAATAAAGAAGGGAAAAAACATATAAGTCGCATTTTTTGGGGTAATTTATTTGATAAAAGCCAACACCAAAAATAGACATTTGAAAGGCAATTTAAAATAAATAAAGAATAGTGAACAACAGGCTGAATAAGTGTACGTTATATGAGGCATAAATAACCAAGTGAGAACATGCCTGGTATGTTAACGTAACATATTATGGTAAGAGTCATTCAAATAACTATAACATATAGAACATGCTATTCGTTTACCAAACAATCTGTCACTCCTAATCGCTAAATCCCATGAAATCTTATACGTCTAGTCTCTTACGTGAATGAGCTAAATAATATTATTTGATATTTTACGGTAATGTGTTAATAATTTCACACATAAGTCGCTCCCGAGTATAAGTCACACCCCCGGCCAAATTATGAAAAAAACTGCGACTTATAGTCCGAAAAATACGGTAATTGAAATACCACAACACTGGATATTGTTCAGATAAGTTAAATTTAAGAACTTGCACACAAAGTAACACTGGAGGTGACTATGACGTGCGCACTTTCCGCGCATGCGTACTAGCTCGCGTTGCGCCGGCGGACAGAGGGGATGAGGGGGTCTTAAACGACCATTGCGTGTGTGTGGAAACAATAAGGTTAGGTGTGATTTATCCTGGATAACCTTATCCGGTGTAAACGGGGCCTAAGACTTGATATGACAATTTTTTTGTACCACAAAACTATACACTTAGGGCCTGATTTAATTTGCATGTACTAAAACACGTGCAAACTTGATAGCACACGCAAAGTGAGCAGAATAAGGCGTGCAATCACTTTTGCGTCTCTGTCTTCATTATTATGCAGAATATATGCTGATCGTCAGAACGGCCACGATACTGGGAGGAGAAGACGCAAGTATATTGTACAGCTCGTCCAATCTGATTTGTCAACACTCATCACCGTTTTGCGAGCACTATTTAGCATGTCTGAAAAGTATGTGCAAACTGACGCACACTCAGCACTTGCGCTGCAAAGACAGACAATCGACATTAGAGATGTCCGATAATGGCTTTTTTGCTGATATCCGATATTCCGATATTGTCCAACTCTTAATTACCGATTCTGATATCAACCGATACCGATATATACAGTCGTGGAATTAACACATTATTTTGCCTAATTTTGTTGTGATGCCCCGCTGGATGCATTAAACAATGTAACAAGGTTTTCCAAAATAAATCAACTCAAGTTATGGAAAAAAATGCTAACATGGCACTGCCATATTTATTATTGAAGTCACAAAGTGCATTATTTTTTTTAACATGCCTCAAAACAGCAGCTTGGAATTTGGGACATGCTCTCCCTGAGAGAGCATGAGGAGGTTGGGTTGGGGGGGGGAGGGTTGCGCATACTTGCCAACCTTGAGACCTCCGATTTCGGGAGGTGGGGGGTGGGGGTGGGGGCGTGGTTAAGAGGGGAGGAGTATATTTACAGCTAGAATTCACCAAGTCAAATATTTCATATATATATATATGTATATATATATATATATATATGTATATATATAAGAAATACTTGACTTTCAGTGAATTCTAGCTATAAATATATATCAATTTTATTATATATACATATATATATATATATATATATATGTATGTATATATATATATATATATATATATATATATATATATATATATATATATATATATATATATATATATATATATAAAATAGAAGAAATACTTGAATTTCAGTGTTCATTTATTTACACATATACACACACATAACACTCATCTACTCATTGTTGAGTTAATTGTCCATCCTTGTTCTATTCTTTGTCACAATTTTTCTAACCATGCTGAACACCCTCTCTGATGATGCATTGCTGTGTGGCACGCACAAAAGTGCTTTCATCAAATGCACTAGATGGCAGTATTGTCCTGTTTAAGAGTGTCACAACATTGCTGGTTACGGCAGACGAACTGCTTTACGGTAGACGAAACGTGACTGCTGTTGTTGTGTGTTGTTACCGCGCTGGGAGGACGTTAATGAAGCTGCCTAACAATAATCCCACATAAAAAACCAAGAACTCGTCCTCGATCATTCTACAGTTATAATGATTGGGCAGGCACGTTGTTTATATTGTGGGAAAGCGGACTCAGGTCCGCATGGAGCTGGAGGGGGCGTGGCCTCCAGCTCCGCCTGAATTTCGGGAGATTTTCGGGAGAAAATTTGTCCCGGGAGGTTTTCGGGAGAGGCGCTGAATTTCGGGAGTCTCACGGAAAATCCGGGAGGGTTGGCAAGTATGGGGTTGCGGGGGGTGTATATTGTAGCGTCCCGGAAGAGTTAGTGCTGCAAGGGGTTCTGGGTATTTGTTCTGTTGTGTTTATGTTGTGTTACGGTGCGGATGTTCTCCCGAAATGTATTTGTCATTCTTGTTTGGTGTGGGTTCACAGTGTGGCGCATATTTGTAACAGTGTTAAAGTTGTTTATACAGCCACCCTCAGTGTGACCTGTAGGGCTGTTGACCAAGTATGACTTGCATTCATTTGTGTGTGTGAAAAGCCGTAGATATTATGTGACTGGGCCGGCACATAAAGGCAGTGCCTTTAAGGTTTATTGGCGCTCTGTACTTTTCCCAACATCCGTGTACACAGCGGCGTTTTAAAAAGTCATACATTTTACATTTTGAAACCGATACAGATAATTTCCAATATTACATTTTAAAGCATTTATCGGCCGATAATATCGGCAGTCCGATATTATCGGACATCTCTAATTGACATACGTGTGTGTCAGCATATTTGCATGGTCTGTCAGAAATAAAAAGTATTAGACATATTGTCTATTCAGGAACATGCTTTTATAATGTTATAGCTGCATGCACCTAAGGGGCTGATCAAAACACATTCAATTGATGCCTTTTGAAGTCTGCTGGCCTTTTTTTAATGCTGTTAGTTTTTTCATGTATAATATCTAGCATTAACACATCTCCTATATGGAAAAATAACTTCACACAGTATACATTTTTTTGCTTCTGGAGCACTGAAGTGCAGCTTTTCTGCCTTGAACGCACCTTCAGCGCTGGAAAAAAAAGTGGGTTCCATTGTAGATGCACTTTGGACTCTGTCTGAAAATGCCCATAACAAGTGGTAGACATCTCCTGCATGTTTGAAAACATAGTAAAACACCACAGGTTGGAGCATGATAACATGAATGTGCAATAAATGAGTGTCTCTGTGGTGATACCCTGTACATTTAAGTAAGGCGTTCAGCACCACTTTTGAATTGTACGCGCTAGTGTTGTACGGTATACCGGTATTGGTATAGTACCGCGATACTAATGATTCATATTCAGAACTATACCGCCTCTGAAAAGTACCGGTCCACCAACCCCCCGCTCCCTCGTCGTCGTCATGTCGTGTCATTGCTGGTTTAAAAGCAGAGGAGCATGTTCGGCAGTGCACAATCACAGAGTACTTACAAGCAGACACAGTGTGGAGACAGAAAAGGGAGAACGGACGCATTTTGGATAAAGGTGAAGTTATAACACTGAAACGCCCTCAGGAAGAGGTGCTTTAAGACATGGCTAGCTAGCTAGCTGCTAAAGTTCAGCCCCTGTCGGCAGTGTTTTAGCTACTTCTAAATCACTAATCCTGGCCTCCATGGCGACAAAAAAAGTACATTTCTTACACGTAGCATTATCACTGCAGGACGAGGAATAGCTAAACATGCTTCACTAAACACCGTAGGAGGATACAATAGCTCACCGGCGTCAACAAATGCCATGGGTGGATCTACACCTAACATCCACTGTAATGATACCAAAGTACATGGGCGTATCTAGTCGATACTACTATGATTACGTTGATATTTTTTGGCATCATCTTCTTTCGTTTTTTAAAAATTGATATTATGTTTATAAACTCAGGAAATATGTCCCTGGACACATGAGGACTTTGAATATGACCAAGGTATGATCCTATAACTACTTGGTATCGGATTGATGCCCAAATTTGTGGTATAATCCAAAACTAATGTAAAGCATCCAAACAACAGAAGAATAAGTAATTATCACATTTTAACAGAAGTGTAGATAAAAATTGTTAAAAGAGAAAGTAAGCAGATATTAACATTAAAAATGGACAAATAGATTATTTCATTTTCTAGCACTTGTCCTTAATAATGTTGACAAATTAATAGAATAGAAAATGACACAATATGTTACTGCATACGTCAGCAGACTAAATTAGGAGCCTTTGTTTGCTTACTTACTACTAAAAGACAAGTTGTCTAGTATGTTCACTATTTTATTTAAGGACAAACGTGCAATAAGAAACATATGTTTAATGTAACCTAAGATTTTTTGTTAAAATAAAACCAATAATGCAATTTTTTTGTGGTCCCCTTTATTTAGAAAAGTATCGAAATCATTTTGGTACCGGTACCAAAATATTGGTATCGGGACACTAGTACACAGTGTTACAAGATCATACGGAACACGCCCACTAACTGATTGAAATACCACGCTGTTTAGCGCGTGGTATTTCAATCTTAGTAAATCGGGCCCCTACAGTTCTTAGAAGGTTGAATTTCTACCTTTTTATTAGACAGTCCGAACTGAAGGACTTTAAGGAAGGGGTCATAGCAACATCGGCAATAAAGGCACGCTAAAAGATTTCCCTCCTTTGAGTCATCAACCCTTTATTTCTATTCCCCTTTTATCATCCACTTTTGAGTTTTATGGTCGTGTTTTCACCGCCGAATGGCCAGTGACCGTGACCACGCCGGCGACCTCGTGCTGCTGTTGCCAAAGCTGCTTCCATAAACGGCTTCAGCTTTTAGATTGCGACCTTGAAAATGCATTGGCCGCCTCCTAACTAATGTCGTAATTACAGTGCCCGGCGCTGAGCAGCGCAAGTTACCAAGCCAACATAAAGCTGTCCATGACAGACTAGCTTCACTCTGGCTGCACCATCTCTCAAGGCAACTTAAAGCCTCCATACAGTATGTAAGAAGGAACCCATGTCAAGAGATATGGACATGCACAAAACAGGACCGGTCATGTGATTTTTCTGTCTTTTTAATTTCTGCAAAAATATAAAAATGAGTTGTTCTTTGTGTTTTCCGACCGACAATGTGTGTTAAAATCTGGATCCGTCTCTTTGCCATACCTGCCAACAACGACGGTTTTCCCGTAATGAGTACGGTTTTTTGATAATCCACTGGTAAAAACTACGGTATTCCATGAAAAACCGTTGACTTCAAAATGGAAGCTACGTAGCGAAGCAACTCCACGGGCAGGGGACAACATTAGACTTAGACTTCCTTTTTATTGTCATTCAAATTTGAACTTTACAGCACAGATAAGAACGAAATTTTGTTACATAAACTCATGGTAGTGCAGGATAAAAAAGCAATAAGGTGCATATATAAATAAATAAATATATATAAATAATATATATATATAAAATAAATAAATATATATAAATAAATAAATAGATTACTGTACAGATAAATATATTGCACTTTTTCACATGCGTCCACGTTTATGGATGTATGTTATATTGTCTTTTTTATTCCAGCGAGTTAATCCATTTTGGGGGGAGTTGAGGGGATAATTTAATTATGATGCATTCAAGAGTCTTACGGCCTGAGGGAAGAAGCTGTTACAAAACCTGGAGGTTCTGCTTCGGAGGCTGCGGAACCTCTTTCTAGGGTCAAGCAGTGAAAACAGTCCTTGGTGGGGGTGGGAGGAGTCTTTGCAGATTTTCTGAGCCCTGGTCAGGCAGCGGCTTTTTGCGATCTCCTGGATAGGAGGAAGAGGAGTCCTGATGATCTTTTCCGCCGTCCTCACCACTCTTTGGAGAGACTTCCAGTCTGAGGCATTGCAGGCTCCAGTCCAGACAGAGATGCTGTTGGTCAGCAGGCTCTCTATAGTGCCTCTGTGTCATGTCTGTGGAATCATGTTTTGTTTTAGTCATGTTTTGTTTTGTTTTGTTTAGTTATTGGACTCTTTAGTTTCTGGCTTTTCACTCCCTTGTCTTGTTTCCATGGTTACCCATTAGTTTCACCTGTTCCACGTTTGGACTCATTGTGCACTCTTGTTTGTCACCATAGCAACCCGTTAGTTTTCACCTGTCACGTCACGCACCTGTTTCACATTTTGAGTCACGCACCTGTTTTAGTTAATCATGTCTGTAGTATGTGGCGACATCCCACATTTCTGCTCTTCATACCCCTGTCACACTCGGTTAACCTCTGCGCACTTCATGCCATGTCCAAGTAAGTTTTCTTTATTCATGCCATAGTTTGCAAGTTTTGTTTAATTGTTCATAGTTTCTGCCTTTGTGCAAATTTTGTGTTTATAGTCAAGTTTTGTACTTCCGCCCTTGTGCGCGCCTTTAGTTTGTTCCTTTTGTTATTGTAAAATTAAATATGTATTCACCTGCAAGTCATATCTGGTCCAAATCTTTTGCACCTCGGGAGAACGAACCACGCCACAGTCCTAGCCGTGACACTCTGTGGAATGTGGTGAGAATGGGGGGAGGGAACTGTGCTCTTTTCTTCCGACGCAAAAAGTGCATGCGCTGCTGAGCTCTTTTTACAAGAGCTCCGGTGTGTAGGGACCAGTGTCCCTACACAATGTCAGTTATCTGCACCCCCAGGAACTTGGTGCTGCTTACTATATCCACCACTGTGCTGTTGATGAAGAGTGGAGCGTGGCTGGACTGGCGCTTCCTGAAGTCAACGATGATCTCCTTGGTCTTGTTGACATTCAGGACCAGGTTGTTGGTTCTGCACCAGTCAACCAGATGTTTCACCTCCTCCCTGTAGTCCATGTCGTTGTTGTCACGGATGAGGCCCACTACTGTCGTGTCGTCTGCATACTTCACAATGTGGTTAGTAGTGGACCTGGCGCAGCAGTCATGAGTCATCAACGTGAACAGCAGTGGACTCAGGACGCAGCCCTGGGGGGAGCCGGTGCTCAGGGAGATGGCACTGGAGGTGTTGTTGCCCACTCTCACAGATTGGGGTCTGTCTGTGAGGAAGTCAAGCAGCCAGTTGCAAAGGGGGGTACTGAATCCAAGGGGGACCAGTTTGCTCACCAAGTGCTGCGGGATGATGGTGTTAGGGTAAACATCAATGATGATTGGTTGGTTTACGTATAAGAACATCCGTTATGGTTGATTGTTTACTATGATGAGTCACGATTGGTTAAGATTAGAGAGGCAAGATAGGGCGGAGCATCGAACCAGAAAACTAGTGGAAGATGGCAGAGTGAGTCTCTTCCTTAGATCAGTGTTTTTTAACCTTTTTTGAGCCAAGGCACATTTTTTTTCATTGAAAAAATCCTGAGGCACACCACAAGCAGAAATCATTAAAAAACGAAACTCAGTAGCCGATATTGACAATAAAAAGTTGTTCCGCAATTGTTGGATATGAATTTAAACCATAACCAAGCATGCTATAGCTATTGTCTCAAAGTAGGTGTACAGTCACCACTTGTCACATCACGCCGTGACTTATTTTGAGTTTTTTGGTGTTTTCCTGTGTGTAGTGTTTTAGTCCTTGTCTTGCGTTCCTATTTTGGTGTTTTTTCCTGTTTTGTTGGTATTTTCCTGTTGCAGTTTCATGTCTTCCTTGAGCACTATTCTCCACACCTGCTTTGTTTTCGCAATTCAGACTATTTAAGTTGTGCGGACGCTGTCCTTCTTTGTGGGGACACTGTCACGTCATGTACGGATGTACTTTGTGGACGCCGTCTGCTCCACACGCTGTAAGTCTTTGCTGTTGTCCAGCATTTTGTGTTTTGTTTACTTTGCAGCCTGTTCAGTTTTAGTTTCGTTTTGAATAGCCATGCCTAAGCTTCAATGCCTTTTCTTAGCAGCACTCGCCTTTTGTGTATTTTTGGTTTAAGCATAAGATACCTTATTACCGGCACGCTGCTTCCCGCTGTCGTCTGCTTATTGTGATCATGACACAACGTGTTCCCGACATCTACAAAGCAATTTTCTACCTGCTGCCACCTACTGATATGGAAGAGTATAACATGGTTACTCTGCCAAGCTCTAGACAGTACAGACACTCAACAACGGCACATTATTTACGGATTATAATTACTTGTGTGCAAAAAATATTTGTAACCCAATTAGGTGAAATTACATAATTTCCCACGGCACACCAGACAATATCTCACGGCACACTAGTGCCGCGGCACAGTGGTTGAAAAACACTGCCTTAGATGTTTCTTTTAGCGATGTAGACGACGTCCAGGAAACCCACACATTAAAACTGCTCTCCACATTGAATAGGTGGTCTACACATTTAAGAACACACATGATTGTGGCAGATATGTGATGGTTTTTGCTACAGTATAGCATGTCTAAATGATCAATTTCATTTTCACTGGTATTTTACAACACGACAATACCTGACATTTTGTTCATTATTTCTACTGTTTACATTTTGACATTGAATAGTTGAATCATTTTGAATGTAATGTGTGAATGAAGCAAAGTAATGTGTAAATAATGTAAATAACTAGATGAACCATCTGTGGCTGTGAAGTGAACACTAGTAAGGTTGTAAATACTGTATAGAGTAGGCTAACCCACGTGGTTCCTGTGGATGTGAACACAAGTTGTAATTACTGTAGTGACTAATTAACATAGTGACTGAAACAGACAAAGTAATGTGTAAATAATGTCAATAACTAGATGAACCATCTGTGGCTGTGAAGTGAACACTAGTAAGGTTGTAAATACTGTATAGAGTAGGTTAACCCATGTGGTTCCTGTGGATGTGAACATACAAAATTACTGTAGTGACTAATTGACATAGTGACTGAAACAGACAAAGTAATGTGTAAATAATGTCAATAACTAGATGAACCATATGTGGCTGTGAAGTGAACACTAATAAGGTTGTAAATACTGTATAAATTAGGGTAACCCATGTAGTTCCTGTGGATTTGAACACAAGTTGTAATTACTGTAGTGACTAAATAACATAGTGACTGAAACAAAGTAATGTGTAAATAATGTCAATAACTAGACGAACCATCTGTGGCTGTGAAGTGAAGTAAGGTTGTAAATACTGTATAGAGTAGGCTAACCCACATGGTTCCTGTGGATGCGAACACAAGTTGTAATTACTGGAGTGACTAAATAACAGTGACAGAAACGGACAAAGTCATGTGTAAATAATGTATACAACCAGATGAATCATCTGTGGCTGTGAAGTGAACACTAATAAGGTTGTAAATACTGTATAGAGTAGGCTAACCCATGTGGTTCCTGTGGATTTGAACACAAGTTGTAAATACTGTAGTGACTAAATAACAGTGACTGAAACAGACATAGTGATTCATTTGGATGAATGGGCTATGTATTTATGTCAACTCTGTTGATCATTGTTAAATTCTTTAAACACTAAAACATCTTTAAAAAAAATGTTAATAACATTTTTTTGCTAATTTTTGCATGGTCAATTGCTGAAAAACCATGAGCTTCGGGGGGGTTGACCCCCTTGTGCCCCCACCAGGGCACCGCCCTGGACCCCCGGCTTGTTTTCAGTCATTTTCATTCAATTCAAATCACATGTCTGAGTAGTAATACAGTAGTAGACACGAGCAGGCGTCAAAGTTATGGTAGTTATGGTTTGCTCCTGTGTGACTATGTCGTGGACACGCCTCTTTCTCTGTCGCAGAAAGCAGCAGCGGCATGATATATCGAGGGAGGAAACGTGTCACCTCGCTACCTCTAATAATGCCACGTATTCCCAGACGTGAGTAAATCACCGCCGAGCGAGCGCCTTCCGCCATCGGTGTGCGCGTTAATATGTAATGAGTCATTTTGTGAGATAACGGCCAAATGTGTAGGAGCGCCAAAGACAGACGGAGATGTGTTTAGTGCGTGATATATGTGTGTGTGTGTGTGTGTGTGTGTGTGTGTGTGTGTGTGTGTGTGTGTGTGTGTGTGTGTGTGTGTGTGTGTGTGTGTGTGTGTGTGTGTGTGTGTGTGTGTGTGTGTGTGTGTGTGTGTGTGTGTGTGTGTGAGTGGGAGACAAGACACTTAGCAAGACCAGGCTGGATGAATTCATCTAAAGGTTTACTTCAATTAGCTCAGCGATGAATGAAAACTATATTTTATGTAATAATAAATACCAAAGTTTGACTCCAGTAAATCTTATTGACTTGACATTTTTTCACACGGTTCCCTTAATGTGCTCTTCAGAAACCCCACCTTTAACTTCAGGGTAAGTGGAACTAGAAAATCGATCAGTACATATGAGCAAGACTGGTTGAAAAACATGCAAAATGTCTTTGCAACGGTACAAGAATGACCAATTGTGCAATGATTATACAACTCTAAGGGCCTGATCTACTAAAGCTCTTTGTTGCCGCCCTAGTGGCTCCCTGCAGCATTTTAAAAAAAGGATTGAAAATGGAAACAAATATTTTTTTGTTTTAGTATGTTTTTTGTTTGAGGACAAACATGACACAAACCTTCCCAATTGTTAGAAAGCCCACTGTTTAATATGTTTGTGTGTATGCTTCACTGATGAGAGTATTTGGTGAACATCGTTTTGTCCTACTAATTTCGGTGGTTCTTGAACTCACCACAGTGTGGACTGCGACGCAAGAGTTTGTTTACATGTAAAATCGTCCTCTCCTTCTTTGTCTCGTTTTGTCCACCAAACGTTTTATGCTGTGCTCGAATGCACAAAGGTGCGCTTTGTTGATGTTATTGACTTGTTGGAGTGCTAATCAGGCAGAATTGGTCAGTGAATGACTGCAAGCTAATCAATGCTAACATGCTATTTCGGCGAGCTGTATGTACATATTGCATCATTATCACTCATTTGTAGGTATATTTGAGCTCAATTAATATCATTTATTTTCATCCTCTTTGTAAATTATTTAATTTTGCATGTCTCATGACACATTATCTGTGTGTAATATTGGCTGCACTTCTTATAGTTGTTTGTGTGCCATGTTGTTCCAGACCACAGCAAACATTACCTAGCTTGCCAAAGATTGTAATACATTTATTTTTAACTTGGACACACACATCCATACCTTTGGCCATTAAAAGACAGTCATTTCCAGGAGTTATCTCACCTTCTGAGTAGCCCTAATGTTGTAAAAATGTGTAGAATAAATATTACATTTCTACATTTCTGTCAACGAAGATTTGCTTCAGCCTGCGACACATAGTCATTTTGATAGTAGGCTATTATAGCTAATATAGACACATACGTCATGTGTTGCCTTTAGAGATGTCCGATAATATCGGCCTGCCGATATTATCGGGCGATAAATGCTTTAAAATGTAATATCGGAAAATATCGGTATTGGTTTCAAAAAGTAAAATTAATGACTTTTTAAAACGCTGCTGTATAAATCTGGTAAAACACGGACGTAGGGCATACTTGCCACCCCTCCCGAATTTCAGTGCCCCTCCCAAAAATCTCCTGGGACAACCATTCTCCCGATTTCCACCCGGACAACATTCTTGGGGGCGTGCCTTAAAGGCACTGCCTTTAGCGTCCTCTACAACCTGTCGTCACGTCCGCTTTTCCACCATACAAACAGTGTGCAGGCCCAGTCACAAAATATATGCGGCATTTACACACACATAAGTGAATGCATGCATACTTGATCAACAGCCATACAGGTCATACTGAGGGTGGCCGTATAAACAATTTTATCACTGTTACAAATATGCGCCACACTGTGAACCCACACCAAACAAGAATGACAAACACATTTCGGAAGAACATCCACACTCTAACACAACATAAACACAACAGAACAAATACCCAGAACCCCTTGCAGCACTAACTCTTCCGGGACGCTACAATATACACCCCCGCTACCACCAAACCACTCCCCCCAACCCCGCCCCCGCATTGTTTAATGCATCCAGCGGGGCATCACAACAAAATTAGGCATAATAATGTGTTAATTCCACGACTATATATATCGGTATCGGTTGATATCGGAATCGGTAATTAAGAGTTGGACAATATCAGATATCGGAAAAAAGCCATTATCGGACATCTCTAGTTACCTGCCTTATCGGGTTATCGGGGGCGGTATAGCTCGGTTGGTAGAGCGGCCGTGCCAGCAACTTCAGGGTTGCAGGTTCGATCCCTGCGTCCGCCATCCTAGTCACTGCCGTTGTGTCCTTGGGCAAGACACCTTACCCACCTGCTCCCAGTGCCACCCACACTGGTTTAAATATAACTTAGATATTGGGTTTCAGGGCAGCACGGTGAAAGAGGGGTTAGTGCGTCTGCCTCACAATACGAAGGTCCTGAGTAGTCCTGGGTTCAATCCCGGGCTCGGGATCTTTCTGTGTGGAGTTTGCATGTTCTCCCCGTGACTGCGTGGGTTCCCTCCGGGTACTCCGGCTTCCTCCCACCTCCAAAGACATGCACCTGGGGATAGGTTGATTGGCAACACTAAATTGGCCCTAGTGTGTGAATGTGAGTGGGAATGTTGTCTGTCTATCTGTGTTGGCCCTGCGATGAGCTGGCGACTTGTCCAGGGTGTACCCCGCCTTCCGCCCGATTGTAGCTGAGATAGGCTCCAGCGCCCCCCGCGACCCCGAAGGGAATAAGCGGTAGAAAATGGATGGATGGATATTGGGTTTCACAATGTAAAGCGCTTTGAGTCACTTGAGAAAAGCGCTATATAAATATAATTCACTTCACTTCACCTTCATTATAACACTTATATACAGCTTTTCATTTTTTGCGACTCCAGACAGAGATTGTTTTTTGTATTTTTGGTCCAATATGGCTCTTTCAACGTTTTGGGTTGCCGACCCCTGTACTAAAGGTGTGTGTGTGTAGGAAAACACGTGTAAACTTGTAGCACACGCAAAACTGATCTGCTAAACTTGTGCGCAGAGGATTGTTTTTCTTTAGTGAGCAGACAAAGGAGCGCAATCCCTTTATCGCGTCTGTCTTCATGAATATGCGGCATACTGGGAGAAGATACACACATAATTATTTAGAACACCCAGTGTGATCTATCAAGACTAGAACTAAACTGCGAGTGCTATTCTGGGTCTTTATTTAGCACGTCTGAAAAGTGTGTGCACACTGACACAGTTACCCACGGCTGTGAGAAAGGAAGAGACAACGCTGCAGCTCCAGCCTACGTACGCTTATCAACATACAGTATATATGGACAGTAAAAAAAAAAAAAAAAGACTTTTTGTCCATTCAGCAACATCATTTTATAATTATAATAATAAGCTGCAAGATGACTTAATGGGCTGATTCAAACAAATTAAATTGATGCGTTTTGGTGTCTGCTGGAGTTTTTATAATGACGTACATTTTTTTCAGATAGAAGATATGTTACTAACATACTGTATCTCCTATGTGGGGGGAAAAAATGTTGCATTGTGCATTTTCTTCCGTCTGGAGCATACTCTTAGTTTTAGTGCTAGCGTCTCTCCCATAAGCGCAAGAAGAAGAAAAAAGAAGTGGTTTCTATTGTACAAACCCCGTTTCCATATGAGTTGGGGAATTGTGTTAGATGTAAATATAAACAGAATACAATGATTTGCAAATCATTTTCAACCCATATTCAGTTGAATATGCTACAAAGACAACATATTTGATGTTCAAACTGATACACATGTTTTTTTGTGCAAATAATCATTAACTTTAGAATTTGATGCCAGCAACACGTGACAAAGAAGTTGGGAAAGGTGGCAATAAATACTGAAAAAGTTGAGGAATGCTCATCAAACACTTATTTGGAACATCCCACAGGTGTGCAGGCTAATTGGGAACAGGTGGGTGCCATGATTGGGTATAAAAGCAGCTTCCCAAAAAATGCTCAGTCTTTCACAAGAAAGGATGGGGCGAGGTACACCCCTTTGTCCACAACTGCGTGAGCAAATAGTCAAACAGTTTAAGAACAACATTTCTCAAAGTGCAATTGCAATAAATTTAGGGATTTCAACATATACGGTCCATAATATCATCAAAAGGTTCAGAGAATCTGGAGAAATCACTCCACATAAGCGGCATGGCCGGAAACCAACATTGAATGACCGTGACCTTCGATCCCTCAGACGGCACTGTATCAAAAACCGACATCAATCTCTAAAGGATATCACCACATGAGCTCAGGAACACTTCAGAAAACCACTGTCACTAAATGCAGTTTGTCGCTACATCTGTAAGTGCAAGTTAAAGCTCTACTATGCAAAGCGAAAGCCATTTATCAACAACATCCAGAAACGCCGCCGGCCTCTCTGGGCCCGAGATCATCTAAGATGGACTGATGCAAAGTGGAAAAGTGTTCTGTGGTCTGACGAGTCCACATCTCAAATTGTTTTTGGAAATATTCGACATCGTGTCATCCGGACCAAAGGGGAAGCGAACCATCCAGACTGTTATCGACGCAAAGTTCAAAAGCCAGCATCTGTGATGGTATGGGGGTGCATTATTGCCCAAGGCATGGGTAACTTACACATCTGTGAAGGCACCATTAATGCTGAAAGGTACATACAGGTTTTGGAACAACATATGCTGCCATCTAAGCGCCGTCTTTTTCATGGACGCCCCTGCTTATTTCAGCAAGACAATGTCAAGCCACATTCAGCACGTGTTACAACAGCGTGGCTTCGTAAAAAAAGAGTGCGGGTACTTTCCTGGTTCGCCTGCAGTCCAGACCTGTCTCCCATCGAAAATATGTGGCGCATTATGAAGCGTAAAATACGACAGCGGAGACCCCGGACTGTTGAACGACTGAAGCTCTACATAAAACAAGAATGGGAAAGAATTCCACTTTCAAAGCTTCAACAGTTAGTTTCCTCAGTTCCCAATCGTTTATTGAGTGTTGTTAAAAGAAAAGGTGATGTAACACAGTGGTGAACATGCCCTTTCCCAACTACTTTGGCACGTGTTGCAGCCATGAAATTCAAAGTTAATTATTATTTGCAAAAAAAAAAAAAAAAGTTTATGAGTTTGAACATCAAATATCTTGTCTTTGTAGTGCATTCAATTGACTATGGGTTGAAAAGGATTTGCAAATCATTGTATTCCGTTTATATTTACATCTAACACAATTTCCCAACTCATATGGAAACAGGGTTTGTAGATGCACCGTAGAACTGCTTTTAAAATGCCCAGGAAAAAAAGGGGGCACATGTCCGCTGCTTGTTTGAAAACATAGCAAAAGGTAAGCTATGAAAACATGGATATGCAGTAAATGATCAAGTGTCTCCGTGGCAAAAACCTTATTTAAAAAAGGCGATCTAAATCATATTTTCAATTGTACACACAGTCTAGTTTATAGTGGGTAATTCTAGTACACTTGACACACATGCAAACCCAGACTACGATATGGGGGAGTTACCGTACAATTGATATTGAGCTCGGATCATTCCTGCCTTTACATTGATAGTGACATCACAGAGATATTAAACAAAGATACTTTGCAAGTACGACATGGTAAGACAGTAGGGTTGTCCCGATACCAATAATTTAGTACTGGTACCAAAATGTATATCGATACTTTTCCAAATAAAGAGAACTACGAAAAATTTAAATTTTGGCTTTATTTTAACAGAAAATCTAACACTATATTAAACACTCAAAGAACAACTTTACAAAGTTAAAATATAAATTAAAATGCATTGAAATGGCATCGACCCCGAAGGGAACGTCTTCCCTGTGCTCCTCGACTACAGTCTGCACCGGACCGAACAGCAGGACAGGTGTAACAACTCCATTATTACCTGTCACTCTTTATAACTCCTTGTGCATATCTGAATGTTCATTATTTAGTGACAATCATTGGTACTTTAACTTTAACTTAAATGTTGACCTACGTATGAAGCAAAAGTGGTATAACTAATGGCGACATTTTGCGAGGTGTATTTTAAAGCAGCCGTTGTGAGAGTAGCGTGTGTGTGTGCTCCTTTTAAGAATGGCAGTATGTGGTGTGAGTGACGTGAGTAAGTGAGTGGGCAAGATAGGAGAGGTAGCGCTAGCATGTGCAGGAGTGTTAATAGCATGGTGGATGCCCGGTTGTGGAAATTATAAATAAAGTGACCAAGTTGTAACTAATCGACAGCCTCGTCATTCCGACCGAAGAGCGGAGCTTTACGGACCCATTGTGAAGTGAAAGGTCTTCCCTGCGCTCCTCGACCACGGTCTGGGAGCCGACAAGCAGCAAAGGTGTAAAACAGTACTTACAACGAAGTGCCTCTTTGTTTAAAGCGTCAACTTTATTGTTAGTTTTGAAGTCCAAATACCTACATATTGTACATCACCGCCCTCTGTATTAACCAGTAGAATTGTAGTTTTTTGCCATTCTTCCTCTCAAAGATGTTATTGCTTGTATGCACTTTGTGTGTGCGTTTTGACACACTCAACATCATACGCCTCGCTCTGTAGCACCATCCAGATGAAAGAGCGGTACCGGTAGTTTTCAAAGGCGGTATAGTACCGATTTCAATTGATTAGGACCGCGATACTTTATTACTACCGGTATACCGTACAACACTATAAGACAGACATGGCAGGAAAGACATGACTGTCTTTTCCCGGTGTCCTTATACACTGAACTCATTGTGAGAGCGAGTGCTTGTCAGACTTGAGTGTTGGGTACCTATCTAGGACTTGAGCACTAGCGAACTAGCAATATGTGGTCAGGTATAATCGGCGACCATATGTGTGGCAAAGTATTTAAGGCATAGACCAGGGGTCCCCAAACTTTTTGACTTGGGGGCCGGGCCGCATTGGGTTAAAATAATTTGGCCGGGGGCCAGGCTGTGTATATGTGTGCGTGTAGATATATATATATGTATATATATATATATATATATATATATATATATATATATATATATATATATATATATATATAAATAGTAATAATAATAATAATTAACTTAGAATTTCATGGCTGCAACACGTGCCAAAATAGTTGGGAAAGGGCATGTTCACCACTGTGTTACATGGTCTTTCCTTTTAACAACACTCAGTAAACGTTTGGGAACTGAGGAGACACATTTTTTAAGCTTCTCAGGTGGAATTCTTTCCCATTCTTGCTTGATGTACAGCTTAAGTTGTTCAACAGTCCGGGGGTCTCCGTTGTGGTATTTTAGGCTTCATAATGCGCCACACATTTTCAAAGGGAGAATGGTCTGGACTACAGGCAGGCCAGTCTAGTACCCGCACTCTTTTTTACTATGAAGCCACGTTGATGTAACAGGTGGCTTGGCATTGTCTTGCTGAAATAAGCAGGGGCGTCCATGGTAACGTTGCTTGGATAGCAACATATGTTGCTCCAAAACCTGTATGTACCTTTCAGCATTAATGGCGCCTTCACAGATGTGTAAGTTACCCATGCCTTGGACACTAATACACCCCCATACCATCACAGATGCTGGCTTTTCAACTTTGCGCCTATAACAATCCGGATGGTTCTTTTCCTCTTTGGTCCGGAAGACACGGCGTCCACAGTTTCCAAAAAAAATTTGAAATGTGGACTCGTCAGACCACAGAACACTTTTCCACTTTGTATCAGTCCATCTTAGATGAGCTCAGGCCCAGCGAAGCCGACAGTGTTTCTGGGTGTTGTTGATAAACGGTTTTCGCCTTGCATAGGAGAGTTTTAATTTGCACTTACAGATGTAGCGACCAATTGTAGTTACTGACAGTAGGTTTCTGAAGTGTTCCTGAGCCCATGTGGTGATATCCTTTACACACTGATGTCGCTTGTTGATGCAGTACAGCCTGAGGGATCGAAGGTCACGGGCTTAGCTGCTTACGTGCAGTGATTTCTCCAGATTCTCTGAACCATTTGATGATATTACGGACCGTAGATGGTGAAATCCCTAAATTCCTTGCAATAGCTGGTTGAGAAAGAATTTATTACACTGTTCAACAATTTGCTCACGCATTTGTTGACAAAGTGGTGACCCTCGCCCCATCCTTGTTTGTGAAAGACTGAGCATTTTTTGGGAAGCTGTTTTTATACCCAATCATGGCACCCACCTGTTCTCAATTTGCCTGTTCACCTGTGGGATCTTCCAAATAAGTGTTTGATGAGCATTCCTCAACTTTATCAGTATTTATTGCCACCTTTCCCAACTTCTTTGTCACGTGTTGCTGGCATCAAATTCTAAAGTTAATGATTATTTGCAAAAATAAAAAAGTTTATCAGTTTGAACATCAAATATGTTGTCTTTGTAGCATATTCAACTGAATATGGGTTGAAAATGATTTGCAAATCATTGTATTCCGTTTATATTTACATCTAACACAATTTCCCAACTCATATGGAAACAGGGCTTGTATATTCTGGGTCAGCCTAAACAGGGCCGGCCCGTGGCATAGGCCGTATAGGCAAATGCTAAGGGCGCCGTCCATCAGGGGGCGCCATGCCAGTGCCACAAATGTTGGGAGAAAAAAAAAAAAAAGAAAAAAAAAGTTGGTACTATTATTTCTAAATACAAAAAATAATCCCACGTTAATTAAAATGCAAAGTAAAGCCTATTTAATAGAAATATTATTTGTTACAACATTACGCCCCCCCCCCCCCCCCCCCCCCCCCCCCCTCCTCCCCCGCACGGTGCGCCCCCTCCCTTCCCGTATCGTGACTCTTTTTGGACGTCCCCACATCAAAAAATCAACACAAGATGCCAAAACTGTCAGGTGCCCAGGGAAGAAAAAAGAGAAAAGAAGAGGAGAAACGAGAAAAGACAGAGGTAGCAGGTAGGTAACGTAGCCTACATGAAATTATTTGTCTGTTACAGAATGTGATAGTAACCTGGCTTTTTAGCATTAAGCTAATGTTACATGATTCGGCAATTGCTAATAGTTCTGTTTTAACGTCGGGTTAATATTGTGGAGGGGGCTAAATTGTTATGGAAAATAATAATGTAACGTTAGGTAATTACAGTACTCCCACTTTACATTCCTCAGGGACATTTCTTTCTTTCTTTAGTTTATTTCGAACATGAACACACTTACATCATAATACATCACACAATTTCATATCATTTCATTTTACATCATGCCCGAAAAGGAGTAGGAAGAAGCAAAGCTTATTTAATCCTACCTCTTTCCCACTTCAAAGCGTTTACAAATATATAGAATCATTTACTGACCTTTTTATATAATAAAATAACATCTATGAATTAGTATACAACAGTTTTGTAATATGTAATTAATTAATTAATTCAGTCATTATTAACATACTGAGATGAAGAATATCTTATTTTCAATAAGGTTGAAAGTATTTCTCATAATTCTTCTTCTTTGTACTCTGTAAGCACTATTATTTTGAACAACCTCTTAAACTGGATCATATCAGTACAATTTTTAACTTCTTTACTTAATCCATTCCATAATTTAATTCCACATACTGATATGCTAAAAGTTCTAAGTGTTGTACGTGCATATAAATGTTTGTATTAGATCTCTCTCAAGCAGGTGTTTTTTGTTTACATTGTTATTGCCTTCTGGTTAGCTAATGTTTGCCCTGCAGGTAATAGTCACTTTTCCACCCCTTTATATATTAGGTATAGTTGTAAGTAAAAAAAAAAACGTCAAAGACAAAGCTATTCGGGTTCTTGTGAGTATATACACTTCACTGCCGATGTGGGGGGGCGCCACCTAAAATCTTGCCCAGGGCGCCAGATTGGTTAGGGCCGGGCCTGAGCCTAAGGGACAAGCGGTAGAAAATGGATGGATATATTTACATAAACTCAAACTCAACTCAACTCAACTCAACATATTCCTGCGCACAAATTAACTTAAAGAGCACGCACTTGCGTTATCATTGGGAAAATGCATTTTTAGACAATATGATTTGCCTGAGCGGCTAGTAGACACCGAGAGTAACAAGCGGTAGAAAAGACAGATTAAAAAAAAAGAAAATGTATAAAGAAATATATACATTTTTTATATTCTTTTTACTTGGGACTTCCCGCGGGCCAGATTTTATCACATGTATCACTAGTAGATCACATGCAACAGGCCCACTAATAGTACACACAATTTTACAGTTTGCACACGCTGTTTAGGGCGTGGTGTTTGAATCTTAGTAGATCAGGGCCTAAAGGTATCTGTATTACATATCGACGAGCACGTCTAGAGAATGAGTATAATACTGACCATCCCTAAGGGACAACTGCACGACAAGCTAACATTAGCAAGTGTTTATCATTTCTAGCGGCGTGTCCTCGACTGTGACTTTGACGTACCTAATCACAATGAAAGGTGTATTTCACCCTTATAGAACCCTGGCTGACCAGGTACTATATCTAGTACAATATCTGTTTTTTTCTCATGAAAAAACATCAATAATGACTCGAGTTGAGCTGATACCGTGCAGTAGAAAAGAGTCACGACGAAGAGGTCGTTCAGGTTATTTATTGAAATTACACAAGAGAAAAATCGTTCAAGGATAAAATATATATACGATAAAACAGTGGCGGGTCGTGCGTTTCCCACCTAGGCCTTCAGTGATGTCCGACTTCAATGATTACCTCTCGAAATACCATCATTTATGTTCCCACATGACCATTGCTGGAGAAATACTATACAGAAACACATTTACTGGGCATTATTCTAGCGCATTTAAAAATCAATAAACCCGCATCAGCAATTAAAACATATCATATGTGGTACTGTCAAAATTTAAATTGCAAAAAACATATTTAACGTGAAAAAATAAAGGAATAAAATATATGAACTCACAATTTGTAGAACCCATTCGACGCCGTATAAGCCGTCTCACAAGATGTACCGTATTTTTCGGAGTATAAGTCGCACCGGAGTATAAGTCGCACCTGCCGAAAATGCATAGTAAAAAAGGAAAAATATATATATAAGTTGCACTGGAGCCCGGCCAAACTATGAAAAAAAACTGCGACTTATAGTCCGAAAAATACGGTAGTTTCTTTTTAAATATCCTTCTTGAAAATTACCTTGCAAATATTTGTGTTGTTTTGTCTAATCATCAAAGATGCAGACGAGGCGTGTTGGCTGAGTTCTTCAAGTTTACTCCACAGCGTGCTCATCAATAACATGGATACATTCCACAACCTAAACGGGGCTACTGCACATGCTCTTCACTACTGTGGCGTGCTGGGTAATGGAGTTCTTATGTTACCTAGCTCAGTGGTCCCCAACCTTTTTGTAACTGCGGACCGGTCAACGCTTGAAAATTTGTCCCACGGACAAGGGGGGGGTTTGTCATAAAAAAAGGCAATCATGTGTGCTTACGGACTGTATGCCTGCAGACTGTATTTATATATAATGTAGGAACCAGAAATGTTAATAACAGAAAGAAACAACCCTTTTGTGCGAATGAGTGTAAATGGGGGAGGGAGTTTTTTTGGGTTGGTGCACTAATTGTAAGTGTATCTTGTGTTTTTTATGTTGATTTAATAAAAAAAGAAAGAAATAAATAAATAATTAATTTTTTATTTTTATTTTTTTTCTTGTGCGGCCCGGTACCAATCCATCCACGGACCGGTACCGGGGGTTGGGGACTACTGACCTAGCTCATAACATCACAATACATATCTGCCTTAGGCCAGCTCGAAGGCCTTACTGACAACAACTCGTGATCTGATTGGCTATCGCAACTGTCTGTCCAATGTTTGTGTCCGTTCACTTACAGTGCATTGTTGATTCTGAAGACCTCCGGCAGATTTGGTACAGCATGGCAACATAAACTAGCTGAATTCTGATTGGATTAAATCTCTATAACCTAAAAACAACAGCGCTGGAAGGAGCATAATATGTCATGAAGAGAATATGAATACTTTTAGATATGTAGGGAAAGTAAATAAAAAAATACTTTTATCTTTAATTATGATCATGATTTCTGGTTATGTAAGGCCAGCAGAGAAGGCCTTGCTGGCCCTGACGGCACACCACTGCGATAAAACGGTTATGGAACAGTACAAAGTCAGAAACATTAAAGTAACTGGCATAGTCCTGACAACCCCCTTCTGACGTTGTGGCTTTTACAACCGCTTTGTGTCTTATTAAAGACATTAGTTCTGTGATCGTGAGATTAGGATCGTAGCTTTATTTAGAGGAGCCGACATGTGACCGCATACAACAGGCGGCATGTCACATACGTCAACATGCTATTTATTCAGCCCTTAAATCCATTTGTCTGTGCATTATCCCGGCTTAGCGCATGAACACGGTTAACAACGGCAAATACCATGATGGCTTCTAATCCCGTTGAGAACCTCCCACCCTCCACCTCCATATTTCCCTCCCCCGCTTTAAAGCATCCATCAAACCATTTTATTTTTTTTATTTTTTTATTTTTTTAGTCCTGTCCAGCTACTCAGGCAAATCATATTATTGATGTAGATGCCCATATCGGCTGTACAAATTTACTTTACAAAAGAGAAGTGTGGGATACTTCTCTGGTTGCCTTATTTGTATTTGACTTCATTAAATGGATTTATGTTATTATTTGGTGCAGCCGGGCCGGAGCAGGAGGGGATAGAAAGAGAAAAAAAGGAAGACAGAGGGAGAAATTGTGGGGACAAGAGGGGGATAAGACAGAGAGACAACAACAATAGCAAACACAACAACAACAACAACCACAACAATAGAACAACATCAGCAAACAGGATATGTACAAATATGATAGTAAAAGTGATAGCAAAGAAGCAGTACGTGAAATAAATAATACAGAAATGACAATGAACATTATTACACTACAAATGCAGCAATACAAATACCAATAAAAATAGCACTATTGATAATGAATAATAACAATTACCTCTAATATCAACAATACAGTTGTTTAAATGCAACAATACATACCGTATATGTCATGATAACTTGAAATACAAAAGAAAGCAAATCAATGGAGGGGAAGAAAGAGAAGCCAACTATATGAACCTTGTAGATTGTTATTGTAACAATAGGTTAAGCTTTGTCAGTGTGCCATGTGTTACCCAGTTTCCCATAGGGCAACAATGTTAATATATGTTTGATGAAACGTGATTATATGCATGGGTGTATGTATGTATATGTACTTGTATATGTACAGTATGTGTATATGTATGTTTGTACAGTGAATGTATATGTACAGTATGTGTATATGTATGTTTGTACAGTGAATATGCGTGTGGATGTACGAACTTTGAGTGTGTAGGGATGTACAGTATGTGTATATGTATGTTTGTACAGTGAATGTGCGTGTGGATGTACGAACTTTGAGTGTGTAGGGATGTACTGTATTTGTGTATGTACGTGGGCGCGTATGTATGAATAACCGCCCTGAGAACGGTAGGTTTTGAGTTCAAACCCCCAGACATGTGATTTGAATTGAATGAAAACGACCGAAAATAAGCCGGCGTCCAGGGCGGTGCCCTGGTGGGGGGAAAAGGGGTCAACCCCCTCGAAGCTCCTGGTTTTTCAGCAATTGACCATGCAAACATTTGCAAAAAAATTGTATTAACATTTTTTTAAAGATGTTTTAGTGTTTAAAGAATTTAACAATGATCAACAGAGTTGACATAAATACATAAGCTATTCATCCAAATGAATCACTATGTCTGTTTCAGTCACTATGTTATTTAGTCACTACAGTAATTACAACTTGTGTTCACATCCACAGGAACCACATGGGTTAGCCTACTCTATACAGTATTTACAACCTTACGAGTGTTCACTTCACAGCCACAGATGGTTCATCTAGTTATTGACATTATTTACACATTATTGACATTATTTACACATTACATTCCACTAGGCCAGGGGTCGGCAACCTTTACCAGTCAAATAGCCATTTTGACCAGTTTCACAAATTATAGAAAACAATGGGAGCCGCAAAATTTTTTGAAATTTTAAATGAAATAACACTGCATACAAAGTTTGTTTTTTTGCTTTGTGCTATGTATAAACCAGGGGTCTCAGACACGCCGCCCACACCTTTGTATGGAATTTTTAAGCTGGTGCGGCACGCGGGTTTTCAATGATTAGCGCTTGTCAGTCTCACGCATGCCGTGATGGTACAGCATATAGCGCCCACTACAACCAGCGTGCCTGATCAGCCACACGTTGTATGGGGCTTCCACTTGCTCAAGTAACAGCAAGGCATACTTGCTCAACAACCACACAGGTTACACTGACGGTGGCGGTATAAAAAAAACTTTAACACTCTTACTAATAATGCGCCACACTGTGAACCCACACCAAACAAGAATGACAAACACATTTCGGGAGAACATCTGCACCGTAACACAACATAAACACAACAGGACAAATACCCAGAATCCCATGCAGCCCTAACTCTTCCGGGATACATTATACACCCCCTCTACCAAACCCCGCCCACCTCAACCGACGCACAGAGAGAGGGGGGGGGGGGGTTTGTGTGAGGGAGCAGGCTTGGGGTGGGGGCGGGGTTTGGTGGTAGCAGGGGTGTATAATGTAGCCGGAAGAGTCAGGGCTGCATGGGATTCTGGGTGTGTGTTCTGTTGTGTTTATGTTGTGTTAAGGTGTAGATGTTCTCCCGAAATGTGTTTGTCATTCTTGTTTGGTTTTGGTTCAATATCATTATTAGTAAGAGTGTTAAAGTTGTTTTATATGGTCACCGTCAGTGTAACTTGTGTGGCTGTTGAGCAAGTATGCCTTGCTGCCGCATACGTGTGCAAGCAGAAAGTGTATTTTGTATAACAAGTGTTGGGCTGGCACGCTGTTAATACAGGCTGTAGAGGGCGCCAAATGTTGTACCATCATAGCATGCCCTTATTATAGCTGTAAGGGTGAAAATAGGTGAAAATTAATCCCGAGAGTTTTCTGTGAGAGGCATTGAAATCCGGAAGTCTCACGGGAAAATTGGGGGGTTCAGCAAGTAAGCAGCTGAGCCGCATCAGAGTGATCAAAGAGCCGCATGCGGCTCCGGAGCCACGGGTTGCCGACCCCTGCACTAGGCCTACTCAGTGGCGGTAGGTTGGGAGTTCAAACCCCGGCCGAGTCATACCAAAGACTATAAAAATGGGACCCATTACCTCCCTGCTTGGCACTCAGCATCAAGGGTTGGAATTGGGGGTTAAATCACCAAAAATGATTCCCGGGCGGGCCACAGATGCTGCCCACTGGGTCAAATGCAGAGAATAATTTCGCCACACCTAGTGTGTGTGTGACAATCATTGGTACTTTAACTTTTTAACTTTAACTGTGTGTATGTGAGTATATATGTGTATTTGTATGTACAATATATTTGACATCCAACCATTTTCTATACCTCTCATCCTGTCCAGGGTCATGCCAGGGGCCAGTCACATGCTCGTTTTTAGAGTGACAAGGAATCGATCCTATTGCAGCTGTGTGAACGACGAGGTAATCTCTGGCCAGGCTCATTTTGATCCACAAGTGCTTGACTGTTTTTTTCAGCTCCTCGTTCCCAAAACAGCTGCCACCTTCCTTCCCAGCACAATCACACACTGTAGCCCAGCACCCCCTCCCTCTGAATTAGTCGTGATTAATGTGTGTGCCGTCTTAATTAAATAACACCGTCTAATTAGGGCCTGATTTTGGCTGGTAATGACGTCGTAAAATGGGAGGAAAGGGAACGCGCTGCCTAACGGAACGTTTGTAAGCCCATCACACTCCCCGGAGGCGGTCACACTGGCCTGGTTTCACACACAAACGCAGTCCCTGCACGCCCCAAACCAGCCGCCTCCTAATTTGACAGTCGCATTAAAATGCAAATAGCCTTTGCGTGGATTACAGCTCTGAGGGAGCCATCACGGGCATGCCTTTGCCTGGTGATATGACATGAGGCAGGTAACAGGTTGATTGCTTTTGACCCATAGGTGGCTGTTAATAATGTCGGCTAACACGTTGTTGACGCGCCGTACACAGCCTGGAGAACTGTCGGTCGGAGTAATCCATCTTATTTGACAAATCATGAGTAAATACATAAAACGTCTTATTGTTGCTTTGCTACTCTCCTGAAGGGTGTCGTTTTAGTGCACTTACTCTCGGATGGATCATAACTTGACAAGACAAAGTGGTTTGTCTCACAAACCCTTGAGCATGAACCGAAACTGTTTGGAAAATGGCGAGGACTTCGGTCATTTAGGAGAAAAATGGAAAAAGATCCTTTGTATCTTTCAGCCCAGTTCTGATAAAACCGCTGTGACGGCAACACCCATCTTCAACTATTAGCAGTGTTATTACTTGGTTACATGGCATGTTCTCACCCTTATTTCAAAGCTGCTCACACGGTCACTAAGGTGGGCACTATGTTTGACACATCAACTTAATGTGTATTATATTTATCCATGAGAGCGTTGTTGTTGTAAATTGTGAGGTGGTTGTTTTTACAAATGATGACAGATGTGAACAAGAGCATGTATTGTCTTTGTGTGATGATGTAAATGAGGTGTGGTTGTATTGTATATTAAGTATGTGTCATTGAAAGGGCATTTTATGACTTTTCTTAATTTGATTACATGCTATAGTATGATTTTATTGTCATAATTTTATTGGATGATGTTTGTATCCCTTTAATTTAGGTAGCCAGGGACTGCAGATGGTATTTAGCTATTTAGCTATAATCTGGTACAGAACATATCTGTCTTTGAGCTTAATGTTTCTGTGCATTCTCCCTTCAAATAAAGACTGAACTAAACTAAACTAACCATGCTAAGTAGCTACAAATTTGACTTTGAAGATGCCACAAATGTTGCCTTTGTGCCATCATATCTTGGATTTTGACAACCAGGAAGGATCGAGATGGATACTGTGGAAGATGCATATATGTTTAAGAGTTATTTCTCTATTCATAGCCATGTTTGATCAGCTAGTACTTTTCCTTTGTATATTCTACCAGTCTCTCTTTGTCTTCAGATTGTCTATTTAGTGTCTTAAACCATCAGGAATGTGAAATACAACACCCACTGGTTCCTCATCAGTGTTGCGGGGGGGATATGGGGGTTTTCTTTGTGTGCAAAGGAGTTGCCTTTTCCGTTGGAATGCCAGATCATCTAGAGCAGCCGATATGAATGTACTGGTTAAGCTGATCTCCTAAAGCTTTGGTATAAACTTGAAAATATTCCAATTCTGTCTTGATAGTCCTTCTTACTCAGCATATATGTCATCGAAAGAATTTGAGATTGACCAGTAACTTAGATTCCCTGGGAGGAAGAACCGGTCGACGCAACAATACTTACCAAAAATGGGAAGAAGATTTTTGTTTGGCTGGACTTAAAATTCCTCGTCGGGATTTATATCAGTGGCGGGCCGTGCGTTTCCCACCTAGGCCTAGTGATATCCGAATTCAATGATTACCTCTCAAAATACCATCATTTATGTCACCACATGACCATTGCTGGAGAAATACTGTACAGAAACACATTTACGCACTACTGCGCATTGAATCCAAATCAACAGTGTACAAAACGGGTTATTTTCTGGCGCATTTAAAAATCAATTAAAACGCATCAGCAATTAAAACATCCTATGTGGTACTGTCAAAATCAAAATTGCAAAAAACATTAAAGTGAAAAAATAAGATATTTGAACTCACTATTCGACGCCGTATAAGCCAGTGGTACCCCTCGTCGTCTGCTGATTTGAGTGGAAATGGCGAGCATTTCCTAATTTCATCGCCAGAACAGCTGAGCTAGCTTCCGGGGTTGGCCGACATTGTCTCACAAGATGTAGTTTCTCTTTAAATATCCTCCTTGAAAATGGCCTTGCAAATATATATCTGCCACCTAATCAATGTTTTGTTCTCCTTCTCTGCAATCCCGGTCTGGCTACGGCGCAACACTTCCCGCTTCCTACTAAATTGAAACTTGTGATTGGATACTCACTTGGAATGACAAGTGAGTATCCAATCACAGTCTCGTTAACATCAGGCTACTTAGGCTACTGTCAACAACTTGTGATCTGATTGGCTATCGCAACTATCTCTCAACTCTATGTGTTCTCAAATTAATCCGCTAACGATCCCGATGAGTATCTAATCACAGGACGCGTACATGTCACGTTCAACGTGAGGCCAGCTAGAAGGCCTTACTGACAACAACTTCTGATCTGATTGACTATCGCAACTGTCTATCAACTGTATGTCCCCAATCACTTACAGTGCATGGACGCCCGCATTGTTGATTCTGAAGGCCTCTGGCAGATTTGGTACAGCATGGCAACATAAGCTAGCTGAATTCTGATTGGATACAAACTAAAACTTAAAACAGCAGCACTGGAAGGAGCATAATGTGACATGAAGAGAATATGAATAATTTTAGATATTTAGGGAAAGTGAATAAAACATTTTTTTTACCTTTAATTATGATCATGATTTCTGGTTAGGTTAGGCCAGCAAAGAAGGCCTTGCTGGCCTTGACGCCACACCACTGATTTATAGATATACTAACACTGAATTAAAGGATGAAGTTGACCCAAATATTCCACATTTGCAGGTTGTGTGTGTAAGGGAATGTCACCATACTTGCCAACCCTCCCAAATTTTCCGGGAGACTCCTGAATTTCAGTGCCTCTCCCGAAAATCTCCCGGGACAACCATTCTCCCGAATTTCTCCCGATTTCCAGCCGGACAACTATATTGGGGGCGTGCCTTAAAAGCACTGCCTTTAGCGTCCTCTCTCACCTGAAAAAAAGACTATTATATATGTCTCCGTTATCCATAGGTTTATCTATAACCCATAAAGTAGGCAGGCACGGAGCTATTTCTCAGCGTGTGTTTATTCTAACCAGCACGTTAATACACTGACACACAACATCCGGATTCCCACCATGCATTGCTTCAAAACTACGGCAAGTAGTAATGTCCAAAACTTCCAGCCGGACAAACAATATTGGGGGCGTGCCTTAAAAGCACTGCCTTTAGCGTCCTCTCACCTGAAAAGGAGACTATTATATATGTCTCCATTATCCATAGGGTTATCTATAACCCATAACACGGTGGCCGAATGGATATAGTCACTCATGAACGGTCAGAGAAACACAAGGCGGCGGCAACGCAGTATTATGGGCCACCTTGCTAAATGGAGACCCGAGGGTGTAACATATGCCGAGACAAAGACGGCAATGCTGATAGCTGCAAGCAACATCCCGTTCTCATTTGCGGATGTTTTCAACAAATCCGTGAAGGATATGTTCCCGGATTCAGAGATCGCTCGCCAGTACTCAAATGGCAGAACAAAAGCTACTCAAATAGTCAAAGGTAAGTGTTATTTTTTTTAAAGTAAGCAGCAAGTACAGTACAGTTAGTAGAACAACTGTTTTCATTACTGTGTACTGTACTATATATATATATATATATATAAGAAATACTTTAATTTCAGTGAATTCTAGCTATAAATATACTCCTCCCCCTTAACCCCGACCCCCCCCCAAATCTCCCGAATTCGGAGGTCTCAAGGTTGGCAAGTATGAATGTCACAATTCTGTTATTTTATTTTATAGTGGTATTTGTATTCTGTGTGTTTACACATGTTGTGGG
Organism: Nerophis lumbriciformis; assembly: GCF_033978685.3. Lineage (NCBI taxonomy): Eukaryota > Metazoa > Chordata > Actinopteri > Syngnathiformes > Syngnathidae > Nerophis > Nerophis lumbriciformis. The sequence goes on from NC_084557.2 coordinate 41,485,928, forward strand.
ATCCTGAATTGCTGGGTTCTGTGTGGAGGGCAGAGGTGGATCACTGCTGGTTCTGCTGTTCAGCTTTGATGCGCAATTTTATATGCGACCATTGTGAGGAATAAACTTTTTTTTTTTAACAATCTTCCAGTCACTTTCCCCCTTGCCTCGCTGCAGCCTATGTCTCCTCAGAGGTCGCAAATTGGTCCACTCAGTTTTATGTGGGCCTGATGAATTTTCAACAGAGCACACCTGTATAAACTGAAAACCACCTCTGCACCAACTGTCAGGGCCAGGCAAATTCACGCATATTAATGAGAAAAGAGCACAGGTGGCGTGCAGCCTGAGGTCACGCGAGCGTGTTCCCACGGTTACCTTGAGCGAGGTGCGAGACGTGGGCATTATGTGGTTGGCAGTTGCGACATCCCCCCTGGCCCCCTGCAGTGCGCCATCCTGGCTCTGCCAGTGATCCCCTGCCAGAAAAAGAAGTCATCCTTTCCTTTCAAAGCCCCTCACTGCAGCTTGTTCATGGCGTACAAATGCAGAGGAACACCGTCTCCCGCAGCGGGGGCCGCCGGCAGCCACAAAAGGGATGTTGAACTTTTTCTTTGTGCTACGGCGGCCTCGCTGCCGGCTCAGGGAGTGGTTGGGGAGGTGGGGGCGATGCAAATAAGGTTTGGCTGCAGATCAAAAGGACCTCCACTTCTTGTCATCCTCCTCTCTCTGTTTCCATCATCTTTTTTTCAGTCCCTGCGCGGAATTTGTGCCACCGCGGGTGTGCGCTCATCTTCTGACGGTGTCCTGGCAAGGCGTGAACGCCGCTCTTACACGTCCGTGTGCAACGGAGAAGAGAATGCTAATGGTTCTTGGCAGGGCAATGGTCCCCAGCTAACACACTGCTGGTGTGGAGAAAAAAAACAGTTGCAGATGTCTTTACCACAGTACCCCCTGCTGGTGGAAGTAGAGCTTCACAGCATTCCATAAGTGATGAGGGGCAGTGGGGTGTGTTTGAGTGTTGTATTGGTCAGATTCATAGGCTATTTTAGTATCGGATTTGGGTTTTTGTAACTGGAGATCAGGAGTGGGTTTGAGTCTTCATGTCTCTTAATCGATTTACACCGCAGGTCCCCGTTTCTGTTCAGTATCTATGAATGCACACCCGTACAATTACTTGTATCACTCTGCTTATATTTAATGAACACCTGAAACTACCTAAACATACCATACCAACTTTATTTATAAAGCCCTTTAAAAACAACCACAATTGAAAAACAAAGGGCTGTACACCACAAAGAAATACAGGCAAAGGACAGACTAAAAAATAACATTTAAAATAGAGGGGACGGCGTGGCGCAGTGCAAGAGTGGCCGTGCGCGACCCGAGGGTCCCTGGTTCAATCCCCACCTAGTACCAACCTCGTCATGTCCGTTGTGTCCTGAGCAAGACACTTCACCCTTGCTCCTGATGGGTGCTGGTTAGCGCCTTGCATGGCAGCTCCCTCCATCAGTGTGTGAATGGGTAAATGTGGAAGTAGTGTCAAAGCGCTTTGAGTACCTTGAAGGTAGAAAAGCGCTATACAAGTACAACCCATTTATCATTTATCATTTAAAATACACACACTATATATATATATATATATATATATATATATATATATAAAGTACCAATGATAGTCACACACACACTAGGTGTGGTGAAAGTTGTCCTCTGCATTTGACCCATCCCCTTGTTCACCCCCTGGGAGGTGAGGGGAGCAGTGGGCAGCAGCGGTGCCGCGCCCGGGAACCTTTTTTTGGTGATTTAACCCCCAATTCCAACCCTTGATACTGAGTGCCAAGCAGGGAGGTAATGGGTCCCATCTTTATAGTCTTTGCTATGACTCGGCCGGGGTTTGAACTCACAACCTACCGATATCAGGGCGGACATTCTATATATACTGTATATATATACAGTCGTAAAGTCGTAAAGTTGACATACACTTGTAAAGAACATCATGTCATGGCTGTCTTGAGTTTCCAATCATTTCTACAACTCTTATTTTTTTGTGATAGAGTGATTGGAGCACATACTTGTTGGTCACAAAAAACATTCATGAAGTTTGGTTCTTTCCATCCATCCATCCATTTCCTACCGCTTATTCCCTTCGGGGTCGCGGGGGCGCTGGAGCCTATCTCAGCTACAATCAGTTGGAAGGCGGTGTACACCCTGGACAAGTAGCCACCTCATCGCAGGGCCAACAGACAACATTCACACTCACATTCACACACTAGGGCCAATTTAGTGTTGCCAATCAACCTATCCCCAGGTGCATGTCTTTGGAGGTGGGAGGAAGCCAGAGTACCCGGAGGGAACCCACACAGTCACGGGGAGAACATGCAAACTCTACACAGAAAGATCCCGAGCCCGGGATTGAACCCCAGACTACTCAGGACCTTCGTATTGTGAGGCAGATGCACTAACCCCTCTGCCACCGTGCTTCCCAGTTTGGTTCTTTTATGAATTTATTATGGGTCTACTGAAAATGTGAGCAAATGTGCTGGGTCAAAAGTATACATACAGCAATGTTAATATTTGCTTACATGTCCCTTGGCAAGTTTCACTGCAATAAGGCGCTTTTGGTAGCCATCCACAAGCTTCTGGCAATCTTCTGCTTGAATTTTTGACCACTCCTCTTGACAAAATTGGTGCAGTTCAGCTAAATGTGTTGGTTTTCTGACATGGACTTGTTTCTTCAGCATTGTCCACACGTTTAAGTCAGGACTTTGGGAAGGCCATTCTAAAACCTTAATTCCCGCCATTTAGCCTTTACCACTTTCGATGTGTGTTTGGGGTCATTGTCCTGTTGGAACACCCAACTGCGCCCAAGACCCAACCTCCGGGCTGATGATTTTAGCTTGTCCTGAAGAATTTGGAGGTAATCCTCTTTTTTCATTGTCCCATTTACTCTCTGAAAAGCACCAGTTCCATTGGCAACAAAACAGGCCCAGAGCATAATACTACCACCACCATGCTTGATGGTAGGCTTGGTTTTCCTGGGATTAAAGGCCTCACCTTTTCTTCTCCAAACATAATGCTGGGTATTGTGGCCAAACAGCTCAATTTTTGTTTCATTTAGCATCACATGGGCAAAATAAGACCTTCTGGAGGAAAGTTCTGTGGTCAGTATGTATACGTTTGACCCAGCAGATTTGGTCACATTTTCAGTAGATCCATAATATATTCGTAAAAGAACCAAACTTCATAAATGTTTTTTTTTACCAACAAGTATGTGCTCCAATCACTCTATCACAAAAAAATAAGAGTTGTAGAAATTATTGGAAACTCAAGACAGCCATGACATTATGTTCTTTACAAGTGTATGTAAACTTTTGACCACGACTGTGTATATATATATATATATATATATATATATATATATATATATATATATATATATATATATATATATATATATATATATATATATATATATTTTACACATACACATACGCTCTTTAGCGCCGCCCGCCCTAGCGATTCCCTGGACCTCTTTCAGAAAAGTGTGAAAATGGAAAAAGATGAAGGAAAAACATTTATTTTTTGTTTTAATATATTTTCTGTAGGAAGACAAACATGACACAAACCTTCCTAATTGTTAGAAACCCCACTGTTTATGTTATACATGCTTCATTGATGAGAGCATTTGGCAAGCATTGTTTTGTCCTACTAATTTCAGCGATCCTTGAACTCATCTTAGTGTTTACAGAAGAAAGATGTATTTTCTGACACTCCTTCATTGTCTCATTTTGTCCACCAAACATTTTATGCTGTGCGTGAATGTGCAAAGGTGAGCTTTGTCGATCTTAGTGGTATGCTGGAGTGCTTATCTGGCATATTTGGTCAATCCATGACTGCAAGCTAATCGCTGCTAACATGCTATTTAGGCTAACTGTATGTACACATTGCATCATTATGTCTCGTTTGTAGGTATATTTGAGCTCATTTAATTTCCTTTACTTATGTCCTCTGTGTATTTAATTTATATTTGCATGTCTCATGACTAGAGATGTATCGGCCGATAATATCGGCAGGCCGATATTATCGGACGATAAATGCTTTAAAATGTAATATCGGAAATTATCGGTTTCGGTTTCAACCTCACGTTTTCCCGGGAGACTCCCCAATTTCAGTGCCCCTCCCGAAAATCTCCCGGGGCAACCATTCTGCCGATTTCCATCCGGACAACATTATTGGGGCGTGCCTTAAAGGCACTGCCTTTAGCGTCCTGTACAACCTGTCGTTACGTCCGCTTTTCCTCCATACAAACAGCGTGCCGACCCAGTCAAATAATATATGCGGCTTTTACACACACATAAGTGAATGCAAAGCATACTTGATCAACAGCCATACAGGTCACACTGAGGGTGGCTGTATAAACAACTTCAACACTGTTACAAATATGCGTCACACTGTGAACCCACACCAAATAAGAATGACAAACACATTTTGGGAGATCATCTGCACCGTAACACAACATAAACACAACAGAACAAATACCCAGAACCCCTTGCAGTACTAACTCTTCCGGGACAATATACACCCCCCACCTCAACCCACCCTCCCCTTGGAATATCGGATATCGGCAAAAAAGCCATTATCGGACATGTCTCCTCATGACACATTATTTGCTGCATTTCTGATAGTTTGTGCGCCATGTTGTTCCAGACCACAGCCAACGTTACCCAGCTTGCAAAGATTGTAATAAATCCATTAGAAGAAGACAGCCTACTGTTTCCTTAAACTTGGACACACACATGTACACCTTTGGCTATTCTGAGCCAGTAATTTCCAGAAGTTATCTCACCCTGTGAGAAGCCTCTACGTTAATAATGATTTCTAATGTTGCAAAAATGTGTAGAATAAAAGTTAAAATACACCATTTCTGTCAACAAAGATTTGCGTCAGCCTTGGAGAGTAGGCTAATATAGCTAATATAGACACCAACATGTGTTGCCTTCATTATAACACTTATATAAGACTGATTTTATTTCTTATTTTGTTGGTCCAATACGGCTCTTTCAACATTTTGGGTTGCCGACCCTACTATACAGTATTGTAGTATGACATAGAAGATACGTACGATACAATTCCCTATTGTTTATATCGTAATGGGCAGCACCGTGGGACAGGGGTTAGTGCGTACGCCTCACAATACGAAGGTCTTGGGTTCAATCCTGGGCTCGGGATCTTTCTGTGTGAAGTTTCTGACTGCTTGGGTTCCCTCCGGGTACTCCGGCTTCCTCCCACCTCCAAAGACATGCACCTGGGGATAGGTTGATTGGCAACACTAAATTGGCCCTAGTGTGTGAATGTGAGTGTGAATGTTGTCTGTCTATCTGTGTTGGCCCTGTGATGAGGTGGCGACTTGTCCAGGGTGTACCCCGCCTTCCGCCCGAACGCAGCTGAGACAGGCTACAGCACCCCCCCAGCGACCCCGAACGGGACAAGCGGTAGAAAATGGATGGATGGGTGGATATATCGTAATGTTGACGTCTTGGCTGCGGCTAATGTAACTGGAGCGATGCTGCTGTTTTGTGGTAGCATTTTGATGTAATTTAAAAGAACTTAATGGCAAAAGCTTGCAGAAGCATGGATGTCAACACTGTAGAGACATGGAGCACACTGGAAGCTAAACCAACAAAACCCTACGAGAAATTAGTGACAGAAAAAAGAACAACAAACTCCTTTTAAAGAAATCAGAAACCGACTGACAACAGTACTCTGCAAAACATGCCGCGAACACGCCAAATGTATTGTATCACTTAGAGCAGGGGTGCTCACACTTTTTCTGCAGGCGAGCTACTTTTCAATTGATCAAGTCGTGGGGATCTACCTCATTCATATATATAATTTATATTTACTTATTTATGAAATATATGTTTTTGTTAATAAGTTAAAGGTGTTTAATGATATGCAAGCATGTTTAACACATATAGTTAATAGTGTTAATAAATTAAAGGTGTTTAATGATAATGCAATCATGTTTAACACATATAGTTAATATTGTTAATAAATTAAAGGTGTTTAATGATAATGCAATCATGTTTAACACATATAGTTAATATTGTTAATAAATTAAAGGTGTTTAATGATAATACAAGAATGTTTAATACATATAGTTAATATTGTTAATAAATTAAAGGTGTTTAATGATAATACAAGTATGTTTAATTCTTATAGTTAATATTGTTAACAAGTTAAAGGTGTTTAAAGATAATGCAAGCATGTTTAATACATATAGTTAATATTGTTAACAAGTTAAAGGTGTTTAATGATAATACAAGCATGTTTAATACATATAGTTAATATTATTAATAAGTTAAAGGTGTTTAAAGATAATACAAGCATGTTTAACACATATAGTTAATATTGTTAACAAGTTAAAGCTGTTTAATGATAATACAAGCATGTTTAACACATATAGTTAATATTGTTAATAAGTTAAAGGTGTTTAAAGATAATGCAAGCATGTTTAACACATATAGTTAATATTGTTAACAAGTTAAGGTGTTTAAAGATAATACAGGCATGTTTAGCACATATAGATTCCTTTCTTTCATGAAGACAAGAATATAAGTTGGTGTATTACCTGATTCTGATGACTTTTGCATTGATTAGAATCAGACAGTAGTGCTAAAAACGTCCGCATTTTCGAATGGAGGAGAAAAAAGTCCTCCTTTCTGTCCAATACCACATGAAAGTGGTTGGTTTTTGGCATCTTATTTGTCCAGCTTCCGTACTCCTTTGTATACACTTTACAAGAAATACATTGTCGGCAAACTCCGTAGCTTGCTAGCTTGTGCACGCCAGCTTTCTGAGACTCATTTTGTTAGCGCAACTGTGCAACTGTGCAGTCGGTCTTTGGAGTTTTGATGACAGGTACGGCGCCAGAGTCTGTTGAAATAAAGTGTTTCTTGCCTTCCAGTCGGTAATTTTAATGAGCTGGCAGCAGCCAGCGTCATCTCAGAAGACCCTCGGGTGCCCTGAATGTCAATCACGTGACGAAAGTGACGTCATAGTGAAGATTTATGATCGCTCATTTTTAGGACTATTTTTTTAATGCCTGGCTGGTGATCGACTGACACACCCTCCGAGATCGACCGGTAGCTCGCGATCGACGTAATGAGCACCCCTGACTTAGAGACACGGTATGAAGAACCATACAGAAACAGTGTTAAAATGCGACACAATACAAACGCTAGCGCAGAGCAGCAGTGATGAAAAGAAAAACACACCAAACAAGCCTGACAGAGTTGTTGCTCAAAGACACCATCTATGACAAGCAGACACCGAGAAATGACTGAAGCCATCTCTAAATGTATGTGTGTAGACATGACACTAAATACAAAACCCAAAACTAGTGAAGTTGGAACGTTGTGTAAATGGTAAATAAAAACAGAATACAATGATTTGCAAATCCTTTTCAACTTTAACGATCCGGATGGTTCTTTACCTCAACGTCCACAGTTACCAAAAATAATTTGAAATGTGGACTCGTCAGATCACAGAACACTTTTCCACTTGTCCATCTTAGATGAGCTCGGGCCCAGCGAAGTCGAAGTTCTGGGTGTTGTTGAAACGCTTTCGCTTTGCATAGTGGAGTTTTAACTTGCACTTACAGATGTAGCGACCAACTGTAGTTACTGACAGTGGTTTTCTGAAGTGTTCCTGAGCCCATGTGGTGATATCCTTTACACACTGATGTCACTTTTTGATGCAGTACCGCCTGAGGGATCGAAGGTCCGTTAATATCATCGCTTACGTGCAGTGATTTCTCCAGATTCTCTGAACCTTTTGATGATATTACGGACCGTAGATGGTGAAATCCCTAAATTCCTTGCAATTTCTTGTTGAGAAATGTTGTTCTTAAACTGTTGAGACAATTTGCTCCCGCATTTGTTCACAAAGTGGTGACCCTCGCCCCATCCTTGTTTGTGAATGACTGAGCATTTCATGGAAGCTGCTTTTATACCCAATCATGGCACCTGCCTGTTCCCAATTAGCCTGTTCACCTGTGGGATGTTCCAAATAAGTGTTTGATGAGCACTCCTCAACTTTCTCAGTCTTTTTGCCATTTGTGCCAGCTTTTTTGAAACATGTTGCAGGCATCAAATTCCAAATGAGCTAATGTTTTCAAAAAATAAAGTTTCCCAGTTCGAACGTTAAGTATCTTGTCTTTGCAGTCTATTCGATTAAATATAGGTTGAAAAGGATTTGGTAGTCTGTTTTTATTTACCATTTACACAACGTGCCAACTTCACTGGTTGTAGGGTTTGTATTTGTATTGTCAGTGACCCCCAACTGGACAAGCGGTAGAAAATGGATGGATGGATGGATGTTTGTCTTCTTTTTATACATAAAATGTGTTTTAACAAAATATAAGGAAATAAAATACTATATTGTGATATACTGTATATATATCGTTAGCGGAATATTAAATGACCTATATCAGGATGTATATTTTTTCCCACAATTCCACTGCACTACAACACTAGTCAGAATTTAGCCATCTTCGTTTCTGGTTGTAAATAAATCAGGTCACCTTCGGAGGAGTGTGACGTTTGACATTCAAACTCACTTGTCTTGTGTTGTGAGCAAAAGTTTTCTGTCCAACATGTGCTGTATTTGTCACACAGGACGCTGGTGCAAATGTGCCAGCTTGTGAGGTAGTATCACAGGTGTAACAGATGCGAGGCGGTGGAAAAGTCAGCACGGGGTGTGAGGTTTACCACCTACGACTCACTTGTCGTAGGTTGGAAAGGTTGTGAAAGACACAGGAAAATAAATCCAATTCAATAAATAAATGCCAAATTTGCAGCATCTTAGTGAAAGATTATTAATGATCTCATGTGGAAAGCCACAACTCTTAAGTGTCTTTTTTGCTGGATCTCCTTCTCATAAATGAATGCTCTATAAGACAGCGTCTCGGCAGACCTGCCTGCCGGCTGCTGACTTCTCTCGGCCAATCAGAGACAACAAACAAGATGGGTCGCAATGTCACCCGGGGCAACCAGGCCTGAGACAGATGGACTGATTATACAAAGTGATCCCCTTGGCAGTAGAAAATCACAACCTTAGCTTCTACCTGATGATGCTCATTGTTAGCAAGTCCCTCTTGTACCTCAACCTCATCAGTTTACTTTAACAAATATTCTCTCCATGACCCTGTGTAAGGCTTGGCCGGATTCAATAGCGTTTTTTTGTTTTTTGTCAGCAGTTTGACATATAGGTACAAACCCCGTTTCCATATGAGTTGGGAAATTGTGTTAGATGTAAATATAAACGGAATACAATGATTTGTAAATCATTTTCAACCCATATTCAGTTAAATATGCTACAAAGACAACATATTTGATGCTCAAACTGATAAACATTTTTTTTTTTTGCAAATAATCATTAACTTTAGAATTTGATGCCAGCAACACGTGACAAAGAAGATGGGAAAGGTGGAAATAAATACTGATAAAGTTGAGGAATGCTCATCAAACACTTATTTGGAACATCCCACAGGTATGCAGGCTAATTGGGAACAGGTGGGTATAAAAACAGCTTCCCAAAAAGTGCTCAGTCTTTCACAAGAAAGGATGGGGCGAGGTACACCCTTTTGTCCACAACTGCGTGAGCAAATAGTCAAACAGTTTAAGAACAACGTTTCTCAAAGTGCAATTGCAAGAAATTTAGGGATTTCAACATCTACGGTCCATAATATCATCAAAAGGTTCAGAGAATCTGGAGAAATCACTCCACGTAAGCGGTATGGCCGGAAACCAACATTGAATGACCGTGACCTTCGATCCCTCAAAAACAGACATCAACCTCTAAAGGATATCACCACATGGGCTCAGGGACACTTCAGAAAACCACTGTCACTAAATACAGTTGGTCGCTACATCTGTAAGTGCAAGTTAAAGCTCTACTATGCAAAGCGAAAGCCATTTATCAACAACGTCCAGAAACGCTGCCGTCTTCTCTGGGCCCGAGATCATCTAAGATGGACTCATGCAAAGTGGAAAAGTGTTCTGTGGTCTGACGAGTCCACATTTTAAATTGTTTTTGGAAATATTCGACATCGTGTCATCCGGACCAAAGGGGAAGTGAACCATCCAGACTGTTATAGACGCAAGGTTCAAAAGCCAGCAACTGTGATGGTATGGGGGTGCATTAGTGCCCAAGGCATGGGTAACTTACACATCTGTGCAGGCACCATTAATGCTGAAAGGTACATACAGGTTTTGGAACAACATATGCTGCCATCTAAGCGCCGTCTTTTTCATGGACGCCCCTGCTTATTTCAGCAAGACAATGCCAAGCCTCATTCAGCACGTGTTACAACAGCGTGGCTTCGTAAAAAAAAGAGTGCGGGTACTTTCCTGGACCGCTTGCAGTCCAGACCTGTCTCCCATCGAAAATGTGTGGCGCATTATGAAGCGTAAAATACGACAGCGGAGACCCCGGACTGTTGAACGACTGAAGCTCTACATAAAACAAGAATGGGAAAGAATTCCACTTTCAAAGCTTCAACAATTAGTTTCCTCAGTTCCCAATCGTTTATTGAGTGTTGTTTAAAGAAAAGGTGATGTAACACAGTGGTGAACATGCCCTTTCCCAACTACTTTGGCACATCAAATATCTTGTCTGTTTAGTGCATTCAATTGAATATGGGTTGAAAATGATTTGCAAATCATTGTATTCCGTTTATATTTACATCCAACACAATTTCCCAACTCATATGGAAACGGGGTTTGTATATGGTCTATTGCGGAGGGTAATCTGAGCGTATTTAGATGGAAATGTGTTAAAGAAAAAATCAAGATCATGGAGGAAATGTGTGTGCACAAGGTAATATGTCAGCATCCACCAGACCACTATCAGGCGAGACGTTTGGATCAATCAGAATAGGGTGGGACGCTGGAAAAGATAGAGGTCAGAGAGAGTGAGAGAGAGACGGTCTTACTCCATGTTCCCAGCCATCAGCAGGATGAGGTTGTAGATGTTGGAGAAGATGCAGAGGGAAAGGATGGTGCTGAAGAACATGGTCATCCAGGAGCCGTGATCCTCGCGGAACATTTTCAGACGCAGGTATCGACCTGAAGGGACACACACACAGGAGCGCCAACAAGAGCTTGTCAGGCGGTGAACATGCGCCATCATGGAGATGAACTAAATAAATTAGCGGCTCGGATCAATAGCGCCACAGTCTGTTGGACATGTGCCCTTTGGGATCCCAATGAAGATTAAGGACCACTTTAAGGTGCTGCTTCCCCAACCCGGGAGTGATTGTCTTTCAACATTTGAGGTGTCATCATTAATCCCAGCGGGAAAAACATCCACCTCACACTTAATTTGAACCATACCAGTTCTGCCCGATTAGAGGAATCATTCAAACACTCGTGACCTGTGGCGTTTGTATATTCATTTGTTTTGCCTTGTGCAGCCCCTGCATAGAATCCCATTACGTACAAACACAGTATCTTTCTGGCAGAGCAGGAGATTGATTCGGATGTCAGGCCTTCTGAGCTGAATACGAATCATGCAGTACAAGGCGACAGGGGACGGCGCTTAGCTTGTTGCTAGATTACGCTCAATCATCTCCAGCTCCTGATTACATCTGTAATTACAGTTTTTCTAGTCAAAATGAGATGGGGGGGGGGGAGGCAATAACTTGGAACTTATTACAGAGAAACAGCAGGTAAATACGTATGAATAATGCAGTTTACTCTGTGGCTGCTAGCCATTGATCTAAACTGACTTAGCGCCAGTCCCAATACACCCCCTCGCCCTACTTTTTAGCCCTATAAGTAAAAAAAAAAGAAGTTAAAGTACCAATGATTGTCACACACACACACTAGGTGTGGCAACATTATTCTCTGCGTTTGACCCATCACCCTTGATCACCCCCTGGGAGGTGAGGGGAGCAGTGGGCCTGGGAATCATTTTTGGTGATTTAACCCCCAATTCCAACCCTTGATGCTAAGTGCCAAGCAGGTAGGCAATGGGTCCCATTTTTTGTAGTCTTTGGTATGACTCGGCCGGGGTTTGAACTCACAACCTACAGATCTCAGAGCGGTCACTCTAACCACTAGGCCACTGAGTAGGTTGTCTATGAATGTTCTCATTAATCCAGGTCATTGCCATCTCAGGGCATTCAATTGATCGCAACTGGATATTTTGGTTTGTCTTAGAAGATGTTTCGCCTCTCATCCGAATAGGCTTAATCAGTTCATGCTCATAGATTTAGATTGGTCACATCTAGTCCCTACATTTTGCGCGTTCCCGAGAGAGTAGTGGTGTCCCAATTACTTTTTGCATCTAGGACAGTGGTTCTTAACCTGGGTTCGATCGAACCCTAGGGGTTCGGTGAGTCGGCCTCAGGAATTCGGCGGAGCCTCCGCCACGGAGGTAAAGACACATCCGACTTATCGTGTAAATAAAAACTTCTCCCTATCAGCGTATTATGGATACCCCCAAACAATGTTCCCTCTAATTTTTCATCTGATTTGCAGGTTGATTGATCGATTGAAACTTTTACTAGCAGATTGCAAAGGAAGAGAATACACAGTACAGTTTACACAGTACAGTACATATTCCGTACAATTGACCACTAAATGGTAACACCGAATAAGTTTTTCAACTTATTTAAGTTGGGGTCCACGTTAATCAATTCATGGTAATGTGTGTAAGGTGTGTAATTTGTTGTGAGTTCATGCACTGTGTTGGTTTTGTTCTTTGAACAAGGTGATGTTCATGCGCGGTTCATTTTGTGAACCAGTAAAAAAATAAATGACTTTTTCTTGAATTTGAAAAAAGAAGGGTTCGGTGAATGCGCATATGAAACTGGTGGTGTTCGGTACCTCCAACAAGGTTAAGAACCACTGATCTAGGAGTAGTGGACATAACGAGGGATAGGGGGTATGAATTCAGAATCAGAATCAGAAATACTTTAATAATCCCCGAGGGGAAATTAAAGATTTTCAGCACAATCCCATTCAAGAGCAGACAAACTTTACAGGGAGACAGAACAGGATCGCTGACGGGTCTGCTAACTTCCGGTGCCCCTTACAAATAAGGTGTGAAACAGGTAAACGCTGGGCCAAGGAAAAAGAACCTCATAGCCATAGCACACATAAACATGTGTGTAAGAGGGAAACATCAGAGAACACAAAGGACATTAAAGACATTAAAAGAGCAGAGCTGATGCAACCAGCCACTTCTACACACAGCCACAAAAGTAAAACAACAACAACAACAACAAAAAACTATACATTGTGGTGGCCTCTGCGGTGTTCCACACCATCGTCTGCTGGGGTGGCGGGAGCATGGCCAGAGGCAGGAGCAGACCCAACAAAGCAACCAAGAGAGCCCCGACTCCACCATACTTGCCAACCCTCCCGGATTTCCCGGGAGACTCCCGAAATTCAGCGCCTCTCCCGAAAACCTACCGGGACAAATTGTCTCCCGAAAATCTCCCTAAATTCAGGCGGACTCAGGTCCATGAGGACCTGAGTCCGCTTTCCCACAATATAAACAGCGTACCTGCCCAATGACGTTATAACTGTAGAATGATCGAAGGCGAGTTCTTGGTTTCTTATGTAGGTTTATTGTTAGGCAGTTTCTTTAACGTCCTCCCAGCGTGGTAACAACACACAACAACAGCAGTCACGTTTCCCTCTACCGTAAAGCAGTTCGTCTGCCGTAAACAGCAATGTTGTGACACTCTTAAACAGGACAATACTGCCATCTAGTGCATTTGATGAAGGCACTTTTGTGCGTGCCACACAGCAATGCATCATCAGAGAGGGTGTTCAGCATGGTTCGAAAAATAGTGACAGAGAATAGAACAAGGATGGACAATTCAACCCTTAACTCAACAATGAGTAGATGAGTGTTATGTGTGTGTATATGTGTAAATAAATGAACACTGAAACTCAAGTATTTCTCTTATTTATATATATATATATATATATATATATATATATATATATATATATATATATATATATATATATATATATATATATATATATATAATAAAATAAATATATATTTATAGCTAGAATTCACTGAAAGTCAAGTATTTCTTATATCAATCAATCAATCAATCAATCTTTATTTATATAGCCCTAAATCACAAGTGTCTCAAAGGGCTGCACAAGCCACAACGACATCCTCGGTACAAAGCCCACATACGGGCAAGGAAAAACTCACCCCAGTGGGACGTCGATGTGAATGACTATGAGAAACCTTGGAGAGGACCGCATGTGTGGGTAACCCCCCCCCCCCCTCTAGGGGAGACCGAAAGCAATGGATGTCGAGTGGGTCTGACATAATATTGTGAGAGTCCAGTCCATAGTGGATCCAACATAATAGTATTTCATATATATAATAATATATATATGAAATACTTATATATATATATATATATATATATATATATATACATAAAATACTTGACTTGGTGAATTCTAGCTGTAAATATACTCCTCCCCTCTTAACCACGCCCCCAACCACGCCCTGCCCCCCATTAAACATTAAATACCTACAAAAAAATCACAGGATACAAGTCGTCCATGGCGGCTTCTCCTCCGTGTAGTTCTTCGTTACCGAAGCATGATGAATGTAAAAAAACGATCTCAGCCGTTAATTCCAATGCTGTCGGGTTTGTTGTGTAATAGTGCGTCTAAGGTTGTAGGGTACACTGCTACTAATAAAGTACCGCGGTACTAATTCATTTAAAAACGTACTATACTGCCTTTGGGGGAAAAAAATAATCATCCACATATCTACATATACTGCGATGTGGCGGTGACGTTGCTGAGGCGCGGCGGCGCACACACTGAGCGCATACAAGCAGAAAAGGGTCGAAAGCAATAATGACAAAAAAACCTGCAATTTTACTGGTTAATAAAGAGTGTGTGAAGCACAATATGGAGGTATTTGGGCTTAAAAACTATCGATAAAGGTGACACTTTAAACACTGCAAAACATGCCTCGCCACTTGTGTCAATACAGCATTACCACCGTTTCTTCAAACTAACGTAAACATTATAAACATTCAGAGATGCACAAGGAGTTTAAAGCATGACATGTTCAAACAGCCCACGTAGTGTAAAATAATGCAAGTAAATTGACTGAATTTCCTAACAAAGTCACACTTTTTCATTGCTACTTGTCTTATCTATGTACTTTTAGCCTTATTGTTTTCAGTGTTTACTAGAAGCAGAAGAATCACAAGAGTTTTTATTGCCATTGTTTGAGAACGGATTCACAAACTAGGAATTTTACTTGGTGCAATCGTGCAACATAAAACACATATAACACAGAATAGAATAACATGAGCTGTAACTGAGCTATCAGATCTTGTTATTGTTCATGTGCCTGATGGCAGAGGGGAAATAAGTCATTATTATTATTAACTATTATTACCAATTATTGTACTTGTCTTAATGCACAGGTTAAAACCATACATCATGAAGCATTTAATACAATGTCAATAAAGCTTTGTATTCTATTCTAATCTAATTTCAGATTATGGCAGGCTGTATGTAATATGTAAAATAATTGTGAACTATTCTTTGAGTGCAATAAGATAAGCCCATATGTTTAACGTGCCTTTTAATTTGAATTCCCATCTTTTGAAGTTGTTTTTTGAGTGCAAAAAGAAACATTGTCACGACGGGGTTTTCGCAGCTTACTACGGGGACGTTCTCCCAGGAATGCAGACGGACTACTCCGGACAAGGCGTGCAGGTAAAAACATGATTTATTCCTCAAAATCAAAGTATTACAAAAAAACTGAAAACAAGCCGACAGAACAACGTGCCTGATCGCACTCGAAGCTAAAGCAAATACTTAGCACAGACTATGGACAAGGCAAAACTCACGTAACTGTGGCATGAACAAACAAAACTTACGTAACAGGTGCATGTAGCAAACACTTAGCATAAACTCGAAACAAGACATGAACCTATGTGACTGTTGCATACAGCAAACAATGACGCCAGACTGAGCGTGGCGAGCAAGGTGAATAAATAGCTCTCTGATTAGTGGTTGACAGCAGTTGAGCATGGGACCACTAACCAGAGGCAGGTGAACCCAATTAATCCCCATGGTGACCAAAATAAACCCAGGAGTGGACAAACAGGAACTAAGGGAGTCCAAATCTAACAGAACATAACAAAATATATGTTTAATCATAAGTTTTATCATAAGATGTTCTGTTATGAGTAAGCCAATATTGACATTTTTTGTGGAGCCCTTTATTTTGAAGTATCAAAAAGTATTGAAATACATACTTATATACATTTTGGTACCAAAATATTGGTTTTGGGATAACTCTAGGTGGGACGAATGTGCAAACGTAACTATGTAGTCACTTATGTGCCCGAATGTAACAAGTGGTGTCCCAATTCCTAGAGAAGATTACAAAGCTCTACCACTTTTTGCTTCAATTCAAGGGTATAGTGGTAGTGAGTGAGGGTGTAGTAGTAGTGAGTAAGGGTTAATGGTAGTGGGTGATGGTGTAGTGGTAGTGAGTGAGTGTGTAGTAGTAGTGAGTGAGGGTGTAGTGGTAATGAGTAAGGGTTAATGGTAGTGAGTGAGGATTAGTAGTAGTGAGTAAGGGTGTAGTGGTAGTGAGTGAGGATGTAGTGGTAGTGAGTAAGGGTTAATGGTAGTGGGTGATGGTGTAGTGGTAGTGAGTGAGGGTGTAGTGGTAGTGAGGAAGGGTTAATGGTAGTGAGTGAAGGTTAGTGGTAGTGAGTGAGGGTGTAGTGGTAGTGAATGAGGGTTAGTGGTAGTGAGTGAGGGTTAATGGTAGTGAGTGAGGGTTAGTGGTAGTGACGGGGTTAGTAGTAGTGAGTGAGGGTGTAGTGGTAGTGAGTGAGGGTTAGTAGTAGTGAGTAAGGGTGTAGTCGTAGTGAGTAAGGGTTAATGGTAGTGGGTGATGGTGTAGTGGTAGTGAGTGAGGGTGTAGTGGTAGTGAGTAAGGGTTAATGGTAGTGGGTGATGGTGTAGTGGTAGTGAGTGAGGGTGTAGTGGTAGTGAGGAAGGGTTAATGGTAGTGAGTGAAGGTTAGTGGTAGTGAGTGAGGGTGTAGTGGTAGTGAATGAGGGTTAGTGGTAGTGAGTGAGGGTTAATGGTAGTGAGTGAGGGTTAGTGGTAGTGACTGGGGGTTAGTAGTAGTGAGTAAGGGTGTAGAGGTAGTGAATGAGGGTTAGTGGTAGTGAGTGAGGGTTAATGGTAGTGAGTGAGGGTTAGTGGTAGTGACTGGGGGTTAGTAGTAGTGAGTGAGGGTGTAGTGGTAGTGAGTGAGGGTTAGTAGTAGTGAGTAAGAGTGTAGTGGTAGTGAGTGAGGGTGTAGTGGTAGTGAGTAAGGGTCAATGGTAGTGAGTGAAGGTTAGTGATAGTGAGTGAGGGTGTAGTGGTAGTGAATGAGGGTTAGTGGTAGTGAGTGAGGGTTAATGGTAGTGAGTGAGGGTTAGTGGTAGTGACTGGGGGTTAGTAGTAGTGAGTAAGGGTGTAGTGGTAGTGAATGAGGGTTAGTGGTAGTGAGTGAGGGTTAATGGTAGTGAGTGAGGGTTAGTGGTAGTGACTGGGGGTTAGTAGTAGTGAGTGAGGGTGTAGTGGTAGTGAGTGAGGGTTAGTAGTAGTGAGTAAGAGTGTAGTGGTAGTGAGTGAGGGTGTAGTGGTAGTGAGTAAGGGTCAATGGTAGTGAGTGAAGGTTAGTGATAGTGAGTGAGGGTGTAGTGGTAGTGAATGAGGATTAGTGGTAGTGAGTGAGGGTTGATGATAGTGAGTGACGGTTAGTGGTAGTGAGTGAGGGTTAGTGGTAGTGAGTGAGGGTGTAGTGGTAGTGAGTGAGGGTTAGTGGTAGTGAGTGAGGGTTTAGTGGTAGTGAGTGAGGGTTTAGTGGTAGTGAATGAGGGTGTCGTGGTAGCGAGTTGGGTAGACTATGTCTCCCGGCTGGCCTGGGAACGCCTCGGGATTCCCCGGGAGTAGCTGGACGAAGTGGCTGGGGAGAGGGAAGTCTGGGCTTCCCCCACGACCCAACATTGGATAAGCGGAAGAAGATGGATGGAATAGTAAAACAAATGACCATTTTAGCAGGGCAGCCATGTTGTATAAACGTTATTAAAGGCCCTCGTATTACCGTCACGGACAACTTAGGGCCATTTATCTTGACATAAGTTAGTAATCAGCATAGCCAGTTTGATGCTTCAATGTTATAAATGAGAGAGGCTCTACTAGACTCAGCTGTTTACGATTTTACATATGGTACATAAATACACTCCTCTGTCACTATGTATCTACGCCAAACGAGGTCGTCTTTGTTGAGGGGTCTTGTTTTTCCACCCATTTAGATCTATATATATATACATATATATACTCTTTTTTGGGGGAGGGGAGGGGCGGGGGGTCGTCTTTAATTTGCCAAAAGCAGGATTGCCCGGCATTAGGCCTAGACCATAAGTCTTCCTCTGTGGTACTTCAGGGCTCATCACGGTTACTTAATTGAATTCACTTGCATGGCTGAGCTTAATTGCCTCCAGTACCAATGAGCCCTTGCTTTGGTCGAGAGGTACGTGCACGGTGTACATCTGCAGATGTGACTTAAAAAAAAGTAGCGCTTCAATAAGGCTGTGCCGTTTTAAGATGGTGAGCACCACGATAAGGATGATTCATGGGTTCTGTCCAAGCCTCGGGGGTGGGGTTCAGTCCTGGCGAAGGAGGCGGCCACACCACGTGCATGTGGGAGGAAAAACAGATATCTTTTTTTTTTTCTTGGGTTTCATTAATTTTATCACTGTTGGAAGAATTGTATTGGGGGAGTAAAACATGTCCTGCTATTAGAGGACTAAAACAGAGCAATGTCTCCATCTAGTGGTGATTTAAAAACACGCACTATCTGATAGTGAGACAAAACCTACTACTAATATCAAGTAAGGGTAGACACCCTGCTGGAAAGCACACTTTTTTTTTTTTTATCAATTTCTAATTAAGTTTTAGATTTTAGATGACTGACTCACACTATTAAATAACTGAAGTCTCCTGCTAAGTCCCAAATTACAATGACACTAATTCTAATTCCCATCTTATTCAAACATTTATTTCGTCACCTATTTCTTTTTTTAAAGATAGCTTTTTATTCGATTGACCTCTTTTTTTCGACTTGTTCAGGTGCCCTTGTTCATACTACTACCGTAAGAGAAGTGGCCTTCTCGGGTATCTTAATACCAATCTCTCACAACAAAACAAAGCCGGCCTTGACAGCGTCTTAGCATGTAAACAGTGCCGCCCTCATCTCATTCATCATGCAATCTCTTTAGGATTCTCTCGGGGAGGTTTGCTTAATGCTGCGTCTTCTCATCGGGTCCCTGGAGCTGAGCTGTTGTGTAACTCCAGAGCGAGGATGATAAGTAAGCTGTGTGAGGTGACTAGCATGGACTTTAACATGTAATATTGACGTATTTTGCCCATCACAACGTTCGCTATTTCCTTTAACGACAACTACAGTTTTAAGGACTTCATTATTCCTTGAAGGTGGTTTGTAAATCGAAAAGTTTGTATAGCGCAGCAAATTTCTCAATGAGAAACATTGTAAATATGAATAACGGTTTCCAGCTTTGACAAAAGTCCCTATTTTAGTTAAAGGAGAACTGCACTTTTCGGGGGAATTTTGTCTATCGTTCACAATCACATCTTTTTTTTCTTTTTTTTTTAATGATTCTAAAGGGAAACACATGTAAGATGAAGCTAATGAGAGTCACCGTTGTAGCCTCCAAAGTCTCTAAAACAACTTCAAATTCTCCAACAACGTTTTATGCAAGTATGTATATAATGTAGTAACAGACACCTTCATAACAATAAGTAATATGTACAATATACACACTGCAAGTGTATATATATAATGTAGTAACATACATCTTTATAACAATATGTAATATGTACAATATACACACTGCAAGTATATATGTATATATATATATATATATATATATATATATAGTGTATAAACAGACACCTTCATAACAATATATAATATGTTTTATATACACATTGCGAGTATATATATAAGGTGGTAACAGAAACCTTCATTACAATATGTAATATGTTTTGAATACACACTGCAAGTATATATATATACTGTAGTAACAGACACCTTCATAACAATATGTAATATGTACAATATACACACTACAAGTAAATATATAATGTAGTACCGGACACCATAACAATATGTAATATGTTTTATATACACACTGCAAGTATATACAGTATATAATGTAGTAACATACACCTTCATAACAATATGTAGGTAATATGTACAATATACACACTGCAAGTGTATATATATATATATATATATATATATATATATATATACATATATATAATGTAGCAACAGACATCTTCATAACAATATGTACGATATACACACTGCAAGTATATATAGAGTAGAAACAGACACCTTTAAAACAATATGTTATATGTACAATATACACACTGCAAGTATATATATATATATATATATATATATATATATATATATATATATATATATAAGTAGTAACAGACACCTTCATAACAATATGTAACACAGGGGTCACCAACCTTTTTGAAACCAAGAGCTACTTCTTGGGTACTGATTAATGCGAAGGGCTACCAGTTTCCATCCACTTTCCTACCGCTTATTCCCTTTGGGGGCACGCTGGAGCCTATCTCAGCTACAATCGGGTGGAAGGCGGGGTACACCCTGGACAAGTCGCCACCTCATCGCAGGGGCTACCAGTTTGATACACACGTAAATAAATTGCCAGAAATAGCCAATTTGCTCAATTTACCTTTAAGTCTATTATTATTAATAATTAATTATATTTATCTTTGTGGAAACACTGATCATCTTGATTTATCACAATAAATATACATAGAAACAGATAAATATCAATATGCACCACTTTATTTTTATATTTTCTCTAAGTGCACATTTTTCAAATTGAACATTTTCAAATGATCACTTCTAAGACAGTCTTGTGAAATCACAATATCCCATTTTAACTAGCTAGCCACTAACATGTTTTAACAAATCATGAATTACTTTGCAACATCCATCCATCCATTTTCTACCGCTTATTCCCTGTGGGGTCGCGGGGGGCGCTGGAGCCTATCTCAGCTACAATCGGGCGGAAGGCGGGGTACACCCTGGACAAGTCGCCACCTCATCGCAGGGCCAACACAGATAGACAGACAACATTCACACTCACATCCACACACTAGGGCCAATTTAGTGTTGCCAATCAACTTATCCCCAGGTGCATGTCTTTGGAGGTGGGAGGAAGCCGGAGTACCCGGAGGGAACCCACGCAGTCACGGGGAGAACATGCAAACTCCACACAGAAAGATCCCGAGCCCGGGATTGAACCCAAGACTACTCAGGACCTTCGTATTGTGAGGCAGATGCACTAACCCCTCTGCCACCGTGAAGCCTACTTTGCAACATGTTTGTACAAATAATAACTCATGTAAAATACAAAAGTCAACTCTCAAACTTTTAAATAAATCATGTCACACTTTGAACTGGACACCAAATCTGTTTATCTGTTTCTTTGTCAGTTAGTGAAGACCAAGTCTTTAAAATATTTTCTTGGATTTTCAAATTCTATTTGAGTTTTGTCTCTCTTAGAATTAAAAATGTCGAGCAAAGCGAGACCAGCTTGCTAGTAAATAAATAACATTTAAAAAATAGAGGCAGCTCACTGGTAAGTGCTGCTATTTGAGCTATTTTTGGAACAGGCCAGCGGGCTACTCATCTGGTCCTTACGGGCGACCTGGTGCCTTGGTGACCCCTGATGTAATATGTACAATATGCGCACTACAAGTATATATATAATGTAGTAACAGACACCTTTACAACAATATGTAATATGTACAATATTCACACTGCAAGTGTGTGTTACTACATTATATATATATATATATATATATATATATATATATATATATATATATATATATATATATATATATATATATATATATACATATCTATGTACATATATGTATATATATATATGTATATATGTGTAGTAACAGACACCTTCATAACAGTTTGTAATATGTACAATATACACACTAAAAGTATATATATATATTATATAAATATATATATATATATATATATATATATATATATATAAATGTAATGCAGTGACGTGCGGGACCTCACCTGCCATCATGGAAAGAAAAAAAATGTAAAAAGAAAAAAAAAAAATTAAATTGTTATATGTATCCAGTGATTATACTATAAAGTTATTTTCCATTTAACTTCACCAGTTTTAGATTATTTTTATTCAAAATCGCTGAATTTTCACATTTGCCGTTCAAATACTGAGAAGAGACGGTGCGGTGATCAGCAGCCAGTTGAGGCACGTCACTCAGTGCCTCAACATGGATTCCGGACTCGGCTAACTGTTGGCCTGCTGTGCAGTGAGACCGTATTGCTATATGAATTATATTATACATTTCCATAGTTTAGTTAGCTGAGGTATATAATGTACAGTGTATTTTGTCAACAACTGTATGTGTGTAACGTATTTCTTGTGCTGAGCAATCATAAAACGGCTGCGAAGACGCACTGTGTGAGGCTCGCGTAACCCCGCCTCCTGGTGCCGCAGAGTGCACCCCCCGATGGGAGCGCCACACCAACCAAAGCCCACACCCAAACCCTCCACATGCAAGACCGAATCCACCCAAAAAAAGTCACTTAACAAGAAGTCAAAAAGTGCAAAAACAACAATGCTCGCGCCGGAGGAGCCGTGAACGACTGCAGGGACACAACATTAGGTACACCTGCAGACTGCAGCACGGATTTCATATTTCATTCATTCACAACTCCTCCAACACCAACACCACTGTTCCCGCACTTATAAGTAAAGGTAAGACCATAATAACGTTTTTTTTATTAAATGTGCTTTTTTGTGTGCTGCAGTTTGTATGTGTAAAGTTAAAGTTAAGTTAAAGTACCAATGATTCTCACACACACACTAAGTGTGGTGAAATTTGTCCTCTGCATTTGACCCATCCCCTTGATCACCCCCTGGGAGGTGAGGGGAGCAGTGGGCAGCAGCGGCGCCGCGCCCGGTAATACTTTTTGGTGATTTAACCCCCAATTCCAAGCCTTGATGCTGAGTGCCAAGCAGGGAAGAATGCTGGTATGAGCTTTTAAACATAACCCGTTAACTGCTGCCAATCAAATGGTGAATAAGATACTCTTTAGGGTTCATATGTTTGTAAATCTGACTGTGATGAAGTCAGTGCCTCACCAGTCATGAACCTCACCGCACGTCACTGATGTAATGTAATAAAATACACCTTCATAACAATATGTAATATGTACAATATACACACTGCAAGTATACAGTATATATATAATGTAGTAACCAGTGTTGGGTTAGTTACTGAAAACCAGTAACTAGTTACAGTTACTAGTTACTTTATTTCAAAAGTAACTCAGTTACTAACTCAGTTACTTACACCAAAAAGTAATGCGTTACTGTGAAAAGTAACTATTTAGTTACTTATTTTTTTCTCCTTTTTTTTTAAGGCTCCCATTAATGCCCTTTTAGCCTTCATTTCAGTACTGTTATTGCACTGGAGAATAATACAATCTGTTGATCAACTTGACATGCATTTGCATCACTGAACTCTGCTAAGCAATGTGCTCTACATACAACACACAAAGACAAAGATATGTTTCAAAGGGCCAATTTATTTCAAGCCACAACAAATTGACAAAACTATTTGAAATAGCTGCAACATAACATACATAAGTAACAAACCGCATAATAACAACATAGCTGTAAAGCTGGCTTCACCCAAGGAAGGCACACATGACATACACAAAGCCTAATCAGGCATTTTTTTCTCTCAAGGAATTGTGAAATAAAATCATGTATTCAGGAGATCAACACTGTAGTGAAGCCCAGAAGACTCTACACATTTCCCCAGTTTTAGTTTAGAGATAAGGTAAGATTGGCCTGGCCCACTAGCATCCCTCTTTATGTTTGTGAACTTTATAGTCTATACATTTAGAGTGATGTGATAATCAAACACTCTAGAAGTCTAGAATGAAATAGTATATAAGAGAATTGACAGTGTGTACCTTCAATGATGAGCAGAGGCAGAGTTTGGAGTGTTTTCTTTAGCTCGCTTTCCATGTTTATGTACTCACTGTCCAGGTACTTGGAACATGTTTTCCGTGCCATTTGTTGTTTGACGCCGGTGTCATGCTAATTAGCTGCCAGAAAACGGGTGACTCCACTGAAGAAATAGCCTGCATGTCTTCTAGCACATACGCTGCAATGGCTCTATCAATGTTGTCCTGGCTAGCATTGCCTCCGTTAAAATCCTTAGGTGGAGGTGAAGTGGCATCGGAGTCTGTGTCTCTCTTTACTAGCTTCGTCAAAGCATGTTGCTTATGTGGCGTGGCGAAGTTGGGAGAGTGGCCGTGCCAGCAATCTGAGGGTTACTGGTTCAATCCCCACCTTCTACCATCCTAGTCACGTCCGTTGTGTCCTTGAGCAAGACACTTCACCCTTGCCCCTGATGTGTCCTGGTTAGCGCCTTGCATGGCAGCTCCCGCCATCAGTGTGTGAATGTGTGTGTGAATGGGTGAATGTGGAAATAGTGTCAAAGCGCTTTGAGTTCCTGAAAAAGGTAGAAAAGCTATACAAGTATAACCCATTTACTATT